>NC_058080.1:202014398-202338953 GCF_014858855.1 Bufo gargarizans | reverse complement strand
TCAGCCGGTTGTTAAATATACACCTCCTGACATCCAAGCCATGCTTTGGAAAGGCCCGCATAACATGTAGAGTCAATGCAAACCCTTCTTTCGCCACGATGACAAGTGGAGCCGGCGGACCGGCATATCCGGGCAGTCTTCTGGACTCGGGCAGGGCAAGCTGGTTGGCACGGAGCCGCTCATCCCATTCTAGAAGCACTAAAGATGTGAGCATCCGCAGTGCTTCCATAGGCCCCGATATCAACCATTATAAACCGGTAATGACTGTCAGCAGCAGCCATCAGCACTACCGAAAAATATTGTTTATAATTGAAGAAACGGGTCCCTGAGTGTGGCGGTTTCTTCACACGGATGTGCTTGCCATCCATTGCCCCAATGCAGTTTGGAAACTGCACAGAATTTTGGAAGCCCTCAGCAATCCGAACCCAATCGTCTGCCCTGGGCTGCGGCATCACTGTCTCTTGGAGTTGCTGCCAGATGACATGGCAAGTGTGACGTACAATTCGCGAGATCGTCGAGGTTCCTAAAAGAAACTCAAAATGCAGGGATGCAAAAGAGTTTCCAGTTGCAAGGAATCTGTTGAAAAAATTAAAATAAAACAATCAGTCAGCAGCATATCAAAGGGAACAACAGATTCATGATTCACGTATAATGTTGTATACAATACATGATTTTAAACACCCTATGTCTAGTGGTGGGGAACCTATGGGACGGGTGCCAGAGGCGGCACTCAGGGCCCTCTGTGTGGGCACCAGCACCCTTGAAAAAGTCTATGGTTTACCAATATACCTTAGACTTTTCTAAACATTCATCAGCACAGGGCACACTATGAAAAGGACAGGCAGCACTGAATTTAAGCAGGCAATTATAGCAAAATGATAAAATACAATGAAGCTAAGCTATATTGGACTATAGTATTCAGGTTAAATTGCCGTGTTGACATTTTGCAATAAAAACGTAGGTTTTGGGTTGAAGTTTGGAAACTCGCCATCACTGCCCTATGTCCTTTGTTGATTAAACCCCCCAAAAAATATTTGAATTTGTGTATATGAGAAAAACACTAACAACTATTGGGGTGTGGCCAGTACTACCACAACTAAGTGACATCAACTGTGTTTAAAATGCTGAAAGTGATGGGCAAGTTCAAAATTATGTGAACATTATGCATGATGAGGACGTTAGCTGTAAATCTCAGGGGTTGGCAGCAGCACAATCCTACAAAATAGGGTACAGACCAGTATATAGGCTTCAAACAGGGTGGTGCACGCAGATAGGGATCCTGACAGAGGGACCCAATTCTTCCAGACACTACAAAAATCCCCAGCACTCGCCAGTAATTGACGAAAAATTGTGATTTATTCACTCAGACAGGCAGGTTACAGCCTGCTGTAACATGGCTGACTGACTGAATAAAACACAATTTTTAACAAAATACTGGCGAGTGCTGAGGATTATTGGAGTTTCTCTAGGATGTTAGCTGGACACAAGTTTGAAACTTGCACAAAAGAAAAAAAAAACTTCAATATTGGGATGTTATGTGACAGGGATTAAGGGGTAAAAAAACAAAACAAAACAAAACAGTAGCACATGTCTAACAGCAGCCATTTTCTAGCACAGCTTATCCCTGACAGAATCACTGCACATTACTGGTGAAACTTAAAATTTAAAATATTGCTTACCTCCTCAACGTGACAATGAGCCTTTCCTCTGGAGAAATGTTGCGCCTCATATTGGTGTCCATGAAGGTAAGGACAGTACGTAGAGACGACAGCAAGCAATCAAATGTAGACACTGACATCCAACAGAAGGAAAAGAACTTCTCAGGATGCAGCCGCAGATCTTCATAGAGGGAATGAAAGTGTCCTTTGCGGTAGCCTTGTGAAACAATCGGATGGACCCAAAATCGCCCCTTCTACTCGGTTCCTCATTCAACAAAGAAGTGCGCGGTCCCCATTGCCGAGAAACAAGCCAATGCAGTAAGACCTCTTCCTCAGAATCCGACATGGCGATACAGCAAAGACAAGCAACCAAAATAACCTCTGTGTGAAGACTACAGAAAATGGCCACAAAAGCATACTTCATTTATACCAGTATCCTGGGTGGAGATATTAAAATTAATTTTTTTCACCATTCCTTGTTTTCTGACGGGCCGCAAAAAAAAACCGGACACATGGAAGCACAACGGAAGAAAAAACGGGCACGGATCACAGAACATTAGAACCCCATTTTGCGGACCATGAAAAAATACTGTTGTGTGCATGAGGCCTTATGTATATAATTCCACATGTGTTAATTCATAGTTTTGATGCCTTCAGTGTGAATCTACAATTTTCATAGTCATGAAAATAAAGAAAACTCTTTGAATGAGAAGGTGTGTCTAAACTTTTGGTCTGTACCGTATATATATATTTATATATATATATATATATTGAGCTGAGATATATACCGGGCTCTCAGGCTACATCTCTTTATTTGTCCTGAGCCATGAATCAAATATATGTACCCAGTTTAATCATGTACCGGGCTTCATCTATATATATGTATTGAGCTAAAATATATACCTGGCTTTCAGGCTACATATTTTTATTTGTCCTGAGCCATGAATCAAATATATGTACCCATATGTACCGATTGAGGCTTTCTTGAGCATACCTCAGGTAATCTGGCATTACATACATGTATACCTGAGGGTTTCTCTATTTGTCTTGGGCCAGCTATAAATTTTATGTGTATAATTTTGAGTATTGATGTCTGAAACTATCAATTGATTGTCTCACGGATGCGTATTAAATGCCTATGGATTAAAATCTACACGGTCTACTGCGTTATTACACAATTTTGTATCAGATTGGGAACTGTTACAATCAGTTTCTGGAGTTTTAGGCCTGATCGCGTGTATTGATTGATGTGTGTGCAAATAAATGCTTCGGATATTTAACGTATTAACAACCAGATTGAACTGTATTGTTAGCTTTTTATGGTTTAAATATCAGTTTGCTACTGTGTAGTTTTTTCTGGACCAATTTGTTCAGTACTTTTCACTTTTTGCCTCATTTTTCCTCCTGATGAACCAGTTACTGGGGAAACGCGTCAGGATATTTAGGGCATTGAGAGGGTGAGATAGGGCAGGCACGGGACCACAGGCCACCCACCATCAGGGAGTTCTTGTGCGTTGAGGCATTAGTTAGGGACATATTAGGGATTCCCCCCCCCCCAGTGCACATTACCCGCCCTCCCCTCTGCATACATTTATATATGTATCACGATCGGCGTGACTATCACATACGTGACACAGAGGGAGGGAAAGAGGAAGGCCCTGCCCAAGTGAGAGGGAAGGTGGTGACCCCTGACTCCTCTTGCGGCTGGCACCTGGCTGCCCTGACGTCCCTAGACGGGTTCCTCACCCGTATGCCGATCACGTGCCTATAACCCTGGCTTTCCCTAAGATGAGCCCTAGATAGTGAACAGGGCGGTGGGAACACTAGTCCGCACCACTAGCTCTAAAGGAAAACACCAAGGGGAGGACAGACAATACAGACTCAACATATAATCCCAGGTGGGCGACAACAGGAGACAACAAAAAGCCCAACAGGGATCCGGAGGGTAGCACTCTGGAACAACAACCAGGATTCACAGCTCCAGTGGGTCAGTATAGAAGTCCAGGCAGGAAGCTCTATAACTGGCAACTAGAGAAGTGTGAGAGGAGAATATAAGGAGGTTGGGAGTGGCAGACAAGAAACAGCTGAGGAGGAGAAGCTACGGATCCCTGAGTGAGACAAAAAGGATTGCAAGGCAAACACAGAAAACAATCACTAAGAAACAACGTGATCTTTAGACATAGAGCGCGCAGCCACCCGCTGCGACTTCCTGACCCCGGGTATAACGGAGTCAGACGTGGCTCTTGACACCCTCGTGACAATATGTCTATGTAATTTTGGTCCATCATGATCAATGTTTGTTACACTTTAGAGGTAAATGAAGTGATTTAATATTAATGTGGTGGTTAAAAGTTAAGTTTTAATTCCTAGCTTTCTGTGGCTCCGGTGAATACCAGGGGACAGCCTGAAAAATGCCCGGTGGATTAGCTCAAAGTCAAATATGTTGGTTAACACAGAGTATCCACACCCACTGCCCTAACAGTCATCCACTGCCATAAAAAACTTCCTGACTGATGTCTTGTTCCTTCAATAACTTCCCATAATTTTACTTTCTCATAATTCCATCTATTTTGTGAAATGCACTAGTCCCTCCATCAACTCCTTCCCCCACAACATAATGGTGCCACCCTTGTGCATCCTGGTTGAGATATTTTAGGCATGTACGTTTCCCCCTTTTTTCACCATAATAACAATGGTGATTATGGCCAAACAGCATTAGTTTTGTTTCATAAGACCAAAGGAGATTTCTCCAAAAAGTAAGGTCATTGTTTCCATGTGCAGTTTTGGAGCAGTAGCTCCATCTTTGCTAAGTGGTCTTTCAGGTCATGTTTGTCAAGATCACATTTTACTGTTGATATAGATACTTTTGTATGTGATAATTTTATCCAGCATCTTTGCAAGGTTGTTTGCTGTTGTTTTTGAATGGCTAGTTATTTCTTGTACCAAAGTATGTTTGTCTTTAAGAGACAGAACACACCCTTCCTGAACAGTATGATAGCTGCATGGTTCCATGGTGATTAAACTTGCTTTTTACCACTTGAACAAGTGACTGTGGTACCTTCCAGTGTTTAAAAATTGCTATCAAGGATCCAACAGATTTGTGGATGTCCAGATCTTTTGGTTGATGTATTTTTCCATGATGTCAAGCAAATAGGCAAGATCATGTTAAAGGCCTTGAAGTACTTCCACAGGAACACCTGCAATTTTCTAAAATAATGTCAGTTAGCCTTAAAACCTTTTAATTAAAGACTAGTGATAAGTGAGCATGCTCGGTCGAATATCTGTTCAGCTTGAGCATCGCTATGCTTGGCAAATGGCGGTACTCGACCGAGTACCGCATGTGCTTGAGTCTCCTCCCCGCAAGTTTTGCGGGTTTTAAGAAGCCAATAAAGGTGCAAGTAAGCACTGCCCTCACTGTAATGCCAGTAGCCATGTTGGCTGCTGGCATTACAGTGATTGGCTGGCCGGAACGCATCATCGAGTGCTATATAGCACCCGATGATGCAAGTTTGTCTCAGATGTAGACAGGGAGAGCAGATCGTAGGAAGGGAAAGACAGAGTAGGGAGCAAATTTCACAGTTTTTATTCTGAGAAAGCTTTTCCAAAACCCAAAAGTCCTTTTAAGGACATTGTGTGTGTGTGTGTGTGTGTGTGTGTGTGTTTTAGAGCAGCAATCTAAGTATTTACCTGCATTCTCAGGGACAGTGCTGAGGAAGGGACAGATAGTGCAGGGAAATTTCCTGTTTTTACTACCAAAAGCTTTTCAAAGACTTCAAAGTCCTTTTAAAGACTACTGCGTGTGTTTGACAGCAGCAAGATATTTTTTTATTCTATACATATTAGTGACATATACTGTGCATCATCCACAGACTGTGTCTTTAATAATCTGGGCCACATCTAGTGTCCATAGTGTGTGGCTTTGTGTAAAAAATACTACATCTGCAGTGTCTATATTACAAATTCCAATAATCTGGACCTAATATACTGTCCATAATCTGTGGTGTTCTGTAACCAATACTGTACTACATCAGAAAACAGTGTCTGTATTGCAAATTTAAATAATCTGGGCCAAATATACTGTCCATAATCTGTGGTGTTCTGTAACCAATACCGAACTACATCAGAAAACAGTGTCTGTGTTGCAGATTCCAATGATCGGGGCCTAATATACTGTCCATAATCTGTGGTGTTCTGTAACCAATACTGAACTACATCAGAAAACAGTGTCTGTATTGCAAATCCCAATAATATGGGCCTAATATAGTGTCCATATTCTGTGGTGTCATGTAACCAATACTACATCAGAAAACTGTCTGTATTGCAAATCCCAATAATATGGGCCTAATATAGTGTTCATATTCTGTGTTGTAATGTAACCAATACTACATAAGAAAACAGTGTCTGTATTGCAGATTCCAATAATCTGAGCATAATATAGTGTCCATAATCTGTGGCGTTTTGTAACCAATACTGTACTACATCAGAAAACAGTGTCTGTATTGCAAATCCCAATAATATGGGCCTAATATAGTGTCCATATTCTGTGGTGTCATGTAACCAATACTACATCAGAAAACTGTCTGTATTGCAAATCCCAATAATATGGGCCTAATATAGTGTCCATATTCTGTGTTGTCATGTAACCAATACTACATAAGAAAACAGTGTCTGTATTGCACATTCCAATAATCTGAGCTTAATATAGTGTCCATAATCTGTGTTGTTCTGTAACCAACACTGTACTACATCAGAAAACAGTGTCTGTATTGCAGATTCCAATAATCTGGGCCTAATAAAGTGTCCATAATCTGTGGTGTTCTGTAACCAATACTGTACTACATCAGAAAACAGTGTCTGTGTTGCAAATTTCAATAATCTGGGCATAATATAGTGTCCATAATCTGTGGTGTTCTGTAACCAATACTGTACTACATCAGAGAACAGTGTCTGTATTGCAGATTCCAATAATCTGAGCCTAATATAGTGTCTATAATCTGTGGCGTTCTGTAACCAATACTGTACTACATCAGAGAACAGTGTCTGTATTGCAGATTCCAATAATCTGGGCCTAATATAGTGTCTATATTCTGTGGTGCTCTGTAACCAATACTGTACTACATCAGAAAACTGTCTGTATTGCAAATCCCAATAATATGGGCCTAATATAGTGTCCATATTCTGTGGTGTCATGTAACCAATACTACATCAGAAAACAGTGTCTGTATTGCAGATTCCAATAATCTGAACCTAATATAGTGTACATAATCTGTGGTGTTCTGTAACCAATACTGTACTACATCAGAGAACAGTGTCTGTATTGTAAATCCCAATAATATGGGCCTAATAAAGTGTCCATATTCTGTGGTGTCATGTAACCAATACTACATAAGAAAACAGTGTCTGTATTGCACATTCCAATAATCTGGGCTTAATATAGTGTCCATAATCTGTGTTGTTCTGTAACCAATACTGTACTACATCAGAAAACTGTCTGTATTGCAAATCCCAATAATATGGGCCTAATATAGTGTCCATATTCTGTGGTGTCATGTAACCAATACTACATCAGAAAACAGTGTCTGTATTGCAGATTCCAATAATCTGAGCCTAATATAGTGTACATAATCTGTGGTGTTCTGTAACCAATACTGTACTACATCAGAGAACAGTGTCTGTATTGCAAATCCCAATAATATGGGCCTAATATAGTATCCATAATCTGTGGTGTTCTGTAACCAATATTGTACTACAACATAAGGCAGTGACTGTATTGCAGATTCCGATAATCTGGGCCCAACATAGTTACCATAATCTCTGGTGTTCTGTAACCAATACTGCACTACATCAGAAAACAGTATCTGTATTGCAGATTCCAATAATGTGGGTCTCGTATAGTGTCCATAATCTGTGGTGTTCTGTAACCAATAATGTACTACATCAGAGAACAGTGTCTGCATTGCAGATTCCAATAATCTGGGCCTAATATCGTGTCCATAATCTGTGGTGTTCTGTACCCAATACTGTACTACATCAGAAAACTGTGTCTGTATTGAAAATCCCAATAATCTGGGCCTAATATAGTTTCTATATTCTGCGGTGTTCTGTAACCAATACTGTACTACATCAGAAAGCAGTGTTCTGTAACCAATACTGGACTACATCAGAAAACAGTGTCTGTATTGCAAATCCCAATAATCTGGACCTAATTGTATTGGTTACAGTGCCCATAATCTGTGGTGTTCTGTAACCAACACATATTCTGTGGTTTTCTGTAACCAATACATATTCTGTGGTGTTCTGTAATCAATACTGTACTATATCAGAAAACTGTCTGTATTGCAGATTCCAATAATCTAGGCCTAATATAGTGACCATAATCTGTGGTGTTCTGTAACCAATACTGTACAACATCAGAAAACAGTGTCTACAGTATATTGCAGATTCCAATAATCTGGGCTTAATATATCGTCCATAATCTGTGGTGTTCTGTAACCAATACTGTACAACATCAGAAAACAGTGTCTGTATTGCAAATTAAAAACAACCTGTGCCACATCTAGTGAAAAAAACCATTAATATGAAGAGGGCGAGCACTAAGGGATGGGGAAGTGGCCATAATGCTGATGTTGCACGCAGAGGCCATGGACCTGGGCGTAATGAAACTGTGCCTGCTGCTAGTGCACCAGAAAAAAAAAAAACATCCACTGTACCCAGCTTCAAGTCCAACTTAGCTAGGCGGCGCTGGACAACACTGTCCAAGTCGGACCAATGCAAACAGTTTGCTGAAGATAATGCTTCCAGTCGGTTAAGCACCACCCTCTCTTCTACCAAGTCCAGTCTCTGAAGCCAAAAGTCTGGTCAACCGAATCCTCACTCTGATCATCCTTCCTCCCACCATGGAGAGGCTCACCAAACGAGTGATCTTACACTCGGATATATAGAGGAGCTCTTTCCAGCGCCACTATTACATTTGGCCCTTCACACTTGAAGAGATACCTGAGATATTGTGCCCTGATTACCAAACTCTTGAGCCTTCACAGTCTCAAGAAGATGACAGTGGTGAATGGCAATCATTCGTTCACGAGATGGATGATGATGATACACAGTTGTCAATCACTGAGGTTGTGGTTAGGAGGATGGGCAGAGTGAGGAAGTGGAAGAGCAAGTGGTGGACGACAAGGTCACTGACCCAACATGGAAAGGTGGCAAGCCGAGCGAGGACAGCAGTACAGAGGGGGAGGTATCTGCAGCACAGCAACAGGCTGGAAGAGGCAGTGGGGTTGCAAAAGGGAGAAGTCGGCCCACACCAAACAGGCCCGCAACCGTTACACCGAGCACTCTCATGCGTAAATCTACCTTGCCATGGGGTAGGTGTTCCGCAGTATGGCGCTTTTTTTAGGAAAGTTCAGACAACAAAATAATGGTAGTTTTCAACCTGTGCTGTACCAAAATGAGCTGGAACATGAAGTCTAGCAACCTCACTACCACCAGCATGATCCGCCACATGGCATCCAAGCACGCTAGCAAGTTAGCTGAACGCCTGGGTCCACAATCTGGGTCTGCGGGTCACACCACTGCCTCCTCTTCCCCTGTGTTACGCACTGCTAACCAATCCCTTGTTGAAGGCACAGGTCCGGATGCCTCTTGCCCTGCACTTGGATCTTCGCACGAACCATCAGCAACAACATCCACTTCCCTGTCCCAGCGCAGCATCCAAATATCCATAACACAGTCATTTGAACGCAAGCTCAAATACCCACCCACAGGCCATAGCATTAAATGCACAACTTTCAAAATGACTGGCCCTTGAAATGTTGCCATTTAGGCTTGTGGACACTGAGGTCTTCCACAACCTGATGTCGGCGGCCGTCCTCCGGTACGCAGTCCCCAGCCGCCACTATTTTTCATGAAACTTCCACTTAACCACGGACACATGGACAAGTGCTGGTGGCCAGGGATGCTACATTTCCCTGACCGCACACTCTGTGAATATTCTTTATTTTTATTTTTTTATAATTGTTTATTTTATTGAATTTTATCAATGAAAAAGTGATACAGGTACAATGTCACATTGCACATCTGTGATAAGCAATACAGGTATAATATCATATTGAATAATATCAACCTGTGAATATTCTGGAGGCCGGGAGTGAGTCATACCCTGGGATGGCACAGGTGCTACCCACGCCCAGGATTGAGGGCCCTATGTCCAGCAGGGTCTTCGCCAGCAGATATGTTACTGGCTCCAACCCCCACTTCTCCTCATCTTCCGCCTCCTCCTCCACTTCCACCTCCAGCAGCAGTCAGCCATCACTCGCTATCTTGAAGCAGTGTAGCACTGCTGTGGTAAGCGTCAACAGGCCGTGCTGAAGTTTATCTGCTTAGCGGACAAACAGCACACTGCTGCTGAGCTGTGGCAGGGTATAATGGACCAGACCGCGCTGTTGTTGTGTCTGACAATAGCCTTAACTTGGTGGCGGCTTTGGAGCTCGGCAACCTGACACACATCCTATGCCTAGCCAATGTCTTAAACTTAGTGGTTTAGCGGTTTATCAAAACCTACCCCAATTTGCTAGAGCTACTAGTGAAGGTGTGCCGCGTGTGTGCCCATTTCTGCAACTCGTCCTCAGCTTCAGCTGGTCTGTCAACACTGCTCACTGACTGTTGTGCGATGTGTTGGCAAGGCTTTGTGAGCAGCAGAGGGCAATTGTGGAACACCATCTGCAACATGGTCGTCAGCTTTCAAGTCCACTGCCACTATTCACAAGTGAGGAGTGGGCATTGATTTAAGACCTCTGTGAGGTTTTAAAAAAATGATGAATCCACACAGATGGTTAGTAGTGATAACGCTATTATCAGCATAACCATCCCACTGCTGTGTCTACTCAAACAACGGCTGCTCAAAATTAAGGACAACGAGGAGCTGGAGACAGTTGCCTCTGCTACAGAGGGTAGTACCCATGGAACTTGAATTCCATCTGTTCAGCGTGGATTGGTAGAAGAGGAGGAGGAGGATGAGGAGATGGAGAGTCATCCTGAAGTCGACACTGACGTCTTGCCTGTGTGTACTCTGGCACACATGGCTGATTTCGTGTTAGGCTGCCTTTGCTGCGACCCTCGCGTTATAAGCATTTTAAATAACACGGATTACTGGGTTTTTCGTTTTTGATCTTCCCATGCTGCTATCAGTTTCTCCATAAAAATGCATATATATGATCTTGTTCTATGGACTTCCCAGCTTAGTATATATGGATGAATTTGCATGATTAGGGACCTATTTATATTTTTAGTGTTTTAGGTATATTAATGTTACCAATGGTTTTTATTGATAATATTATGTTATTTTGATTTTTGAATGGGGTATATGTTAATTTTAATATGTTTTTAACTGGATTTGTGATAAAACGCAATGAGGTTGTGAAAAACCGCAACATTACCGGATCGAAACCGCAATGGAACACATTTGTCCCAAATCCGGATTTTTGTGAGTACCGAGTGGACTATAAAGGGTGGAGTGGGAGGTCTTGCGCTCTTACCACTGAGGAAGGGGTGTAGAACGCCCCGAAACGCGTCTGGTGACTGGAAGAAGCGCCCACCCAATCTACTGGATTCTGATAAAATACATTGCATGGCCATGCGATAAGGAATCCTATTAATACTCCACTAAGACATAGGAGCTGAATACAGGTCCCAACAATTGCCTACCATCCATACCAGCCAAATCCTGTGTTCCCGCGATACTGTGACGTCAGCGGCTCGAGATCTGTGACGTGAGACGCCGAAGCGGCCGGCACACTTGCTGCTCGTGGCAGGACGGCCCAGCGGAGAACAGTCTGGTAAAACTTTGGATTAAGGTAGGAACCTGAATTGGGCATATAATATCTATAGCCCTTTGCGGACACATTGTACTAGCTGTGGAGAGACTGCTTGATTGAGAGACATCTCTATGCACGTGGACACTTTAATCCGGAGCCACACGAATTTGTATCGGGACACTACATTTGCGGTCTGCGGTTTCATTGCCACCATATAATCCTAGTGGTGGCAAGTGTGAATTGTGATTGATTAATATACAAGGTTTGCGCAACTATCACCCGCCAGTGTGATTTTATGTTGGTACCACCTATCATTTTATGTGATTTTATTATATTTGAGTGTTGTTATGAATTATTAAATATTACTTTCCCCATGGTCCAGATAGTGTGAGTGCTCACTTCTTCTTTTTTGTCATATTGTTTATCAATTTTTGGGTTCGGGCACCCAAGTTGTGAGTTTGCAGCACCCGCCCGTAATTACCTGAGTGTGAACCAACCACCAAATTACTCTATTTCTTATATTACGGCCCGTAATCTGCGGTTGGGCTCCCTTGGATATATTATGGACATCTGGCACCATATGGAAAGTAAGCGGCTGAAAGCTGAGAGCTATAGATTCAATGATTCTAGTCAAAATGGAGCTCCAGCCAATAATACAATGACAGAGAGCTTCAGAAATCTGGAGAACCTGTTACAGAAACAGTTAAGGCAGCATTGGGAGATCCGTTCCCTACAATATTTTGTGGAAGAAACTAAGATCCCAAAAGGTTTATTGATTAATAAGAGTCCCGCACAGGACCTCGTCAGTGATGAATTCACTAGAGAGTGGAACAATTTACTTACCAGTCAATCGATTGCTCTGATGAATTGCATCATTAAAAGGAGAACAGAGATTCTAGGTGATTTGAATATAAAGATTGGGAAACTAAAAGAACATATAGAGAAATTCCCTAAAAACACAGAATTCAGTATGTGGCAAGATAGATTGTGTAAAAGCTTAGATAAGTTAGAAGTTGATATAATTAATAAGAAAAGTAATAAGTATATAGAAGTCTATACTGATAGACGGCAGGATAGATTGGTAGAGACTGAGGGAGAAGGGAACAATTCTCATCAGGAATTGCTGGAATTGGGGAGAGAGGAAGCGACGGATACCTATAATGTACCAGTGAATAACAGGTATGAGGAACTAGCAGGACAGCATTTTTTAGATTTAACCCCGGCACATCACAGGACACGTACGAGGTACAGGGAACAGACACCACCACGGCACAGATCACCGTACAATTTGAGACACAAGAACACCAGATATCAACACCCGACAGGCAAGAATTCACATCCCAATTATCAAACACGGAATCAGTACACACATCATCATTACAACCACACCAATCACCGACAGCACCATCACGTAGAAAAACAAGGAGAAGTAGGAGAAAGGGAGCCAAGACACCGGAGACACTCACAAACCCAGAGATGGGATCGGTAATTAATTTAAGCACTAAAATTCTCACTGCATCACAGATTAATTTATTAAATAAGGGGCTCAAATTTGCTCCGTCCAACACTATAGATAAATTCTCAACTTATATAGGTGTCCAAAAGTTCATTAGGAGCCTTTGCCTCAAAAAATATTTTTTAAAAAATCCCCAAATAAAAAGCTTCCCTGTTAATAAACCCTCAGAGGTATTTAATCATACTTCCTTAAAAAAGAAATCTAAAATGTTCCCATGTAATGAGATCAGCAGAGAAATTGCGACATTCCAAAAATGTGTTGAGGACGATTTGAGGAGAATTAAAATTAGACCCCCTAATAACAATAATTTAACGAAAAGGGAAATCCAGGCCATTAAATTGCTCCAGAAGGACAATAATGTGACCATCCGTCCGGCTGACAAAGGCGGAGCAACAGTTATCTTGGACACCGATCAATATAATACAGAGTGTCTTAGACTGTTGGAGGATCAGAGGACATATGTTAAACTCAGAGACAATCCAATACAAAGGTTTAGTCAGGGGTTGGAGGACCTCTGTAACAAAGGCTTGGAACAGGGTGTTCTCCTTAAACAGGAGTCAGAGTTTATCTTGGGCACAGAGGGAAGGCTACCCACCTTCTACTGTCTGCCCAAGGTACACAAAAGCTTAATTAATCCCCCGGGACGCCCCATAGTGTCCGGGATAGGATCTATTACCTCCAATTTGTCTAAATATATAGACACTCAGCTCCAACCATTAGTGAAGAATATAAAATCCTACCTGAGGGATACAACCCAGGTCATACAAATTTTGGAAGGATTGAATATTGAGCCTGGTTGGATAATGGGGACCCTGGACATCCAATCCCTGTATACGGTCATAGACCACCAGCAGGGGTTGGAGGCAATTGAGCAACAATTGATTAAAAATGGCACATTCAAGGATCCCCAAATCCAACTTATATTGGAAGGTATCCAATACATTTTGGAGCACAATTATTTTTATTTTGAGGGGGAATACTTCTTGCAGAAATGTGGCACCGCCATGGGGACCAGATTCGCCCCAAGTTATGCTAATTTATTTTTGGCAGAATGGGAACATACCAACATTGGGCCCAGACTTGGGGGGGATCTGGTCCTATGGCGGCGCTACATTGATGATATAATTTTTATTTGGAAGAAGGGTGAGACTGAACTATCTGAATTTTTGGAAACCATTAATAACAACGATCGAAATCTGGTGTTCACACCAAATATTAAGGAAGAAACAGAGTTTCTAGACCTGTTAATTAGGAAAGTGGATGATCGTTATCTCTGTAGTACATACCAGAAACCGACGGCTAAGAATGGCTTCATCCTCTTTAGCAGTTGCCACCTACCACGGTGGCTACTGAATGTTCCTCTAGGTCAATTTCGTAGGCTTAAAAGGAATTGTACAGAAGAAGCTAGATTTGAGGAAGAAGCCGTCAAAATGAGACTTCAATTTTTAGAGAAGAAATATCCAACTTCTGTCTTAGATGAATCTCTAAATAAAGTGAGAACTCTTGAAAGAAAGTCATTTTTTGAAATAAAAGGGCCAGTAGTGACATCTGGGGATCCCAAGATTGATATCAAAATGATTCTACCGTTTAGTAGTAATTACAAGAAGATCAAGAGCATCATAACAAAGCATTGGCATCACGTATTGAGTGATAGGGTGATTGGCCCACAGCTACCAATACACCGGTAATAATATATACAAAGGCCACAAATTTAAAACTTAAAATTGCCCCATCAGTAAAAGAGAAAAAATCTACATCTATTATGGGTTCTTTTCTAAATCTAAAGGGGTTCTTCAAATGTGGGAGGTGTATAGGATGTAAAATGAGCCTACAAGAAAGAAAGACAGATACCGTACACTCGACACACAATACATTACTTGGGAGATAAATGATTGTCTCACATGTAATACATCTGGAGTCATCTATCTACTACAGTGTCCGTGTAAACGCCAGTATATCGGTAGAACCAAAAGAACATTAAAGATTAGAATCAGTGAACACATTGCTAATATCAAAAAGGGTTATGCAAAACATTCTGTTTCGAAACATTATGATGAGGTACATAATAGGGACCCGTCTAAATTATTCTTTACAGCGTTAGAGAAAGTCAATAAACACTGGAGAGGTGGGGACTATATAAAGAGGATGTCCAGAGCCGAATCTAAACTATCTATGAATTTGGCTGCCTATTACCGGCAGGTCTGAATTCGGATCTGGAGATTTTCGGCTTCTTATAAGGTGGGGGTCCCGTCTCCGATGGGGGGTCCCAGAGTTTACCATTTTGGGTTCTGGGACTTTCCCTCGGAAGTTGGGGCTCCCGCATTAAACACGTTCGTTTTTGATCTTCCCATGCTGCTATCAGTTTCTCCATAAAAATGCATATATATGATCTTGTTCTATGGACTTCCCAGCTTAGTATATATGGATGAATTTGCATGATTAGGGACCTATTTATATTTTTAGTGTTTTAGGTATATTAATGTTACCAATGGTTTTTATTGATAATATTATGTTATTTTGATTTTGAATGGGGTATATGTTAATTTTAATATGTTTTTAACTGGATTTGTGATAAAACGCAATGAGGTTGTGAAAAACCGCAACATTACCGGATCGAAACCGCAATGGAACACATTTGTCCCAAATCCGGATTTTTGTGAGTACCGAGTGGACTATAAAGGGTGGAGTGGGAGGTCTTGCGCTCTTACCACTGAGGAAGGGGTGTAGAACGCCCCGAAACGCGTCTGGTGACTGGAAGAAGCGCCCACCCAATCTACTGGATTCTGATAAAATACATTGCATGGCCATGCGATAAGGAATCCTATTAATACTCCACTAAGACATAGGAGCTGAATACAGGTCCCAACAATTGCCTACCATCCATACCAGCCAAATCCTGTGTTCCCGCGATACTGTGACGTCAGCGGCTCGAGATCTGTGACGTGAGACGCCGAAGCGGCCGGCACACTTGCTGCTCGTGGCAGGACGGCCCAGCGGAGAACAGTCTGGTAAAACTTTGGATTAAGGTAGGAACCTGAATTGGGCATATAATACCTATAGCCCCTTGCGGACACACTGTACCAGTTGTGGAGAGACTGCCTGATTGAGAGACATCTTTATGCACGTGGACACTTTAATCCGGAGCCACACGAATTTGTATTGGGACATTATATTTGCGGTCTGCGGTTTCATTGCCACCATATAATCCCAGTTGGTGGCAAGTGTGAATTGATTACTATACAAGGCTTGCGCAACTATCACCCGCCAGTGTGATTTTATGTTGGTGCCACTTATTATTTTATGTGATTTTATTGTATTTGAGTGGTGTTATGAATTATTAAATAAGAATTAAATAATATTTATTCCCCATGGTCCAGATAGTGTGAGTGCTCACTCCTTTCTCTTTTTGTCATACGGATTACTGGGTGTTCACCCTTTTCGACCTCCGCTACAAAGAGAACTTCTTATGTCTCATTCCTGTGGTGGAGTGAATGAGTAAAACGGTGCAATTCCAGAAGGTACTTGTTGAGAGAGTGCTCCAAAATCTTCCATCTGACAACGCGGCCGGCAGCGTCCGTATTTCCTTAGGCAATCAAGGAAGGGAGACAAGGGGAACACACAGCAGTTCCAACAAAGGCAGGGCAACACTCTCCAAGGCATTAGACACTTTCATGACACCCCACCAGCAACCTCACCCTATAGCGTGGCCTAGTGGTACAAGGAGGGAAAAGATGGTGAAGGAATACATAATGTCCATGCCTTACAACTACTGGGTGTCCAAGCTGGACACGTGGCACAAACTCGTGCTGTACGCCTTGGTGGTTCTGGCCAGCCCTGCCGCCAGTGTTTTGTCTGACCGTGTATTTAGTGCTGCTGGTGGCATTATAACAGATAAGCTTATCCGCTTGTCCACTGGCAATGCTGATAGGTTGACTCAGATAAAAATGGGCTTGGATTGGCTTGGATTGCCCCTAACTTCTCAACTCCACCAGAGGAGAGCTGAACTAATGATGAACATAGACTTACATGACTTCAAAAACAGCAGGAAAAAGAGATGATAGATTTTATTCCTTCTACTGCAAATTAAACAATAATGCATTGTGTGGTATGCTTATGATTTTCATTTTGTTGCCAAATAACATAGATCATTTATCTATGGAATTTAACACTAAATCTGGTTACAAATATTACAGACTGGAGTTTTTAATGTTTTCATATAATGTGATAACTAATTAAGCTTGGTTTGATATGTAATGACTGGCTTCAATGTTGATGTGGCCACAAGCCACACCTCTGAAGCCAGTCACTGGCTGAAATGCAGCATGTGGCCATGCCTACTAGTGATGAGTAGTGCTGATCACGAAAATTCAAATTGCAAATTTTTATCGCGAATATAGGTACTTTGAAAATTCACAAATATTTAGAATATAGTGATATATATTCGTAATTTCAAATAATTATAATTTTTTATTGCAAATATTTGTAATACAAATTTTTATCACAAATTTTTCAATTGCCGAGTAAAAACATGATTCCTCCCTGCTTCTTGCTTGTGGGCCAATGACTCATTGGCCCACAAGCAAGAAGCAGGGAGGAATTATGACTTTAAATGGGATAAATTATGAATATTCTAAAATACTAATATACAGACGTGGACAAAATTGTTGGTACCCTTTGGTCAATGAAAGAAAAAGTCACAATGGTCACAGAAATAACTTTAATCTGACAAAAGTAATAATAAATTAAAATTCTATAAATGTTAACCAATGAAAGTCAGACATTGTTTTTCAACCATGCTTCAACAGAATTATGTAAAAAAATAAACTCATGAAACAGGCATGGACAAAAATGATGGTACCCCTAACTTAATATTTTGTTGCGCAACCTTTTGAGGCAATCACTGCAATCAAACGCTTCCTGTAACTGTCAATGAGACATCTGCACCTCTCAGCAGGTATTTTGGCCCACTCCTCATGAGCAAACTGCTCCAGTTGTGTCCGGTTTGAAGGGTGCCTTTTCCAGACTGCATGTTTCAGCTCCTTCCAAAGATGCTCAATAGGATTGAGGTCAGGGCTCATAGAAGGCCACTTTAGAATAGTCCAATTTTTTCCTCTTAGCCATTCTTGGGTGTTTTTAGCGGTGTGTTTTGGGTCATTGTCCTGTTGCAAGACCCATGACCTGCGACTGAGACCAAGCTTTCTGACACTGGCTAGTACATTTCTCTCTAGAATTCCTTGATAGTCTTGAGATTTCATTGTACCCTGCACAGATTCAAGACACCCTGTGCCAGACGCAGCAAAGCAGCCCCAGAACATAACAGAGCCTCCTCCATGTTTCACAGTAGGGACAGTGTTCTTTTCTTGATATGCTTCATTTTTTCGTCTGTGAACATACAGCTGATGTGCCTTGGCAAAAACTTCGATTTTTGTCTCATCTGTCCACAGGACATTCTCCCAGAAGCTTTGTGGCTTGTCAACATGTAGTTTGGCATATTCCAGTCTTGCTTTTTATGATTCGTTTTCAACAATGGTGTCCTCCTTGGTCGTCTCCCATGTAGTCCACTTTGGCTCAAACAACGACGGATGGTGCGATCTGACACTGATGTTCCTTGAGCATGAAGTTCACCTTGAATCTCTTTAGAAGTCTTTCTAGGCTCTTTTGTTACCATTCGGATTATCCGTCTCTTAGATTTGTCATCAATTTTCCTCCTGCGGCCACGTCCAGGGAGGTTGGCTACAGTCCCATGGATCTTAAACTTATGAATAATATGTGCAACTGTACTCACAGGAACATCTAGTTGCTTGGAGATGGTCTTATAGCCTTTACCTTTAACATGCTTGTCTATAATTTTCTTTCTGATCTCTTGAGACAGCTCTTTCCTTTGCTTCCTCTGGTCCATGTCGAGTGTGGTACACACCATATCACCAAACAACACAGTGATTACCTGGAGCCATATATATAGGCCCAATGGCTGATTACAAGGTTGTAGACACCTGTGATGCTAATTAGTGGACACACCTTGAATTAACATGTCCCTTTGGTCACATTATGTTCTGTGTTTTCTAGGGGTACCATCATTTTTGTCCATGCCTGTTTCATGAGTTTATTTTTTTACATAATTCTGTTGAAGCATGGTTGAAAAACAATGTCTGACTTTCATTGGTTAACATTTATAGAATTTTAATTTATTATTACTTTTGTCAGATTAAAGTTATTTCTGTGACCATTGTGACTTTTTCTTTCATTGACCAAAGGGTACCAACAATTTTGTCCACGTCTGTATAGCACTATATCGAATATATTTTTTTTTATATTCGTAATATTCTAAAACAAGAATATATAGCAATATAGCGAATATAAAAAAAAAACTAATATAATGCAAAATAACAAATATAGTGCTATAATCTTCTTTGTCTAATAGTTGTAATTTTTTTCTCATCTGAAGTTCAGATTGGAAAAAAAATGTCAACTATTGAAAAAAAAATATTGTAGCTAAATTGCTCTATATTCATTTTTTTTCAAATATTCGTTATATTGCTATATATTCTTATTTTAGAATATTACGAATATTCAAAAAAGAGAATATATTGGTTTTTCGAATATTCATATTATTCTAAAACAAGAATATATAGCAATATAGTGATTATATAAAAAAATAATAATATAGAGCAATTTTGCTAATATAGTGCTATAATTTTATATGTCTAATAGTTGTATTTTTTTCTTATCTGAAGTACAGATTGGAAAAAAAATCAACTATTGGAAAAAAATATTATAGCACTATATTAGCTAAATTGCTCTATATTCATTTTTTTCCGAATATTCGCTATATCACTATATGATCTTGTTTTAGAATATTACAACTATTCAAAAAAAAACTAATATATTCAATATAGGGCTATATATTAGTTTTTTTGAATATTCATCATTTATCCCATTTAAAGTCATAATTCGTCCCCCCTTCTTGGTGTGGGCCAATGAGTCATTGGCCCACAAGCAAAAAGCAGCGAGGAATCATGCCTTTACTCGGCAATTGAAAAATTAGCGATGAAAATTCACATTACGAAAATTTGCAATAAAAAATCTTGAATATTCGAAATTACGAATATATATCACTATATTCTAAATATTCGAAAATTTTGAAAGTACCTATATTCGCAATTAAAATTTGCTATTCAAATATTCGTGATCAATACTAATGCCTACACACTTCTGGATATAAACAGTGCGGGGAACAGAAGATGCAGAAATCAGAGGCACAGAGGAGGAATGGAGTGGCATGGAGCAGGTAAGTATGAATCTTCTATTTCAGTGAAAAGGCTAAGGGAACTTGCTTAAAAAATACATTTTACTGGAAAATCCTTTTAAGCACATGAATGTGATTGTTTGATGTTCTTTTTAATATCTTGACATTGCATGATGACATTGAGCTTGAGTAAAACCCAACTAGTTTAGGAGTAAAAATGTCCCTGTTCTGAATATGTAATAAAAGTGTTATTGTTCTTCAACTGATACATAGTGTAAAATTCCATAGACACATGATCTATGTTGTTTGGTAATGAAATGAAATTCATAAGCATATCACACAAAGCATTATTGGTTCATTTGCAGTACAGGAAATAAAATCTATCATCTCTTTTTTCCCTGCTGTTTTTGAAGTCATAAACTTAACTGTGGAAGATCGAACCATTATTACTATTAGTATTCTACTGTGTAACTAATTAGATTTTGTAGTAAAAAATTGATAAGTTGATAATTACCTCATAATGCTATCACTGTGCTAATCCTACTTTTACTTCTGCTGTCAATGAAATCAGTATGCTGTATTAGCAATTTTATTTTATTTTTTATAATATACTTGTAGTGTTGAATAATAGAAAATAATCATTCAATGTGCAAAACATATCATGTATGAAGGTAATCTATAAGGATATGATTAGAGATGAGCAAATTTAATCCAATTTGATCCGAATTTTAGGATAAATTTGATTTGCCTTGAAGCCAAATTTCCTTGTGCTTCATGTTAGCGAATAATTTTAACCTGAAATAGTGTAAAACAAAAAAAAAATCATACTTACCTCCTCCATTTGCTCGCAATGGGCTGCCAGGCACCATCTTATTTAAAGATCTTGGCCGAAATCCCTCACCACGCTTGCCGGCCAGTATGATGACGTAATCTCACGCCGCGCGAGATTTCACTCCAGATCTTCAAGCAAGATGACGGAGGCTGGCCTGTTGCGAACAAATGAGGTGGTAAGTTTGATTTAAAATATATATTATGTTAATTTATCACTGTTCTTACACTCAGATGCTGCAATCATGTATGAACGTGGCATCTGAGGGGTACAATGACGGGGACGGCACTATCGCAGCTTCCCTATCACTGCATTAACAACTTACAAAAAAATTGGCTTTGTGACAAAGTAATTCTTCACAAAGCAATATTTTTTTTTTTTTGGGCGAATCAGCCGAATTGAATTTTTTATTTTTTTTATCATCTCCAGATATAATCATAGGGCATTATTTGTGTTTCTTCTAATACAGCATCCACATAATTCATGCGAATGATGACGTCAACTTTATCTGTTTTGATTAGTTTTAATAATTTGACAATATAATTCATTAAAAGGGTTTTCTGGTAATATTGATTTTTTTAGTAAGTGCCCACAGCCTGCCCCCTGAAATAGAAAAATCATACTTGGTCCACACCTCTCAGGTCCTCCTCGCTGCTTCCACTTTCTCCATCTTCTGGTCCCCAAACTGTTTATATATCCCACAGTGCATGGGAATCACTACTCCAGAAGAATACAGGGGACATTTGTCATTTGAGATAGTTTTTATGTCACTTTTAAGTCTGGTTTTGCATTTTGTGGTTGCACCACATTTGAAAGGGTGCACAGATTTCATGTATTGTGCTGTAGGACTAGTCTTAAACATACAGCAGGGGGCTGCCTGGCATAGAATGTAACATTTCAAGTCTTGCAGATAGTAAATGTGCCATGATCTTGGTCTAATCTCACTTTTTTTTGACTTAACCCTTTCGCTCCCTGACTTCCTAGAACCATAGCTTTTTTATTTGTCTTTTCACATAGCCATATGAGGGCTTGTTTGTTGCGGGACAAGTTGTACATTCTAACGCCACCATTTAATATTGCATATGATGTAGTGGGAAGCAGGAAACAAATTTCAAATGGGGTGAAATTGTAGAAAAAAAGCAATTCCACCACAGTTTTTTTTTTATTTACGACGTTTGATGTGCAATAAAACTGACCAGTTACTTTTATTCTACAGGTCAGTATGAATCGGGCGACACCTTATCTGTATAATTTGTCATGCTTTTTGATACTGAAATGTATAATTAAAATGTGGGAAAAATCCGTTTTATATTTCTGTCACCATATTTTAACCCCATATAACATTTTTTTAATTATGTGTACCAAGCTGTATGGGGGCTCATTTTTTGCAGGGTGATCTGAACTTTTAATTGATACCAATCTGGAGTGTGTATGACTTTTTGATCAGATATTATAAAAAAAATAATTTAGAAAATGAAGCGACCAAAAAAGGCAAATCGGCCATTTGGACGTTTTTTTTTTAAATTTTGCTGTTTGCTGTTTGGGAAATATATTTTAATATTTTTATACATATATTTTATACATATATATATATATATATATATATATATATATATATATAGAAAAAGAAAGTCCAGCGGGAGCACCAGCCTGAAGAGTGGGTGCAAAATCCAAGGGGGATGACGGCAGTCCCCAATAGTATAAGCGAAGAAATAGGACTGCACTCCAGATATTGATGAAAAAATCAAGTGGTTTTATTCACCCATAATATGGCAAATCTTGCGACGTTTCAGCTCTTGCGAGCCTTTCTCAAGCTTGAGAAAGTGAAAGTGAACACATATAAAGCGTTACAAAAAGTGTTACACCCATCGGGGTGTGGTTACAATCAACTTAATTACAGACATGTGTTACAATTTTGAAGTGCATGTTTGACATAGTAACTAGTGAAATACGTTTTTTCATATCAGGATATAGTTCCTTTACATACATTTGTATGTAAAGGAACTATATCCTGATATGAAAAAAAACGTATTTCACTAGTTGCAGCCTTTAAGAATCCGCCTATGATGGCATATAAAAGAGCAGGGAACATTAGGGACAAGGTTGTACACTCCAGAGTACCTGAAAAGGGACAATTAAGACAGACGTTTTTTAAGACAAGGCGCACGGGCTCCTTCCCGTGTCTGGGATGTGTGAACTGTAAACTGATGGTGAAAGGATCAGGGTTTACGCATCCAGACACGGGAGAGATCTTTAACATAAGGCATTATCTCACCTGTGATTCGTCATGGGTGATATATGTATTATGGTGTCCTTGCAAAAGGCTATATGTCGGTGAAACGACATGTGATTTAAAGACCAGGTTGAATAACCATAGACAGTCCATCAGGAGTAAAAGAACTGATTTGCCTGTATCGAAACATTTTGTGGAAAAAAATCACAAGGAGAGTGACTTGAGATTTATGGTCATTGACCACGTTAAACCTTTGGTGAGAGGAGGGGATCGATTAAATATATTAAAGAAAACCGAGCTCAGGTGGATCTTTCGGTTAGATACTTTGAAACCAAAAGGGTTAAACGTTGAATTTAGGGTAACAGGAGAAATGGTCAGTTAATCTCAAGTTCACAGTCCTGTGATTTGATGTGCATTGCATACTGTATATAGTGAATTAATAGAAGCTACGGATATGTTCATGTTAAACATGTGGCTTAATTGCTTGTAGGCATTGTTTAAATTGTTATTTTGACTGTTGCCCATATCGGATTATAAGTTTGGAGAAGAACTATGGAAAAACAGAGGTGTAATATTTTGCCCAGATGAGTGCCCTAATTTAAAATGGCGGCTACAGACCAGTGATAGGGCTCGGTGCGACTGGCGCAGCTCAATGTCGCACGCAGCGCGTGCGGGGATGGTGCTGACGCGGCCGATCGAGCGTCATCATATGGGACTCCGCCCAGACGTGACGCAGGGTGGTTATGTACGGCGTCACGAGGGAAGAAGGATTGACACATGCGCAGTGGGGAGTAGCAGACGCGGAAGAGTGGCGCGAGCCTCCATACAAGTGAAGACGCCTTTTCCTATATTTCTCTCCATAACTTGCTCTGAGAAGGTACTACAGTCATGATTTTAATTGCACTGTTCACTTTATTATATGCACCTGTATGCATTGATGAGGATTTCAATGAATTATATGTTTTTAAAATCTCACCTACATGCATTTAGGATAGATTGGTATCCATGTTAACATTTGGAATTGATCACATGAATTGTAGCTTACCCCTAAGGGGAGTGCACTGCTATTGCATTGGCTGTTGAATTAATTAGTCACCATGTGATGATGTATTTATATATGCACATATGCACTTTTAATGTTCACTTGACTTGAAAAAGGTTCTGTGAGAGAACCGAAACGTTGTCTTTGCTGACATGTGTGAATAAATTGCACATTTTTCTACTTTAAGGAGTGCCGCGGATTTTTCTGTGTTATATATATATATATATATATATATATATATATATATTATATATTTTTAATTTGGGAAAAGGGGGTGATTTGAATTTTTATGTTTTTTAAACTTTTTTTATTTTTTTACACTATTTTATAGTTCCCATAGAGAACTATAACATGCAATCATTTGATTGCTATTATCATAGACTCCAATGCACTAGCATTGGAATCTATGATGATTTTACTAGTTTCCTATGGAGCCCTATTACTGGCAAGGGCTCTATAGGAAATACTATGCAGCAGCCTCCTGTCATTCGCAAAGACAGGGGCTGCTGCATACAAGCTCCGACTCCTCCGATCGCCACACGGGGAGCTGGAGCATAGCCGAAAGTGCACACTTTTGGTTTTCAGCGCACGCAGATGCCGTGGTCAGGATTGACCACAGCATCTGAGGGGTTAAATGTCCACGATCAGCATTACTGACGGTTGCAGACATGAGCCGCGGGTGTCTGCTATAAGAAGCAGACGACCACCCGCGGCTATGGCATCCACTCCGTTTAGGAGCGGGTGCGATCTTTAAAGACCCGGCCAGAGCTGTACTATTATGGTGCTGGGATGAAGGGGTTAAACATAGACCACTTTGAGATAATTATCTGTTTTGTTAAATGTCCCTCTATGTGCTTTCATTTAATGTGTTTGCACACTTTTTGTGGTCTGCTATTATTTTAAATACTATAGTATATTATAAAATGTCCCTCAAACCATGAGAGAAATGTATACAATACTCTTTGCTTTATAAGACACACTTTTTTCCCCAAAAAGTGTGGGGGGGAAATGGTTGTGCGTCTTCTAAAGCGAATACTAGTGAGCGCTTCCAGTCTCCTGCGCCCAGAGATAAGACAGAGGAGTGAAGGAGAAGAGAACATCTGGCCATCCTCCTGCTCTCCCTGCTGTCATAAATCTGTGGTTGCTGGAGAGAAGGACTCATCTGCGGTGTTGGGCTGATTTCTCAGGTGTGAGCTGTAGGAGACTGTAAGGGGGAAATAGGGGATTTGTTTATAGCAGACACAGATATATGAATGTATGCTGCTCTCTGCAGAGTTCAGAGTGACTCTTCCCTAGGTCCCCCCAATGCCTCTGCTTTAGGTGCACCCCCATTAGTGGCACAGCTCCAGATGCCCCCCAATGCCCCCACTCTAAATGCACCCCTAATATTGCCTCTTCTCCAGTGCTCCCCTAATACCTCTGCTTCAGGATCACCACTATTACCCTGCATCAGGCAACTCTAATGCCTCTGCTTTAGGTGCCCCCCCCATAAATGCCCCAGCTCAGATGCCCCCACTCTAAATGTGCTGCTAATATTGCCTCTTCTCCAGTTACCCCTGCTCCAGGATCCCCACTATTACCCTGCCTCAGTTGACCCTAATGTCTCTGTTTCAATTATGACCCTCCATTTGTGCCATTTGCTCATGTTGCTCCTCTAGCACCTTTGCTTGGACTTTGTTAAAGGTTGTTACCTGCAAAGGGGGTTGGACTTATGACTGCAAAATTCTGCGCAGTGCGTCACATTCTGCAGTATTGACATGTATGGTTTACATGGCAGTAGTGATGATATTCCATATTTATAGGCATCACTGCTGCCATGTAAAGAGATACTGGTGGTGGAATGGTGGAGGATTTAAAGGGGTTGTCCAGGTTTTCAAGTTATCCTCTCCACACCATAGGGCATAACTATATGATTAGTGGGTTCCGATTCTGCAACCCCCACTGATCCCAGGAACGGGTCCTGTACCCCCTTTTTGATGGTGTGACAGACCCTGCTGCTCCATTTATTCTCTTTGGGACCACTGGAAATAGCCAGTGCTGTACTCTGCCATCTCCAGGGACCCCATAGAGAATGGATGGAGAGGCAGGGCATATGCTCGACTTGCCACTCAATCAAGAAGGGGGATCAGTGGGGGTTCTAGCATTCAGACTCCCATGGATCACTTAGTTATCCCTGATCATGTGGATAGAGGATAACTAGAAAAGTGGACACAGGCCCTTTAACAGGCGAGCATTTTACATTTTTGTTTTTTTACATCCAAAGGAAACCTTTGAAGATAGGGAATGTGAAAAGGTCCAACAGCTTTGACACGACAGGTGATAAGTGTCTGATTAATGGGGATCTGACTGCTGTGACCCCCATGATCAACGGAATGTGGTCTTTAGACCCTTGTGTACATAGATTAGCGGTAATTAAATTGAATTTCTCAGGACCCCTTTTTTCATGATCAGTGGGTGTTCCAGCAGTCAGACCCCAGCAATCTGATATTTATCACCTATCCTGTAGATAGGCAATAGGTGATTATGGCAGGACAACCATTTTAATTATAATGTAGATTATGTACAATATGAGGTCGTTAAGATTTGGTAAATTTTATGCCAGACATTTATGTTTAAAGGGGTTAAAGGGTTTGTCTCACTTCAGTAAATGGCATTTATCATGCAGTTAATACAAGGCACTTACTAATGTATTGTGATACTCCATATTACCTCCTTTCCATCACATTATACACAGCACATATCCGTGGTTATTACCACCGTGTAATCCAGCAGTGGTGGCCGTGCTTACACACTATAGGGAAAGGCTGGAAGTGCTCATAGGCCAACACTTTTATCTATAGTGTACAAGCACGGCCACCGCTGCTGGATTACACGGTGATAATAACCACGGATATGTGCTGTGCATAATGTGATGGAAAGGAGGCAACATGGACAATCACAATACATTAGTAAGTACCTTGTATTAGCTTTCTCTACATGATAAATTCCAATGGCTGAAGTGAGACAACCCCTTTAACCCCTTCAAGTGTGCTACACTTAATAGGGTTAGGCATAAATGTCTTGGTGCATGCATTGCATGTTTCCTATGTGTGATTGGAGTGTGCTATATATGTTCTATGTAACAGTGGAGTATGTGCAGCAGGTGACATATGTATCAGTGGCATGTGACCCATGTATAAGTTTCTTGTGTGCTACATGTGTCCAATGAGTAATTGGTGTGCGCTGCATGTGTCTTGTTTCTGACTGACTTAAGTGCAGGATATCCATATATGTGTAAATTCTGCCACATGTATGTTTGTGCATTTTGCTGTGAATGTCTGTGACTATACTTCATCTTTAACCACTTCACATCTGGGCCATTTACCCCCTTCCTGACCAGGCCTAATTTTGCAAATCTGACATATCTCACTTTATGTGGTAATAACTTTGGAACACTTTTACTTATCCAAGCTATTCAGAGATTGTTGTCTCATGACACATTGTACTTCTTGATAGTCATACATTTTAGTTAATATACAGGTCCTTCTCAAAAAATTAGCATATTGTGATAAAGTTCATTATTTTCTGTAATGTACTGATAAACATTAGACTTTCATATATTTTAGATTCATTACACACCAACTGAAGTAGTTCAAGCCTTTTATTGTTTTAATATTGATGATTTTGGCATACAGCTCATGAAAACCCCAAATTCCTATCTAAAAAAATTAGCATATCATGAAAAGGTTCTCTAAACGAGTTATTAACCTAATCATCTGAATCAACTAATTAACTCTAAACACTTGCAAAAGATTCCTGAGGCTTTTAAAAACTCCCAGCCTGGTTCATTACTCAAAACCAGCAATCATGGGTAAGACTGCCAACCTGACTGCTGTCCAGAAGGCCATCATTGACACCAAGAAGCAAGAGGGTAAGACACAGAAAGAAATTTCTGAAGGAATAGGCTGTTCCCAGAGTGCTGTATCAAGGCACCTCAGTGGGAAGTCTGTGGGAAGGAAAAAGTGTGGCAGAAAACGCTGCACAACGAGAAGAGGTGACCGGACCCTGAGGAAGATTGTGGAGAAGGACCGGTTCCAGACCTTGGGGGACCTGCGGAAGCAGTGGACTGAGTCTGGAGTAGAAACATCCAGAGCCACCGTGTACAGGCGTGTGCAGGAAATGGGCTACAGGTGCCGAATTCCCCAGGTCAAGCCACTTTTGAACCAGAAACAGCGGCAGAGGCGCCTGACCTGGGCTACAGAGAAGCAGCACTGGACTGTTGCTCAGTGGTCCAAAGTAATTTTTTCGGATGAAAGCAAATTTTGCATGTCATTCGAAAATCAAGATGCCAGAGTCTGGAGGAAGACTGGGGAGAGGGAAATGCCAAAATGCCTGAAGTCCAGTGTCAAGTACCCACAGTCAGTGATGGTCTGGGGTGCCATGTCAGCTGCTGGTGTTGGTCCACTGTGTTTTATCAAGGGCAGGGTCAATGCAGCTGGCTATCAGGAGATTTTGGAGCACTTCATGCTTCCATCTGCTGAAAAGCTTTATGGAGATGAAGATTTTCATTTTTCAGCACGACCTGGCACCTGCTCACAGTGCCAAAACCACTGGTAAATGGTTTACTGACCATGGTATTACTGTGCTCAATTGGCCTGCCAACTCTCCTGACCTGAACCCCATAGAGAATCTGTGGGATATTGGGAAGAGAAAGTTGAGAGACGCAAGACCCAACACTCTGGATGAGCTTAAGGCCGCTATCGAAGCATCCTGGGCCTCCATAACACCTCAGCAGTGCCAAAGGCGGATTGCCTCCATGCCACGCCGCATTGAAGCAGTGATTTCTGCAAAAGGATTCCCGACCAAGTATTGAGTGCATAACTGAACATAATTATTTGAAGGTTGACTTTTTTTGTATTAAAAACACTTTTCTTTTATTGGTCGGATGAAATATGCTAATTTTTTGAGATAGGAAATTTGGGTTTTCATGAGCTGTATGCCAAAATTATCAATATTAAAACAATAAAAGGCTTGAACTACTTCAGTTGGTGTGTAATGAATCTAAAATATATGAAAGTTAAATGTTTATCAGTACATTACAGAAAATAGTGAACTTTATCACAATATGCTAATTTTTTGAGAAGGACCTGTATTTCCCCTTTATTTATGAAAAAATCCCAAATTTACCAAAAATTTAGACAAATTGTAACAATACAGCTTGGACCGCAGCGGCTCCCTGTGACGATACGCTGGCTTGCGCTCCAGCGTGGAACGCAGCGACCGCCTGTGTTGTTACGCTGGCTTGCGCTCCAGCGCGGAACGCAGTGGCCGCCGGGCCTTCTGTGACTCCGCCCACTTACCATTCAGCCCTTAAATTGAAGACAGGTGCTAAGCAGGGTGTTCCACTAATGGAGTGCGCACCCTGCTAGCTCCATGGTATCTGAAGACTCTGTCCACATATCCAAACCTGGATGCCTAACTACATCGTGAAGGACTGTCTACCTTCTTGCCACTGGCTTTCTAGCCAGGACCAACTAACCGCAAATATATGCCTGTTACCTGCTCTGATTAATGTCCTGGAACTCAGAGTGAACCTACTGCATAGTGTATACTAAACTGTGGACATGCTATACTAACTCTGAACCTACTGCATAGTATATACCAAACTGTGGACATGCTATACAAACTCTGAACCTACTGCATAGTATATATCAAACTGTGGACATGCTGTACAAACTCTGAACCTACTGCATAGTATATATCAAACTGTGGACATGCTATACAAACTCTGAACCTACTGCATAGTATATATCAAACTGTGGACATGCTATACTAACTCTGAACCTACTGCATAGTGTATACTAAACTATGGACATGCTATACTAACTCTGAACCAATGGCATACTATATACTAAACTGAGGACATGCTATATACTAACCTTGAACCTATGGCATACTATATACTAAACTGAGGACATGCTATATACTAACTCTGAAGCTATTGCATACTAGATGCTAACTCTAAACGTTGCACAAGCTTATACTAACTCGTGACTCCTGTAATTCTGAGAGTCCCTCCTTACCATCAGTAAAACTAATTAGATGGATAGTGGTAAATGATTTTGTTACCCCAAACTCTCCGCCTAAGACTGAGAGTGACGCCTGGGGTACATACTGAGTAACCGCGAATCCCACAGCCAAACACAAGGGTGGTGGGATAATAGTGGATGTCCATTGCTTCCGCAGTTGAGATCCTAACTGATCAACTAGGTGCGTTACACAAATTCGCAATTTTCAAAATGTCAATTTCTCAGCTTTTAAACAGAAAGTGATACCTCATAAAATTGCATTGTAAAAACTGCACCCCTCAAGTTACTTAAAACTGATTTTACAAACTTTGTTAACCCTTTAGACATTCCACAAAAATTAAAGAAAAATGGAGATTGTTTTTATTGATTTTGCATAGCGTATGATTACAGATGATATTCAGTATGCAAAGAGATTGTATATATTGAAAAACAATTGATAGTACACCAATAACATTACGGTACAATACAGTTGAGGGTGAGGCACAAACCCTCAATTTGCCTCATAAAGATAACAGGAAATCAGGGGACAAAGCAATTATTCAATTATTATTGAACTTATGTTCCTTTGGCAGGAACTAAACTCTGAGTTCTTCACTTTAGCAACGAAATAAAATAAAATGGGGACTGGAAAATATAGGGTCAATCGAGCAGCGCAACGGCCTAACCTAGAGGAAGATATGCTATTCATGGTACATAATAGGGACTCAACATCCAGGGGGAACAGGTCTTTTTCTTTAAATGTTGGCTTAACATTGAGTCTGGGAGAAGTCTCTCAAGTGTACATGTGGCATTAAGAGTGTGGATCACTTCAGAAATTGCTGGAGGATTCACTGCCTTCCAATGTCTAGTGATAACCAATTTAGCACTGAGTAAAATATGCCCTATAACACGTCAAGCGGAAGATCATCTATATAAAGGAATAGAAGGGGTAATGCGGGGAAGGAGATACCCGGATACCAGTGGTTTGTGCTATCAGATCGAATATCAAGCACCAAAAGGGAATGAGTTTAGGACATGCCCAGAGGATGTGGAGAAGAGAACCGGTATTACCACATTCACGCCAGCAACAAGCCGAGGTACCAGGGTATATGATGCTTAGGCGATGGAGCGTATAGTACCACCTAAGAAGGGTTTTAATCCCAGCTTCATAATGTGTAACGCACTTAAATGTAGCCCCAATAAAACAGACTGCCTCAGACCATCTTTCCTCTGAAAATGACAAATTTAGATCACTTTCCCATTTCAACAAGGGAGGAGACTTGCTAAATTTAGACTTGTCATTTAATATATTGCATAAATGATGAGTTGTATGATGTTTAAATAGAGAGGTTGACTGGAAAATCCTGACCACCTCTGGGTGAGAATGGGGAGGGGAGAGGAGAAGATTGCTGAGGCAGTGACCTATTCTCATATACAAGAGAAATTAGGATGGAGGTAAACAATATGTTTGGCATATTTTATCAAAATAAATCATAGCTGAGTTCTCCACTGAGTGGAAGATAAAATGCCAGCCGCAGTCCAGGATCAGAGATCAATGTTGTTTATACATAAACTAAGGGTATTCATCTATATATGTGGTAAAATGTTGAGATTGGCTATGCCTTGAGATAAATGAAACTTAGACCAAAGTATGATAGCATGTTTCACCATAATCAGAGGATGGTCAACACTCTTAGGTTTTAGTAGAGATAGGCAGAGTAGATCCTTCAACGATCCATTAGGGGTAAGTAGGGATTCCATCTTAACCCATGGTTTTGTTGAAAATGGATTCCACCACTCTCTAGTAAAAGAGAGATTAATGGAGTGAAAGTAGTCTTTGATAGAGGGGAGGCCTAGTCCACCAGCCTGTTTCCTTCTGAACATAATGGATTGGGCCACTCTAGGACGACTAGATCTCCATATATAGCTATTGATAATTAGAAAAAGGAATCAGGAACTGAAATGTGTAGCGCCCGGAAAATATAGATGAGCTTAGGTAAAGTCATAATTTGAAATGATGCTATTCTCCCAACCCAAGAAATCTCCTGCATGCAAAAGGTAGCAAAATCCTTGGTCATAGTGGCGAGGAGTGGTACATAATTGTGTTGGTATGCGAGTGAGCAAGGGTAGGACAATTTGATTCCCAAGTAAGGGAGATGTGATGTTTGCCAGTCAAGCGGAAACATATTTTTTAGGACTCTTAGCTCTGTCAGAGGAATGTTAATAGGGAGTACTTGGGATTTGGAGTTATTAATTTTGTAATATGAAAGACCGCCATAATGGGAGATGATGGAAAATGCATGGGTTAATGATTGATTAGGATTAGTCATTGTTAAAATAATATCGTCAGTGTATAGTGATATTTCATGTGACTTTGATCCTATTCGTAGTCCGTGAATATCGGGAGAAAGGCGAATATGTTGAGCTAGGGGTTCTAAGGCCAAAATAAATAAAAGGGGGGAGAAAGGACATCCCTGCCAGGAACCGTTAGTGATATGGAAGCTTTTTGAGAGTACACCATTGACAAAAATCTTTGCTATAGGGTCTGAATATAAACAGCGGATTGCTTGAATAATAGGGCCGGAAAAAAAACATGGATTCAAGGACAGATAAAGAATAATGCCAATGAAGGTGATCAAACACCTTTTCTACGTCCAGGGTAACCGCAACCATGGGAGTGTTGCGTAGTTCAGCAACATTAATGATATTGAACAAGCGTCTTGAATTGTCAGATGCCTGTCTGCCTTTCACAAAGCCTGACTGGTCATCACCTATTAAGTGGGGAAGGATTGAGGCTAGCCTGGAAGCAATCAGTTTAGCAAAGATTTTTATGTCAGAGTTTAGAAGGGAGATTGGCCTAAAATTTTGGGGTGAGTCTGGGGATTTGTCAGGTTTGGGTAGTGTGACAATTAGTGCCATCAACATGTCTGAAGGGAATGGAGAGCCCGTGATCGTCTTTTGAAATAGTGGGAGAAGGAAAGGGGCTAGAGTAATAAGGTGGATAATAAGATGTAGTCCCATTCCTGGCTGTGCTGCTCCCTCCAGACGTCTATAAGGCCTTCGGAGTGAAGAAAAGCTGCTAAGCCTATAGAAGAACGTCTGGAGGGATTAGTTGAGTCAAGAGAGGGATCCACTATTGAGTTGAAATCACCACAGATGATTAGTTTACCTTGCTTAATTTTGTGGACTTTCTTCATAACTCTATGTAGAAAAGAAATCTGGTGTTTGTTTGGCGCGTAAATATTCACTAGTGTATATTTGATATTGTTCACCACACATACCAAGACAATGTATCTGCCCCAGGGATCTATCACCTGTGAGAGTAGAGAAAAGGACACTGAGTTTTTGACAGCAACAAATACTCCTCTGCTTTTCTGTACATTGTGAGAATGAATTATAGTTGGGAACAAGCGGTGTCTAATCCTGTACGCATCTTTCTGCAACAGGTGAGATTCCTGTATACACAGTACATCAGCTTTACCAGACATCGCCTCTTTCCAAAGATAAGCCCTCTTCTGTGGACAGTTTAATTCCCTGGCGTTGAGAGAAAGAATTGTCAGTCCCATGGTCTTGTTCCATGGCACTGAAGGTGGCCGCTGCACTGCTCAAAATGACCTGAGGGAGATATAAGCAAAATTAAATACAATACAAAGTGAAGCATTGTTGGAAAAAATCTGAGGGACATAAAAATAAAGACAATAAAAACTGAAGTAGACAGAACAATGGGCCAGATTTATCACTACTCTGTCAGATTTATGATCGGCCCTTTAAGACTGTAATAAATGTGGTTTAACGGTAGCAGTTTATCCGTCAGTAAGCAGCTTTACAAAAAAGTCGCACGTCTTTACGAAAAAGTCGAATGTTCTATTAAAAAGTCTCATAAGATAAGCATGGTCCTCACTGGAGTGAAATTGCGCAATTTTTTGCGACTTTTTAAATAGTCGCAATAGTAAATCTGTCTAGAGATTAATTTAAATAAGAAAACACGCCCACTTTCAGAAAACTGGCGAGCATAGTGCAGATCAGAAAAAAGTCGCAAATTTTTGCGCAGTTTTAGTGATTGCGCAAAAATTTGCGACTTTTTCACTCCATTATTCTGACTTGAGCTAATGATAAATCTGGCCCAATGTATAGGAACCGATTAAAACTTGGTGGAGTATAACATAACTGGAAGTGCACCAATGATAGCTATAAATATAAATGTAGCTGGAATGCTTGTTACGCCATCTGAGGTAACTAAATAAAAATCAAGAATAAACATGTAACGGGTAACAGTCACTTGTTAAATCCGTTGTAGTAAGAAAAAGAGGTAACTGTCTTTTTCTTCTGAAATCTTCACGGATTGTCCACGTGGAGTCTGCAAACGGCATTTCAGTGTGAGGGTATGAAAAGTGACTGTACTTTACAAGTGGACAGGAAAAGTCCTTGAGAAGACAGATATGAAGATCAATTTTGATGTTGAGGAGTATAAGGAGTATTGTGAACTGGAGTGGCGATGGTAATTTGCCAACCTTTCAAGAGATTTTTCACTTCTTCAAGGGACCGGACTAAGTGAGAAGTCCATCCTTGGATATAAGTAGCTTCATAGGATATCCCCATTTATAAACAATTTCATGTTTGCGTAGGGAAAGTGTGATAGGTAGAAGCTGACGGCGCTGTTTCAAGGTGGCCGCAGAGAGATCGGTATACAATCGGATAGATTGGTAAGGAGCCGGGAGCGTGCCTAGTTTTCTGGCTGCCATCATCACCGCCTCTTTTGTTTGAAAAAAGTGGATACGCGCTGATGCGTCTCTAGGGATATCTGGTCCAAGATGTTTCGGTTTCGGAACCCTATGGGCTTGGTCCACAATTAATTCTTGAGGAGAAAGCTTAGGGATAAGAGACACACAAAGTTTCTGGATATAAGAAGGCAGTTCTGTGTTAGTAATATCTTCCAGGATGCCGCAAAACTTAATGTTGTTCCTTCGCGAGCGATCCGCTAAGTCTGCAATTTTTAGCTTTATATTTTCCATTTCGTCCGCCATTTCATTATGAGCATCAATTACTTAATTTTGGGATGTTGCAAAGTCTGAGATTTTAGACTCAATATGCGTCACCCTTTGCTCAACGTTATGCAGTTTAGCAGATATGGGAGCAATTAAGGCTGCTAGATCATGTTGCATTGCTGATTTCAAAGCTAGCAGCATTTGTTTTAGAGAGTCTTCTGACGCTAGTTTGTCAGAGGCAGGGTAGTTAGTGAATAGTTCAGTCTCTTGAGGAGAAGTAACCGGACTAACCTGGAAATCATCAGGTAGCTCTATTCTCGGTCTCCTCTTCTGTGGGCTTGATGAAGGCGAGCTGGAAGCGCCTGTGACGCTATCTTCTGTGTCCTGGTGTCCCGACCCTACCACTCTGATGTCCTCTGGGGTAGCGGGAAATGGAGGCATTTTGAGGTGAGAGGGATCCAGGAGGGTAGGGGGAGAGACGGAGGGGAAATGCTCCGAGGCTTGTATTGGAGACGGAGCGCTCAGCGGTGGTGTGGCGGGAGCAGTAGCGGCTCCAGGGCTCTGGGCGCCATCTTGGATTTTCCCTCTCTTAAAATATTTCTCAAAGTTTTCGCTATTCAGCCTTGGGAGCAGTCTTTTAGATTTCCCCATCGTTTACAGAGATGAATGGACCTCTTTTCGGGCTGTTCCAGGTGGAATTGGAGGTGCTGTGGCTATGCATCCATCAGACTTGGCAGCCAAACCCCAGATTTTCAATTTTAATCCATTTTTTTTCTTTCACACATCAAGGGTTAACAGACAAACAAAACTCATTAGTTATTACCCAGATTCAGCGGTTTACAGAAACACCCCACATGTGGTCATAAACTGCTGTATGGGCACACGGCAGGGCGCAGAAGAAATGGAGCGCCACATGGTTTTTAGATGCCATGTCCCATTTGAAGCCCCTCTGATGCACCCTTACAGTAGAAACTCTCAAAAAGTGACCCCTTTTTTTAAATTAGTGGATAAGGTGCCAATTTTATTGGTACTATTTTTGGGTACATATGATTTTTTGATCATTCATTATAACATTTTATGGGGCAAGGTTGTTTTAACACAGTTATTATTTATTTATTTATTTATTTTTACAGCGTTCACCTGAGGAGTTCGATCAAGTGAAATTTACGTATGTTACGGATGTGGCAATACCTATAATGTATACTTTTTCTTATTTATTTAAGTTTTACACAATAATAGCATTTTTGAAACAAAAAAAATTATGTTTTAGTGTCTCCATGTTCTGAGAGCTATAGTTTTTTGTTTTGTTTTTACAGTGATTTTCTTATGTAGGGGCTCATTTTTTGCAGAATGAGGTGATGGTTTTATTGGTACCATTTTGTGATGCAAGGTGACAATTTTTTTTTATTTTTTTATGGTGTTTATCAGACTGGGTCGATCATGTGATCATTGTTTTGGGACACAGGGTGGGGCTGTTTCTCCTCTAGCTAAAGAGCAAGTTCACTCTAGTGTTGTGTCTGGTTTTGCACAACATTTTCCGGTAAGGCGTTTACTACTGCAGGAGTTCACGATTAGCATGCAGCTCCAATCTCTGAATGGACGTTTTAAAACGTCCAGTCAGAGATAGAGAACTACCTCCCGGACGTTTATAGTCTGTGTGCGGATGGGAGGTGGATAGTTTAATACCATAAAGAATAAGTGATGAACTCCTGCAGTAGTAAACGCCTTACCGGAAAATGTTGTGCAAAACCAGACACAACACTAGAGTGAACTTGCTCTTTAGGTGGAGGAGAAACAGCCCCACCCCGGGACACCGGAAGCAAGATCAGAACATAGATAACCAAAGAAAAAATATCAATAACAGCACACTATGCTGGAAACTTCTAGTAAAATATTTTTATTAACTTAGATAAATCAAATAGAAGGATGGGCTACGCTTTTCAGCAGCGCTCTGCTATCTAGTTGACCTGAGGAATGAGGTGGATCGCTACTGGAACATAGTATGTAGCATAGTATTATTGTTTTATTTATTTGAATAAAACATTTTACTAGATGTTTCCGGTGTAGGGTGCTGTTGTACCCATTTTTTTCTGTAGTTTTCTACGAAATATAATGTTCAGGATACTGATGGACATGCAACAATAACTGCTATCTATCATTTAGGTCAACTGACTGAATTGAGTGCTGAAAATCATATGCACAAAACAAGATACACACTATAGTACTACTTCTGAGATCCCCTGGCACGAGTGTGCCAAGCATAAGGAACTTTCTAAGAATTACTACCAACTGTGAGTAGACATTAGTACAAAACATCTGGTTGAAATTTAGCAACTGTGACTATATGTCTTCAAGAGCCCAACTTTCACACTTTACAAATCTAGCACCCTACGTAAAAAAAAAAAAAAAAAAAAAACATCCATAATGTGGAGGAGAAGAGGGTTAACACATGGTCTCCCACTGACTTTTGTTTGTATTTTCACATTGTTGTTGTATACTTCAGAAACTATAAGAATAACACTCATTTCAGCACTTTATTTCTTAGCTGAGTCTTCCTTATGTCATGTAGTTCAATTACTGAAATTGCAGTATGGACAGTTATTCACAATCTGCTTTGATAGCAAAAAGCAATTTTATAAACTGTATGAAATCTAAAATGAAAAGAGAAAATCAAATATTTGTGACTTTCCCTTTTTTTTTCTTGCCCAATAACAACATTAAATCTGAAAATAAGATGGAAGCATGAAATATTGCCTCAGCAAAATATTATTTTTAGAACATAATATACTGTGCTCATATATACTCTGTGGGCATGTCATGGTGTTTAACTCAATGAAAGTAATATGGGACAAGACATTACAATGTGTGATAAAATAGAAGTATATTAAACCCCCAAACCATAATATTAAGCTTAATATGACACTTAAAATTGTAGACAATTTCAAATTAATACAGCACATACTGGAAATATAACTGTCTATAAATAATGTATATTTCTAACACACCGAACAAAACAATAAAGCTGGGTGTATTTTTAACTTGAGAGCAAAAATTTAATAAAAAAAAACCAGTAGCATTCTGAATACGTACACCAAACATTTAATGATTGCATTCTAAGAGATGAAAATTCTCATAGCCATATATTCATGCTCACATAAACACAAAAAATACTTCCTTGAAATGATTCTGTACATTTAGTTAAGTTTGCATTTGTAGCAGAAATAAGATATAAAAATGTTTTAATTAAAAGTCATAATTTCTTAGATGGCCACTGTTATTTCAACAAATTTTGCATAAATTAAAAGTACTTTTAAAAATATCTTATTCAAAGAAAAAATGTCTGTCCACTCTAGCTATTTGTTCTTCTCTCCACACTTCCTGTACTCATCATTCACTCACTTTAACTTAACTGGTAAAATCTGTCTCACTAGTGGCAGAAACAAAGATTTTCAGCTTCACTTAACCACTTCCACACCGTGCCATTTACCCCCTTCCTGACCAGGCCTAATTTTAGAAATCTGACATGATTTGCTTTATGTAGTAATAACTTCGGAACGCTTTTACTTCTCCAAGCCATTCAAAGATTTTCTCGTGACACACTGTACTTCATGTTAAAGGAAAATTTGAGTCAATATGTTTTACCTTATTTAGAAAAAAGTTACCGAAAATTCACTGTTTTCAAATTTTTTATCTCTCTACTTTTAAAGCAAAAAGTGATACCTCATAAAATATTTATTACTTAAAATTCTCCATATGTCTACTTTATGTTGGCATAATTTTTTTATAATATTTTTTTAGACATTAGAAGGCTTAGAATTTTAGAAGCAATTCTTAAAATTTTTAAGACAATTATCAAAACCCACTTTTTAAGGACCGGTTCAGTTATGAAGTCACTTTACACTTACACAGTGGAAACCCCCCATAAATGACCCCATTGTAAAAACTGCACCCCTCAAGTTACTCAAAACTGATTATACTAACTTTGTTAACCCTTTAGGTGTTCCACAAGACTTAAAGGAAAATGGAGATGAAATTTCTAAATTTCACTTTTTTGGCAGATTTTCCATTTTAATCAATTTTTTCTTTAACACATCGAGGGTTAACAGTCAACCAAAACTTAATATTTATTACCATGATTCTATGGTTTACATAAACACCCCACATGTGGTCGTAAACTGATGTAAGGGCACATGGCAAGGCGCAGAAGAAAAGGTGCTGAACTGGTTTTCAGATTCCATGTCCCATTTGAATCCCACCTGATGCAATCTTACAGTAGAAACTACCCAAAATGTACCCCATTTTGGAAGCTAGGGGATAAGGTGCCATTTTCTTTGGTACTATTTTGGGGTACATATGATTTTTATTTCTATATTCTTTTTTTGTGAGGCAAGGTAACCCAAAAATTGCACCGTTTTTATTTTCTATTTTTTACAACATTCTTCTGACAGGGTAGATCATGAGCTATTTTTATAGAGCAGGTTGTTACGAACACAATGATATCAAATATGTCTACTTTCTTTCTTTGTTTTTTGTTTCAGTTTTACATAATAAAGCATTTTTGGAAAAAAAATGTTTTTGGGGCCCAATTTTCTGAATGCCATATAACGCCATATTTCTTTATTTTTCTGCCAATCGTATTGTGCAGGGGCTTAGTTTTTGCAGAAAGAGTTGATGTTTTTATTGGTACCATTTTTGGGTACATATGATTTTTTGATCATTCATTATTGCACTTTATGGGGCAAGGTGACTAATTTGGTTGTTTTAGAACAGTTTTTATTTATTTATTTTTACAGCGTTCACCTGAGGGATTAATTCATGTGACATTTTTATAGAGCAGATCATTGTGGAAGTGGCAATACCTAATACGTATACTTTTTCTTATTTAATTAAGTTTTACACAATAATAGCATTTTTAAAACCCCAAAAAATTATGCCTTAGTGTCTCCATAGTCTAAGAGCCATAGCTTTTTTTATTTTTTGACTTAGTTGGAGTCTTATTTTTTTGCGGGATGAGGTGACGGTTTTATTGGTACTATTTTGGGGGGCGTATACGCCTTTTTGATCGCTTGGTGTTGCACTTTATGTGATGTTAGGTGACAAAAAATGGCTTTTTTGGTACGGTTTTCATTTTATTTTTATTACGGTGTTCACGTGAGGGGTTAGATCATGTGATATTTTTATAGAGCTAGTTGTTATGGACGTGGCAATATCTAATATGTATACTTTTTTTATCTATTTCACTTTAACACAATAATAACATTTTTGAAACAAAAAATGATGTTTTAATGTCTCCATGTTCTGAGAGATATATATTTTTATTAGCTATGTTCTTGTAGGGGCAAATTTTTTTCGGGATAAGCTGACGGTTTTGTTGGTACCATTTTGAGGGTGATATACGCCATTTTGATCACTTGGTGTTGCACTTTTTGTAATGTAAGGTGACAAAAATGGCTTATTTTAACACATAAAAAAAAAAATATTGGGTTTATCGGACGGGGTGAATCATGTGATATATTTATAGAGCCGATCGTCACGGACGCAGCAATAACAAATATGTATATTTTATTTATTTCGTTCTATTTTTTATTTTATTTTTAAATTACTTAATTGGGGATTGAGTTTTTTTACACATTAAACTTTATTTTTTTTTTAAATAAGACCTCTGGGGGACATTTAACTTCACTTTTTTTTTTTTTTTTTTACTATTGATTTCTCCTGTAACTGTGGCTGACATACGGTAGTATCCCCAGTTATAGTGGAAATACACCCTCCAGAGAGGCTGTACAGTACTATTCAGCACTGTTCTGTCCCCCGGCCTCGGCAGTCACATGACCACTGGGTCAGGACAGGAAGCGCCTAGCATGTATACAGCGATCTAAAAGGCAGGGACACCTTAGACCGGTCACTGACAGCAGGCCCCCTGCTCGGCAGCTGCACAATTAGCGTGCAGCTGCCATCTCTAAATTGACATTTTAGAACGTCCATTTAGAGATAAACAACCGCCCATAGGACAGTTATATCCTATGGGCGGTCAGGAAGTGGTTAACTGAACAATTTGCTCCTGCTGCCCAAAGTAGTCTATGGAACGGATGGGGTGTAGGAGAGAGGAACTTGAGGGGATAGAGGTATGCACAGACACAGAGAGACACACCACTAGTTCCAGTAAGTGATGTACAGTATTGTCTCACTTTAATTCTGAATTCACAAGGACGTTTCTCATTACTCTTCTCCTTCTGAGTTGAAGGCCCCCATCCTCTAAGAGGCCCCATGCTTCACTGCTGCTGGACATCAGGATGGAAGAATGCTGAACAGTCAGGAGCTTAGTACTCCCTGCTCTGACTCCATATATGGCTATATCCATATATGGAGTCAGTGCTTCTTGGAGTCCCAGCTCTAACTCCTTATAAGGCTATGTCTATATATGGAGTCAGTGCTATGAATATAAAGGGGGTGTCCCCAAACATTGCCAACAAAACAGTTTGTTGAATGTGGACGTAGCATAAGTAAACTCAGATTTAGGCTAATGACTTGGTCTGTCTATTTCATGGAGGGGGGCGGATACAGAGAGGCTTTTGAAACAAAGGGAACAATGGTGTATTAAGAAATTGGGCACTTTAAGCTATAATGTGATTGTTGATAAATAAAGTATCTGTGCCCAGGAGATTGGGCCTTTATATATTTTAGACAAGTGTATGCTATTGTTTTGATGTTTTTAATTTTCTGCCAATTTTTAAAAAAATTTATATCCATAATGGCGTACAAATGCCGGATGAATCTTTAAGAACTTTGGAACGGGTCATGACCTTCAGGACTTTTTTTTCCCAACCAGACGCAATGCTGGTATCTGATTTATTTTTCTCTATTCAACTCTATTAGGACAGATTATAATGGAATGCCTTTAAAGTGTTCTGTTTGGCTTTCTGTTATAGCAATTCCGCTAATTACCATTCTAATTGCATTTGAACGTAATGCTATAACCGAAAGTGAAACGCTAGCATGGATTCCCCCTAACAGGGATAATCCTGGAGGCATTAGTTACATGGATTTTTTTTTAGCTTCTCTGAATAAATGGGCCAAACTACTGCACCTGGAGAGAAGGAACCCTCAGTCTGAGTATACAATTGGCATTTCTGTGTTAGCCTAGACCTCAGAATAGAAGAATCTGGGGGACCTGATAAAACAAAGCTTCTAAATGAGTGGTCGGTGTGGACAGGCAGCTGGGAAAAAAGGGAAATGGAGGATATGGTTGGAACAAGTATTAGGCATATCAAAGAATCCAAAGCAGAATTCGATCTGAAGTATAGGAAAAATTGATTCGCCGTAAAGCCGAATTTCGTCACACTTTGTGGTAACAAATCAGCTTTTTTTTCTAAAATGGCTGCTGCATGTGTTACAAAATGAAAGTGAGAAGCCTTTAAACTCAATATGACCCATAATATTGTGCAGCCAGTCAATCAGGAGTTAGCCGTCCCCTCTGATGTGGCATCTGAGTGGGTGTTTTCGTGCGGCTGGGTACATAGAGATGAGCGAATTTAAAAAAAAATTGATTTGCCGGTTCGCTGAATTTTTTGGGAATAAATTTGGTTTGATCCAAATATATTTGCTGCAAATTTCATAAAAAAAGGCTATTTCCTGGCTGCAGAGAGCCTTTACAGGGAGTGCAGAATTATTAGGCAAGTTGTATTTTTGAGGATTAATTTTATTATTGAACAACAACCATGTTCTCAATGAACCCAAAAAACTCATTAATATCAAAGCTGAATATTTTTGGAAGTAGTTTTTAGTTTGTTTTTAGTTTTAGCTATTTTAGGGGGATATCTGTGTGTGCAGGTGACTATTACTGTACATAATTATTAGGCAACTTAACAAAAAACAAATATATACCCATTTCAATTATTTATTTTTACCAGTGAAACCAATATAACATCTCATCATTCACAAATATACATTTCTGACATTCAAAAACAAAACAAAAACAAATCAGTGACCAATATAGCCACCGTTCTTTGCAAGGACACTCAAAAGCCTGCCATCCATGGATTCTGTCAGTGTTTTGATCTGTTCACCATCAACATTGCGTGCAGCAGCAACCACAGCCTCCCAGACACTGTTCAGAGAGGTGGACTGTTTTCCCTCCTTGTAAATCTCACATTTGATGATGGACCACAGGTTCTCAATGGGGTTCAGATCAGGTGAACAAGGAGGCCATGTCATTAGATTTTCTTCTTTTATACCCTTTCTTGCCAGCCACGTTGTGGAGTACTTGGACGCGTGTGATGGAGCATTGTCCTGCATGAAAATCATGTTTTTCTTACCTTGCAGACTTCTTCCTGTACCACTGCTTGAAGAAGGTGTCTTCCAGAAACTGGCAGTAGGACTGGGAGTTGAGCTTGACTCCATCCTCAACCCGAAAAGGCCCCACAAGCTCATCTTTGATGATACCAGCCCAAACCAGTACTCCACCTTGCTGGCATCTGAGTCGGACTGGAGCTCTCTGCCCTTTACCAATCCAGCCATCTGGCCCATCAAGACTCACTCTCATTTCATCAGTCCATAAAACCTTAGAAAAATCAGTCTTGAGATATTTCTTGGCCCAGTCTTGACGTTTCAGCTTGTGTGTCTTGTTCAGTGGTGGTCGTCTTTCAGCCTTTCTTACCTTGGCCATGTCTCTGAGTATTGCACACCTTGTGCTTTTGGGCACTCCAGTGATGTTGCAGCTCTGAAATATGGCCAAACTGGTGGCAAGTGGCATCTTGGCAGCTGCACGCTTGACTTTTCTCAGTTCATGGGCAGTTTTTTTGCGCCTTGGTTTTTCCACACGCTTCTTGCGACCCTGTTGACTATTTTGAATGAAACGCTTGATTGTTCGATGATCATGCTTCAGAAGCTTTGCAATTTTAAGAGTGCTGCATCCCTCTGCAAGATATCTCACTATTTTTGACTTTTCTGAGCCTGTCAAGTCCTTCTTTTGACCCATTTTGCCAAAGGAAAGGAAGTTGCATAATAATTATGCACACCTGATATAGGGTGTTGATGTCATTAGACCACACCCCTTCTCATTACAGAGATGCACATCACCTAATATGCTTAATTGGTAGTAGGCTTTCGAGCCTATACAGCTTGGAGTAAGACAACATGCATAAAGAGGATGATGTGGTCAAAATACTCATTTGCCTAATAATTCTGCACGTAGTGTATAGTGGTGTAGAACATTGTGCCTTGCAGTAACATGCATAGGGAGTCTGCTTTGGTAGTGAAATAATACTGTGAGTCCGTATGACATGCAGATGACAGGCATTGCATTTAAAATCACTGCCCACTTCACTTATTTGGGCAGTCACGGGGCCAAAACTCACCAAATAACTCAAGTATGAACTCAGCCTTACAGGTCGATGTTAGCGCCAAGAAGAAGTGCACTTCTTTTACAGGGTCATCAGCTGATTCCACATAACACATAAATGTCTACAGAGCCTGTTCTATGAAAAGCTTATATGAGGGGTGTGTGGCTTGACGCTCAACGGAGAGCACGCATCTTCATGTAGCTCCGTCTACAGTAGTCTCACTAGCGGCTCAAATGAATCGAAAAATCTGACCTAACAAAACAAACCACTCTTGGCAGTGGCAAGAGAAGTGGGGGACATGAATAAAATGCAGTGAAAAGGAAATGGTCCAGCACACAGGTAAATCCACACGGTTGTTCATCTTTATTGGTCTTCAAAATAAAATCACGTACAACATGTATCTACACCCACCGCCGTGGACGGTTAACATGTTTCAGAACCTACATGGTCCTTAATCATAACTAGTGATGGGCGAACATCTGCCGGGACGGTTCGCAAACGCAATCAAATGTTTGCAAACCGCAAGTTTGCGGCGGGTCCCATTCATTTTAATGGCAGGCGAACTTGAAAAACCTTCAGCTCATATTTGCAGCCAATAAATAATTACTAGAAGTGCACAAATAGTCCCACAACATTGACAGTGACATACCAGATGTATTATTAGAATTTGCAATCTCCATTCATAATTTTTTTTCAATGCGAAATATTGGCAATATAATTTTTGCATACGTGCATGCGCAAATGCACTATACAGTACCCAAATGTACTATAAAGAAAGTATATTGGTATATAACACCCCGCTTCAATCAGTTTTTATGGGGGGCGAATGGTATATCACACCAGTAGAAATTATTTGTTCCAATAATGCTTGTCCCTCTATATACCTGCAGTATCACAGCAGAACCGCACACAACTGCCGCACAATACAAATACACTATAATATACTTTCTAACATAGAAAGTATATTATAACATTGTACAAGGAAGGCAATCCATTAGAATATACATAATGATAAAACGTAACCTTTAATAATGAAACTATGAGGGTCCATTCACATGTCTGCAAAACACGGGCACCGGCCATGTGCATTCCGCAATTTGCGGACCGCACATCGCCGGCACTATAATAGAAAATGCCTAATCTTGTCTGCAATTGCAGACAAGAATAGCACATGTTGTATTTTTTTGCGGAAACGGAAGCACGGATGCGGAAGTGCGGATGCGGACAGCACATTCTGGCCTCATTGAAAATGAATGGGTCTGCACCGGTTCCGCAAAATTGTGGAACGGATGTGGACCCATTTTGCGGACGTGTGAATGGAAAAGATATCCCTACAAATGAAAATAAATTTAATTATTAAAGTTAAGCAAAAAGCATAGATGTAGTAGGCAATAACAAGTGATCGACGGCACTAAATCAGGTGCTCGGCAGCACCAAATCAGAAACCATATGTCCTACCACAATCCAGGGGGTTCCAGTGCACATCCATGAATCCCGGAATCCCGGAGGGAACGCAAACACCATCTATCCCTGGGCTATTTTATGATGTGGTATTGAAGGACAGGGTGGCAAAGAACTTTCCCTGATATTGCCCTACAGGGGGGTGCTATTCTGCCCCTGATAGACTAATCACAGACTACCCGCCCTGATGAGAGCGACCCCGTCTGGAACCTTACCCTATATAAAAATGGCCCTAGTAAACCCTTTACCCCCGGCCCCTGACTTCCAGGTGATCACTAAATAGATCTATGTGTTGTTTAAATCATTATAAAAGTATAAGTATATTGCACCCCTCTGTGTATCACACCTATCGATAGCATAGAAACATAGAAACATAGAATGTGTGGGCAGATAATAACCATTTGGCCCATCTAGTCTGCCCAATATACTAAATACTATGAATAGCCCCTGGCCCTATCTTATATGAAGGATGGCCTTATGCCTATCCCATGCATGCTTAAACTCCTCCACTGTGTTTGCAGCTACCACTTCTGCAGGAAGGCTATTCCATGCATCCACTACTCTCTCAGTAAAGTAATACTTCCTGATATTACTTTTAAACCTTTGCCCCTCTAATTTAAAACTATGTCCTCTTGTAGCAGTTTTTCTTCTTTTAAATATTCTTTCCTCTTTTACCTTGTTGATTCCCTTTATGTATTTAAAAGTTTCTATCATATCCCCTCTGTCTCATCTTTCTTCCAAGCTAACATGTTAAGGTCCTTTAATCTTTCCTGGTAAGTTTTATCCTGCAATCCATGTACCAGTTTAGTAGCTCTTCTCTGAACTCTCTCCAAAGTATCAATATCCTTCTGGTGATATGGTCTCCAGTACTGAGCACAATACTCCAAATGAGGTCTCGCTAGTGCTCTGTAGAGCGGCATGAGCACCTCCCTCTTTCTACTGGTAATTCCTCTTGCTATACACCCAAGCATTCTGCTAGCATTTCCTGCTGCTCTGTGACATTGTCTGCCTACTTTTAAGTCTTCTGAAATAATGATCCCTAAATCCCTTTCCTCAGATGCTGAGGTTAGGACTGTGTCACTGATTTTATATTCTGCTCTTGGGTTTTTACGTCCCAGGTGCATTATCTTGCACTTATCAACATTAAATTTTAGTTGCCAGATTTTTGACCATTCCTCTAGTTTTCCTAAGTCCTTTTCCATTTGGTGTATTCCTCCAGGAACCTCAACCCTGTTACAAATCTTTGTGTCATCAGCAAAAAGACACACCTTACCATTGAGGCCTTCTGCAATTTTGCTGATAAAGATATTAAACAATATGGGTCCCAGAACAGATCCCTGAGGTACCCCACTGGTAACAAGACCTTGGTCTGAATATACTCCATTGACTACAACCCTCTGTTGCCTGTCCCTCAGCCAGTGCCTAATCCATTCAACAATATGGGAGTCCAAGCCCAATGACTGCACTTTATTGATAAGCCTTCTATGTGGGACAGTATCAAAATCCTTACTAAAGTCTAGATAAGTGATGTCTACTGCACCTCCTCCATCTATTATTTTAGTCACCCAATCAAAAAAATCAATAAGATTAGTTTGACATGATCTCCCTGAAGTAAACTCATGCTGTTTTTCATCTTTCAATCTATGGGATTTTAGATGGTCCACAATCCTCTCCTTAAGTATGGTTTCTATTAATTTCCCCACTATTGATGTCAGGCTTACTGGCCTATAGTTGCCCGATTCCTCCCTACTACCTTTCTTGTGAATGGCCACAACATTTGCTAATTTCCAATCTTCTGGGACGACTCCTGTTGCCAGTGATTGGTTAAATAAATCTGTTAATGGTTTTGCTAGTTCACCGCTGAGCTCTTTTAATAGCTTTGGGTGTATCCCATCAGGCCCCTGTGACTTATTTGTATTAATTTTAGACAGTTGACTTAGAATCTCTTCCTCTGTAAAGACACATGCGTCAAAAGATTCATTAGTCTTCTTTCATTAGGTCCTTCATTTTCCTTTTTTTTTTTTTTAGTTCAACATTTTTATTGATATATTTTCAACAAAAGTATCAGCATATCATGGCTATACATAGACATGTTAAGGTGGGTACAACCACCAAAGAGGTAGATCCAGTAACAAAAATTCCATTATCATGGAAGGTATGGCGTAACATTGACAAATAGAAACCACAAATCAAGATTAAGTAAAACAATATTATAGTGCAATGATAATGCCAAACGGACAAAGGCATGTCAGTTAAGTGTTTTTACATAAACACCAAGGTGCCACAACCAACTCGTACAGTAACGTGTCTGTCATATCAGTAGGCTAAACTACAGGAGGGACCCAAATAGAAAGATATCTGAGAGTGAATCTAAGCGCCTTCCTCTATATAACACAATATGTAAAGGTCACTCATTGGGAGAATTTCGAATGTGCAATCCAGGGACCCCAGGTATATCTATACTTAGCAGGGGGGAGTATTGAGGGGGGAATCATTCTCTCATAACGACAAGTGTTATTCAACTCCCCTACCACCTCTGAAATATCAGGAGAGACCACTTTTTTCCAATGGCGGGTTATGACTAATTTAGCTCCAAGTAAAACGCGCCCCGTGATGGGTCTATATGGTGGATGAATGCGTTGGATACCCAAAAATAAAAGAGCGAGATCCGGAGAAGGGGAAATGTCATGGCCAGATAATTCCCTTAGCAGTACAAACACCTGTTTCCAGAAACCAGTGATAACTGGGCATGCCCACAAAATATGGAGCAATGAGCCCACGACTCCACATCCCCGCCAGCACAGAGGAGAAGAAGTAGGGTATATGATATGCAGCCTCTTGGGTGTAAAGAACCAATTTAGGACATTTTCCTTTTTAAAAACTGAACATAAGTATTCATTGAGGCAGTCAGCTAGTTCTTTATCTTCTTCCATATACCTTCCTTCTTTAGTTTTTAATTTGGTAATTCCTTGTTTTAGTTTCCTTTTTTCATTTATGTTTCTGAAGAATGCCTTATCGCCTTTTTTCCCTGACGGAGCTAATTTCTCTTCTGCCTGTGCTTTAGAAGCTCTTATAACTTGTTTGGCCTCTCTCTGCCTAATCTTATGAATTTGTCTGTCATCCTCGTTTAGTTTTTTTTTTTATAATTCCTAAATGCTATCTTTTTGTTTTTTAATGATTTTGGCCACTTCTGCTGAGTACCACAGTGGTCTCTTCCTTTTTTTGCTTTTACTGACAAGCCTAATGCAATTTTCTGTTGCCTTCAATAGTGCCACTTTTAAGTAGTCCGATTTCTCCTGGACACCAATGAAACTGTTCCAGTCTGATAGGGACTCGTATACCACTAATCTTATTTTAGAAAAGTCAGTTTTTCTAAAATCTAAAACTTTTGTTTTTGTGTGGTGTGACTCAGTCACTGTACTTATAGTAAACCACACTGACTGGTGATCACTAGATCCCAAGCTTTCCCCTACAGTAATATCAGATACCAAATTCCCATTTGTGAATACTTAATCTAAAATGGCCTCCTTCCGGGTTGGCTCCTCCACTACTTGCTGTAGAGATAATCCCAGTAGGGAATTTAGAATATCTGTACTCCTGGCAGAACTAGCTATTTTGGTTTTCCAGTTTACATCTGGAAGATTGAAGTCTCCCATAATGATAACTTCCCCCTTCAATGTCATTTTAGCTATTTCCTCAACTAGTAGATCATCTAATTATTTGACTTGGCTAGGTGGTCTATATATCACACCTACACGAGTTACCTTATGATTTTCAAGCTGCAAGGTAACCCAAACTGACTCTAAATTGTTCTCGCTAACTTGTATCAAATTAGATTTTATGCTATCTTTCACATACAGGGCCACCCCTCCCCCCTTCTTGCCTTCTTCGTCTTTCCTGTATAGAGAGAACACTGGTATTGATATATCCCAGTCATTACTCCCCTTGAACCACGTCTCAGTAACAGCCACTACATCTACAGGTCCTTCTAAAAAAATTAGCATATTGTGATAAAGTTCATTATTTTCTGTAATGTACTGATAAACATTAGACTTTCATATATTTTAGATTCATTACACACCAACTGAAGTAGTTAAAGCCTTTTATTATTGATGATTTTGGCATACAGCTCATGAAAACCCCAAATTCCTATCTCAAAAAATTAGCATATCATGAAAAGGTTCTCTAAACAAGCTATTAACCTAATCATCTGAATCAACTAATTAACTCTAAACACCTGCAAAAGATTCCTGAGGCTTTTAAAAACTCCCAGCCTGGTTCATTACTCAAAACCGCAATCATGGGTAAGACTGCCGACCTGACTGCTGTCCAGAAGGCCATCACTGACACCCTCAAGCAAGAGGGTAAGACACAGAAAGAAATTTCTGAACGAACAGGCTGTTCCCAGAGTGTTGTATCAAGGCACCTCAGTGGGAAGTCTGTGGGAAGGAAAAAGTGTGGCAGAAAACGCTGCACAACGAGAAGAGGTGACCGGACCCTGAGGAAGATTGTGGAGAAGGACTGATTCCAGACCTTGGGGGACCTGCGGAAGCAGTGGACTGAGTCTGGAGTAGAAACATCCAGAGCCACCGTGTACAGGCGTGTGCAGGAAATGGGCTACAGGTGCCGCATTGCCCAGGTCAAGCCACTTTTGAACCAGAAACAGCGGCAGAAGCGCCTGACCTGGGCTACAGAGAAGCAGCACTGGACTGTTGCTCAGTGGTCCAAAGTACTTTTTTCGGATGAAAGCAAATTTTGCATGTCATTCGGAAATCAAGGTGCCAGAGTCTGGAGGAAGACTGGGGAGAGAAAAATGCCAAAATGCCTGCAGTCCAGTGTCAAGTACCCACAGTCAGTGATGGTCTGGGGTGCCATGTCAGCTGCTGGTGTTGGTCCACTGTGTTTTATCAAGGGCAGGGTCAATGCAGCTAGCTATCAGGAGATTTTGGAGCACTTCATGCTTCCATCTGCTGAAAAGCTTTATGGAGATGAAGATTTAATTTTTCAGCACGACCTGGCACCTGCTCACAGTGCCAAAACCCCTGGTAAATGGTTTACTGACCATGGTATTACTGTGCTCAATTGGTCTGCCAACTCTCCTGACCTGAACCCCATAGAGAATCTGTGGGATATTGGGAAGAGAAAGTTGAGAGACGCAAGACCCAACACTCTGGATGAGCTTAAGGCCGCTATCGAAGCATCCTGGGCCTCCATAACACCTCAGCAGTGCCACAGGCTGATTGCCTCCATGCCACGCCGCATTGAAGCAGTCATTTCTGCAAAAGGATTGCCGACCAAGTATTGAGTGCATAACTGAACATAATTATTTGAAGGTTGACTTTTTTTGTATTAAAAACACTTTTCTTTTATTGGTCGGATGAAATATGCTAATTTTTTGAGATAGGAATTTGGGGTTTTCATGAGCTGTATGCCAAAATCATCAATATTAAAACAATAAAAGGCTTGAACTACTTCAGTTGGTGTGTAATGAATCTAAAATATATGAAAGTCTAATGTTTATCAGTACATTACAGAAAATAATGAACTTTATCACAATATGCTAATTTTTTGAGAAGGACCTGTATATTCTCAGATGCCATTATTATAGCCTCAAGTTCATTGATCTTATTCCCCAGACTGCGAGCATTTGTAGACGAGACTCTGAGCTTGTCATTTCTTAACCTTTGTGCTACTGGCCTCTTCTGGCATTGTTCTGGCATTGTTCCTCAAACTTCACACCTCTTATGATGGAATCGCCCACCAACAGCTGCTTACTATCAATCCTCACCTTCTCATTTTTGTCTTTGGCTGCAGTCTTACATACTTTAGGCTTGAGAGATGATTGTTTCTCACCCACTGTGCGTGAGCCATCCTCCATGTTGCTCTTGCACTCTGAAAGTGCTGCAAATGAATTATGGAGAGCCACAGACTGTGGGACATGCCTTCTCCACAACTCTCAGTCTACCTGAACCAACAGTAACCCATCTTCCATTTCTAGGGGGCATTTGTGGCAGTGGCATTGCAATGTTCTCAGCCTGAGTTTGTTTAGTGGTTAATTAAAAAATCTCATATTTCAAAAAGGTAATTTCCTGCTGAATTATGGAGAGCTGTCTACAGATCAGACAATATCCAAACTTCTGAAGAGTGGAACCTGAAATAAAAGCACAACAATTCCTGCACCGAACCAGGTCTGCCATTGTAAAGAGGGGAAAGATTTTAAACAAACAAATCTTACTTGTTTAGATTGTATCCACCTCCAGATTACCTCCTGAGTATCACCTGAATATCTCCAATGCACTTATAACAAGCAGCACTTGAAATAGCAGCCTTGGAAAAGCAGCAAGCTATAATTAGCAAGCTAATACTGTGTGGATATATATATACACACACTCCCACAAAGGCTCCTCCCCCAGCAGCAAATTAACACCTTACTTGCCTATGCTCATTTGCAATCAGACAATAGAGATACTGTGTCTAGCAAATTCCTTACCTCTTTTGAAACAGTGTCTGAGTATTCACCAGAAACACCACTGAAGTTCTGCTACAGTGGAAAAACTCTGAGTTAGACTGTTAGTCTCCTGAATATCTCCAATGCACTTATAACAAACAGCACTTGAAATAGCAGCCTTGGAAAAGCAGCAAGCTATAATTAGCAAGCTAATACTGTGTGGATAAATATACACACACTCCCACAAAGGCTCCTCCCCCAACATCAAATTAACTCCTTACTTGCCTATGCTCATTTGCAATCAGACAATAGAGATACTGTGTCTAGCAAATTCCTTACCTCTTTTGAAACACAGTGTCTGAGTATTCACCAGAAACACCACTGAAAAAATTCTGCAAAAACAAAATAATGAACCCCCAAAAAATAGCGGATGAGTTTGCTAATTATTATTCCTGTCAAATTCACATGAAGCTAGTCTGACCAACATCGATAACTTACTTATAAACATTTCTCTTCCTCAAATCTCACATGAACAACTAGACACTCTAAATATAACAATATCATTACAAGAGGTCCTAAGCACAATTTCTTTATTAAAAACGAATAAATCCCCAGGTCCAGATGGACTCATTAATTAATATTTCTAAACATTTTCCTATATTTTTGCCCCCCATCTCTTGTCATGCTTCCAAAATATAATGCAGGGAAATGGGATCCATTCAGAAATGCTTCAAGTGATCATTATTACCTTACCAAAACGAAGTAGAAAACCTGACACCCCAGCAAATTTCAGACCAATTTCTCTTTTAAACATAGATCTCAACATATTTTCCAAGATCCTTGCCAATAGACTAGCAGATATTTTACCCTCTTTAATTGGAGATAATCAGGTTGGATTTGTCAAAGACCGTCAAACTTCGGATGGGACTAGACGCTTCCTTGACCTGATTGAAATAGCGCATTCTCGCCAAACACCTTCTCTGCTCCTGTCTTTGGACGCAGAGAAGGCGTTCGACAGAGTCCACTGGGGTTTTCAGCAAGCAGTTATGAGAGAGTTTGGATTATCTGGCCTCTTTCTCACTGGTTTACTGGATTTATATTCTACTCCTCGTGCTTATGTGTATTCTTCAGGATTCAAATCCTACTCCCTCCCTATCACTAACGGTTCTTGGCAGGGATGCCCCCTTTCCCTTCTAATTTTCACCTGAATAATGGAACCTTTAGCCTTTCACATTAGATCCTCTTCCCTCATTTCCGGAATTCCTGCTTCAGATAGAGACCACCAAATTTGAGGCGACTGTTGTCTAATCCCACAGAATTTTTGCAAACTACTTACACTATTTGAACACTTTCTATGGCTTTCTATTATAAAATAACCACAACTAAGTCCCAAATACTAAACCTTGGAATCCATTGGTCACAATTCTTAAACAAAAATTCCAATTTAAATGGGTTGAGCATTTTCTTCCCTACTTAGGAATTAAATTTACTTGCCTATGCTCATTTGCAATCAGACAATAGAGATACTGTGTCTAGCAAATTCCTTACCTTGAAACACAGTGTCTGAGTATTCACCAGAAACACCACTGAAGTTCTGCTACAGTGGAAAAACTCTGAGTTAGACTGTTAGTCTCCTGAATATATCCTATGCACTTATAACAAGCAGCACTTGAAATAGCAGCCTTGGAAAAGCAGCAAGCTATAATTCTCCAATATTCTAAAGCGAATATTCCAGAATCAGTACAGGACTCTCAACTTCAGGAGTTTTTGGTTGACGTGTTTTCCACCCTTTTACCCCAAGCTTCTGATGCAGACTTTTTAATAGACAGATTCCACAGGATTCCAAAACCCAAAAATATATCTGCATCTATTTCCAGGGATACTATAGCGAGACTCCACTACTATCATATTAAAGACTCTCTCCTTAAAGCTGCAGCAAAAATATCAGATATACCAGACTGCTTCAAGCAGATATCCTTTTTCACAGATCTCTCACCTGCTACCCTATTGAGAAGTAGATAATTTATCAAAACAACACAAATTTTGAGAGAGAAAAAAATTCCATATAAATGGGGTTTTCCAGTTAAACTCATCGTTGACTGCAATGGCTCAATGCATGTGCTACTGACCCCCAAAGAAGAAATGAACTTCCTCACCAAGCACTCTCTGATTAATCCATCAGATGCATCGAACAGTCCTCCTAAGAAGAAACCACATGCTCCATCAGATGCATCGAACAGTCCTCCTAAGAAGAAACCACATACTCTGTCTCCCGAGTGGACAGTGGTGGGATCACCTAAATCCTCCACCTCTCCTAAGTGATTTTGTCACCTTGAGGCTTTAACAAGTCTACATATTTTTGCTTGTCTACTATATTTTCTTTATTTCTGCCTTTCCTCTCTTCTCCTCTTTCTAAGCTTATGTTTTAGATCACTTCACATACAATGCCACCAGATTCACTGCAACATAGACGAGACTGGACATACGTCTTTTTACTCCAATCAACACTTGGATCACCATGTTCTCCACCCCCCACTGGAAAGCGACCTGGGGCCGCATCGGTTCACATAGAACCGGACTTTGAAAGTTCTCTTTTTCAGTTTAAACTTTTTTGGTTCAACTACCGTAGTTTTGTTTTACCCTATGGTAACCTTTTTTATAAGGTATAAGTGGTACAGTTCCTCTTGGGCACATGTCGCTGACCTGCTAGTGTCCGCAGATTCCGGATGCACCTTTGAACATATTTCTTTTAAAATCACTACAAAATGGTTGCAATAATAGCTTCCTTAAATGCGAAAGGCCTCAGCAGCCCAGCTAAACACCTATTTCTATGGAAAGAGGCTCACAAACTATGCTGTGATATTTTCTGTGTGCAGGAGACGCATCTGGATGAAGCGGATAGTGTCAGACTTAAACACAAAGATTTCCCAACTATCCTGTTCTCTCATGCCCTTAATAAAAAGAGGTGTAATAATAGCTATAAAAAGCTCTGTTGTCTTCCAAATGATGTCACTTAATAGTGACCCTATGGGAAGATTTGTAATCGTCACTTGTATGATTAATAATTCTCCATACATTTGGTATGTCTCTACGCCCCTAATTCTAAGTCTCTGAGTTTTGTCAGGTCTGTCTTGGACTCCATCTCTGCTACCAGAAAAGGATCCCTCATCATCTGCGGAGTCTTTCATCTGGTTATGGATCCACTTCTAGATAAATCATTCCATGTAAGTAAATCTGGAGATTACAAACTCAAAGATCTACTGTACAGGTGAAACTCTAAAAATTAGAATATCGTGCAAAAGTCCATTTATTTCAGTAATGCAACTTAAAAGGAATTACATTAATGCAGCTTAAAATTAGAATTTTGTGAAAAGGTTCAATATTCTAGGCTCAAAGTGTCACACTCTAGTCAGCTAATTAATCTATACCCCCTGAGCAAAGGGTACCTCAAAATTGTGACTTTGGGGTTTCATAAACTGTAAGCCATAATCATCCAAATTATAACAAATAAAGGCTTGAAATATCTCGCTTTGCATGTAATGAGTCTATCTCATATGTTAGTTTCACCTTTTAAGTTGCATTACTGAAATAATTGAACTTTGTACAATATTCAAATTTTTTGAGTTTCACCATATGTCACAGAGAGGAACTCTTTGATGCCTGGAGAATTCTTCATGCATCGGAGACTGACTACTCTTTTTACTCCAACCCTCATAATTCCTATTCCCTGAATTGATTTCTTTTTAGTAGACAAATGGCTCTTGTAAAAGGTGGCAGATTCTGAGATAGGCCTGACTACACGGTCTGACTATGCCCCAATCACTATTACTATTCAAGAAACTCACAACCTACAACACACATCCCCCTGGATATTGAATAACCTTCTTCTAATTAATAAATACTACAAAAACCTGATATCTTTTTCCCTATAGAGAAGTGAATCCAACTACAGTATGGTGTGCACATAAGGCGGTTATTAAAGGGCTATATATTAAATATTCCGCTGAGGAAAAAAAGAAAAGAACCTCTAAATTAGAAGAATTACACAATAAGCTCAGGTATTTAGAAAGAGTCAACCAAAAGACATCTACACCACTTATTGTTAAAGAACTCGGAAATATTACGCTTTAGATTTACCTCCTCATGCAAAATAATTTTGAACGTCATCTTAGGCAATCTAAAGCTCAGTTTTATAGACAGGGAAATAGAGCTTCTAAAATGCTAGCAAACTGAATTATAACCAAAGCAGCACGTTCAAGAATACCCTATCTCTGGTCACCCTGCAAAAACAAAATAATGAACCCCCAAAAAATAGCGGATGAGTTTGCTAATTATTATTCCTGTCAGATTCACATGAAGCTAGTCTGACCAACATCGATAACTTACTTATAAACATTTCTCTTCCTCAAATCTCACATGAACAACTAGACACTCTAAATATAACAATATCATTACAAGAGGTCCTAAGTACAATTTCTTTATTAAAAACGAATAAATCCCCAGGTCCAGATGGACTCATTAATTAATATTTCTAAACATTTTCCTATATTTTTGCCCCCCATCTCTTGTCATGCTTCCAAAATATAATGCAGGGAAATGGGATCCATTCAGAAATGCTTCAAGTGATCATTATTACCTTACCAAAACGAAGTAGAAAACCTGACACCCCAGCAAATTTCAGACCAATTTCTCTTTTAAACATAGATCTCAACTTATTTTCCAAGATCCTTGCCAATAGACTAGCAGATATTTTACCGTCTTTAATTGGAGGGTAATCTGGGTGACCTGATTGAAATAGCGCATTCTCGCCAAACACCTTCTCTGCTCCTGTCTTTGGATGCAGAGAAGGCATTCGACAGAGTCCACTGGGGTTTTCTGCAAGCAGTTATGAGAGAGTTTGGATTATCTGGCCTCTTTCTCACTGGTTTACTGGATTTATATTCTACTCCTCATGCTTATGTGTATTCTTCAGGATTCAAATCCTACTCCCTCCCTATCACTAACGGTTCTTGGCAGGGATGCCCCCTTTCCCTTCTAATTTTCACCTGAATAATGGAACCTTTAGCCTTTCACATTAGATCCTCTTCCCTCATTTCTGGAATTCCTGCTTCAGATAGAGACCACCAAATTTGAGGCGACTGTTGTCTAATCCCACAGAATTTTTGCAAACTACTTACACTATTTAAACACTTTCTATGGCTTTCTATTATAAAATAACCACAACTAAGTCCCAAATACTAAACCTTGGAATCTATTGGTCACAATTCTTAAACAAAAATTCCAATTTAAATGGGTTGAGCATTTTCTTCCCTACTTAGGAATTACATTTTCCGCCTCCCCTTCAGATGTATTCAACACCAATTATGTTCCTTTACTCTGGGATATTAAAAATAGCAGATAAATTAAAAATACATGAGATCTCATGGTTAGGTAGAATTGCAATAATAAAGATGAACATATTGCCCAAAATATTATACTATTTCAGAAATCTTCCAATTTTGGTACAAAAGATTATCTTACATTTTATATGGGGAGGGAAGAGACACAGGATTAGCTCTGACATCCTTTTTCTTTCCAGTGGTGAGGGAGGCTTGAGTTGTCCTTCACTTATTCAATATTATAGAACTACAATAATACATCAAATGAAATAAAAGCTATTATAGGAATATGGGCTACAACTCCACCTCTTTGCCACACACCCTCGCCAACTTAACATCTCTGTTTTGGAGGCTTATATTCCTGATCTAGATTTGTCTATCTGGAAAGAAAAAGGTATATGTACTATAGGGGTCCTATTCTTAAATGATACATTCAAATGCTTTTCATAACTACTAGACACCTACATCTTTCCTCCCAGGGATTTTTACAAATACTTTAAATTTAGACATGCTCTATCCAAGCTACCACCGTATGAACAAGACCCTAACGTTAGGGCGGGAACTTCATCCTTTTCTTTTACTAGATGGCTCCTGCATGAGCCTCCAAATGTTAAGGTGATTTCCACAGTGTATAGAATTCTCACATCTCTGGTGGGCGATCCATTAAAGAATGTTAAATTACAATGATCAAATGACTTATCAGTTGACATTTCTGACTAGCAATGGTCTCAATCATTTGAAATAATGTCATATATTTCTAAATGTATTAATCATCTGGAAACATCTAGACAAATCTTATACAGATGGTATTATTACCCCACCAAAATAAACAGACTGTTTCCTGATGCCTCACATAATTGTTGGAGATTTGGAAATTCTGAAGGCACTTTTCTACACTGTTGGTGGACTTGTCCTCCTGTGGAACATTTGTGGTCTCAGGTCTTCCACGCTATTTATAAAATTTGCAGTACCCCAATATTACCTTCCCCGCAGCTAGCTCTTCTTTTCATCGGTATTGATTTCTTTCCTTCTACTATTAGAACAATACTTGGTCACTTGGTCAACAAACATATAAGTTATTCTTATTATATTATTACTGTTACCTAAACTGTGTTAAAATGCACTTACTTATTTCAACTTCTCCACTACCCAACCTTCCCTCCTCCTCTCCCCGATTCTCAATTTTACATTTATACTATATCTACCATTGAATATTGTAAAATGTCATTATTACATTATTGAAAATCAATAAAAGTTATGTTTCAAAAAATAAAAATAAAGCTTATACAAGTAGAGCCTCGCCAACAGAGTGGAGATGGTGTCAGCAGTTAGTTTGTGTTGATCTCACTGATTATTTAGCCCTTCCTCTGATTCGTCAGAACAATAACACCCAAAAAACTGATCCTGTCTGTGGAGCATCCGCCTTCACTCGGTCAGCATTTGGTCAGTAATCCATCGGTATTACTAATGCCAAAAGAAAACAGGAGTGGATCCAAAATGGAGATGACCCGTGAACTAAATATTTGCATGTCGTCTATTTTTTGTACCCACTCCTGCTTTTGGCTACCAAATCATAAGCCAATTCTGATGGGACCATACAGGCCTTAAAGCTGCTACAAAGAGAGGATTCTTTGTGTGTCTCATTTTTCCTTCCTCCTGACAGATCAGAAGAAGGGTCAAATAAATTATGTTGTGAACCAAGCCAAAAAGGCAAAATAGTGGCCCAGTTGTGAAGTGGGAAGGGTGAGAACAGTATGAGGAGACCACAGAGTGGCCCAATGACAGAGCCTGGAGGTGGTGGCAGCAGCAGGAGACCACAGAGTGGCCCAATGACAGAGCCTGGAGGTGGTGGCAGCATCAGGAGGCCACAGAGTGGCACAGTGACAAAGTGTGGAGGTGGTGGCAGCAGCAGCATCAGGAGGAGGCCACAGAGCGGCACAATGACAGTGTGGAGGTGGCAGCAGCAGCATCAGGAGGAGGCCAGAGAGTGACAAGGTGACATAGTTTAGAGGTGGCAGCACCATGAGGAGACCACAGAGTGACCATATGACATGGTGATGAGGTGGAAGCAGCATAAGAAGGCCACAGAGCGACACAATGACAGAGTGTGGAGGTGGCAACAGCAGCAGCATCAGGAGGAAGCCGAGAGTGGCAAGGTGACATAGTTTAGAGGTGGCAGCATCATGAGGAGACCACAGAGTGGCAAGGTGACATAGTGTGGAGATGGCAGCAGCATCAGTAGGCCACAGATTGGCAAGGTGACATAATGTGGAAGTGGAAGCAGCATCAGGAGGCCACAGAGCGGCAAGGTGACATAGTGTGGAGGTGGTAGCAGCATGAGAAGGCCACAGAGTGGCAAGGTGATATAGTGTGGAGGTGACAGCAGAATCAGGAGACCACAGAGTGACCCGTGACAGACCGGGGAGGTGGGTGGCACTAACATTACCTGCTGACGATGGTGGGTGTAAGAAGGAGAACTTAGCATCAGATGTGTGGCATCACACGGGTGGCAGCATCAGAATATTAGCTGATGCAGGTAGCCAGAAGAAAGCTGTCTCTTTTGTCAAGGTTTGGGTGAGGCAGCATGAATGATCTAATCTGATGCGTCAGGCATTGGTGGGTGGAAATCCTGGCTGATCCACGCCTGATTCATCTTGACAAAGGTCAGTCTCTCCGCATTTTGGGTGGACAGGCGAGTTCTTCTTGGGGTAACTATGGCCCCCGTCGGACTAAACACCCGCTCTGATGCCACACTACTGGCCGGGCAGGATAGCTTTTCCAGGGCAAACTCTGCCAGTTGCGGCCACAAATCCAGTTTGGCTGCCCAGTAGTCCAGTGGATATTCAATGTGGGGTGGCAGGGAACTGTCCAAGTATGCCACCAGCTGCTGGTTCAGGTCCTGTTCCTCGCGTACCTGTTGCTGCTGGTGAGTTGTTTCTTCACTAGGCGGGTGAAGGAAGCTGCTCATCAGCAACTCAAGTTGATGCTGATGGAGCTGGAACTGCTCCGACCCCCACCCCACCCTGCCACAGCTGTCATGGCAGAGGAATGTGAGCACAGAAGGCCCCCCCCTGGTCAGTCCTGCAAGAGGATGGATGATGGCGCAGATAGGCAGCGGCCAACATAGGATGTCACTATAGAAGTTCAGGTTGTCCTCCCTCTTAGCGGGTGTAAAAATGGCCCCAATTTTGGACCGGTAGCGAAGGTCCAACAAGGTGGAGAGCCAGAAGTCATCCCTCTGCCGAATAGTGACAATTCGTCTGTCACTACGCATGCAAGTGAGCATGCATCGGGCCATTTGTGCAAGTGACTCGGAGGGACTCCCTGCCTCCATCTCCACTGCATACTGCCACAGTGTTTCTGGGTACTCTGCCTCATCTTCCTCATCGGCCTGTAGCTCCTCTGTCTGGTCCTGCTTCTCATCTCCTGTCACCTATGTAGAAAAAACACCCATTTTGCTACACATTGCTTGTGCTCCAATGTCCTCCTCCAGTTCAGCCCCCACAGGGCTCATGTGACCTTGAGATCTAGGCGCTACATCTCCAGTCCCCTGACCAGCCAGATTTACCAGCATCTGTTCCAGGACATGAAGCAGTGGAATGACATTGTTCATCCCATAGTCCTGGTGACTGACAAATAACATGGTCTCCTCAATGGGCCTGAGCAAACGGCAGGTGTCACGCATGAGCTGCAAATGGCTGACATCGTAGTTACACAGGGGAGTAATCCTGTCCGCTTGGATCATCAATATATCGTTTATGGCCTTTGTCTGTTCGTACAGTCTGTCTAACATATGGAGGGTGGAATTTCAACAGGTAGAAACGTTGCATATCTTCCTATGTTGGGGGATGCCGTTCTGCTGCTGCAGCTCAAGGAGGGTGTACGAGTAGCTGAAGTGCATGCAAAGTTTCTTGGCCATTTTTAGAATGTCTTGCAGATGGGTGGAAGACTTTAGGAACAGCTTGACAACCAGATTGAACACGTGTGACATGCAGGGCCTATGGCTCAGCCGTCCTTGACGCAGGTCCGACACCATGTTCTTTACATTTTTGGTCACCATGGTTCTAATTTTATAGTTGTCGCAGAGAAAGCTAAGATTTGAATTCCTGATGAAGGACACATAGCAGTTCCTCCCCTGTGTGACTCCCTTCGCCCTGGCAAACGAGGTTCAGAACAGCGTGACACCGCCATGCCCTGCACAAGTGGTATGCTGGAGGGGTACTGTGAATTGTCCCTGCAGTGGAGGCTGAGGACACGGTGGAGGATGAGGAGGCAGAGGCGGACGTTATGGCAGGACCAATGGAGTGACAACGTGGAGGCGGAAGAGGCATCACTTGACCAAATTGCTGGTGTGCGCATGCAGGAACCACATTCGCCCAGTGGGCGTTAAGGACATGTATTATCCCTGACCGTAGTTAAAGCTCCACAGATCGGTGCTGCCGTGCACTTTGGCAGACACAGACAGGCTCGAAGACTGGCCCACCTTCTGGTTTACATGTGTGTGCAGGGCTGGTACTGCCTTTTTGGCAAATAAATGATGGCTTGGGACTCTCCAACTCGGCTCGGCACAAGCCATCAGCTCTCTGAAAAGTGCAGAGTCCACCACTTGGAAAAGGAGGGACTGCAGCACCAGCAACTTGGACAGTAGCACATTCAGCTTCTCAGCCGTTGGATGAGTGCTCGCATACTTGTCACATGTAATGGGGAGGGGAAAACACCAGATAACAGACAGAAGGAAATAGATAGGAGTCTAAGCCTCAAAGCTAATTGAGAGGGATGGGGACCTCCTAGGAATCCCTAGACCTCTCCCTGGCTCCTGCCAATATGAGTAGACTCTAGAGGTGATAAGTGGCAGGGGCAATATTAGAATTTGCAATATTTAGCAAATATTTTGTAGAATATTCGTCATATATTTGCGAATTCACAAATTCAAAATTATATTCTTGATTGCGAAAATCGTCAATTGCGAAAAATTTTCTACATACACAAAAGACCCATTATTCTCAAATATTGTTTGCAAATCTGTCTAAATCTGTGTTAGTGAGCACTTCTCCTTTGCCGAGATAATCCACCCCACCTCATAGGTGTGGCATATCAAGGTGCTGATTAGACAGCATAAATATTGCAAAGGTGTGCCTTAGACTGCCCACTCTGAAATGTGCACAGTTTTGCCTTACTGCGGGGGGAAGGAGAAACCAAGTCAGTATCTGGTGTCACCATTTGCCTCACGCAGTGCAACACATCTCCGTCGCATACAGTTTATCAGGTTGTTCATTGTGACCTGTGGAATGTTGGTCCACTCCTATTCAATTACTGTGTGAAGTTGCAGAATATTGGCAGGAACTGGAACACGCTGTCATGTACGCCAATCCAGACATCCCAAACATGCTCAATGGGTGACATGTCTGGTGAGTATGCTGGCAATGCAAGAACTGAGATGTTTTCAGCTTCCAGGAATTGTGTACAGATCCTTGCAATATGGGGCTGTGCATTATCATGCTGCAATATGAGGTGATGGTCATAGATGACTGGCACAACAATGAGATTCAGGATCTCGTCACGGTATCTCTGTGCATTCAAAATGCTTCAATAAAATGCACCTATGTTTGTTGTCCATAACATACGTCTGCCCATACCATAACCCCACCGCCACCATGAGCCACTCGATCCACAACCTTGATGTCAGCAAACCGCTCAGCCACACGTTGCCACACGTGCTGTCTGCCATCTGCCCTGAACTGTGAAAACTGGGACTCATCCGTGAACAGAATGCCTCTCCAACATGCCAGACGCCAGTGAATGTGAGAATTTGCCCACTCATGTCGGTTACGATGACAAGCTGCAGTCAGGCCCAGACACTGATGAGGACGATGAGCATGCAGATGAGCTTTGCTGAGATGGTTTCTGACAGTTTGTGTAAAAATTCTTTGGTTATGCAAACCGATTGTTGCTGCAGCTGTCCAGGTGGCTGGTCTAAGATGATCATGGAGGTGAACATGCTGGATGTCGAGATCCTGGGCTGGTGTGGTTACACGTGGTCTGTGATTATGAGACCAGTTGGGTGTACTGACAAATTCTCTGAAACGCCTTTGGAGACAGCTTATGATAGAGAAATGAACATTCATTGCACGGGCAACAGCTCTGGTAGACATGCCTGCAGTCAGCATGCCAATTGCCAGTCCCTCAAATGTTGCAACATCTGTGGCATTGTGGTGTGTTATCAAACTGCACATTTCAGAGTGGCCTTTTATTGAGGGCAGTCTAAGGCAAACCTGTGCAATATTCATGCTGTCTAATCAGCACATGTCACTGGTAGTACAGGGAAGCAAGGACAACCAAAGGGAACCACAACAAAACAACAACAGTCTAGGCCCCAAACCTAGGGAAAAGAGGTCACCTCCTAGCATTCCCTTAATATCTCTCCCTAAGCTGCTAACATGTGCAAATCTCAAAGGTAGAAATGCACATGCACCGGAATCTGAGACTGCTGAAACACTGCAACAAATCCTCAGCTTAGGGAGCAGGGAAAGAGGCAACCGGTTCCTTCCAAGCTGAAGGAGCCAGTGTCTCCCTGAGGTCTAGTCAGAACAGACACAACAGGAAAGGGAAAAGTACTTAGCTTGAGAATCAACTGAAACAGGAGAATCCCCACACAAGCAGAGCACTCCACAGAAGAGCTATTAGCCGCAGGGAAACTAGTGAGAGGTGGAACATATAAAGAGCAACCTGATTGATAATGAGCAGCATCTGCGAAGGGGTGGAAACCTGTCAGCAACAATGAAAACAAGAGAGATCTGTCATATAGATTCCTGAGTCTTCCATCTATTTGAACTTCTAAGATTTCTCTCAGGGCCGGCGGTGACAGCACCTCAATATGCCACAACTATGAGGTGGGATGGATTATCTCGGCAAGGGAGAAGTGCTCACTAACACAGTTTTAGACAGATTTGTGAACAATATTTGAGAGTAATGGGTCTTTTGTGTATGTAGAAATTGTTTCAGATCTTTGAGTTCTGACTGCCTCAATGAATACTTCTGTTCAGTTTTTACTAAGGAAAATCAAGGAAAAGGACCTCAGTTAGGAAAGAAGACTAACAAATCTTTAGATGCATGTCTTTACAGAGGACGAGGTTCTAAGTCAGCTGTCTAAAATTAATACAAATAAGTCACAGGGGCCTGATGGTATACACCCAACACTATTAACCACTTCAACCCCCCTAGCTGAAACCCCCTTAATGACCAGGCCACTTTTTACACTTCTGCACTACACTACTTTCACCGTTTATTGCTCGGTCATGCAACTTACCACCCAAATGAATTTTACCTCCTTTTCTTCTCACTAATAGAGCTTTCATTTGGTGGTATTTCATTGTTGCTGACATTTTTGTTATTAATCAAAATGTAACAATTTTTTTGCAAAAAAATAAAAAATTTCACTTTCAGTTGTAAAATTTTGCAAAAAAACGACATCCATGTATACATTTTGTGCTAAATTTATTGTTCTACATGTCTTTGATTAAAAAAAATGTTTGGGCAAAAAAAAAATGGTTTGGGTAAAAGTTATAGCGTTTACAAACTATGGTACAAAAATGTGAATTTCCGCTTTTTGAAGCAGCTCTGACTCTCTAAACACCTGTCATGTTTCCTGAGGTTCTACAATGCCCAGACATTACAAACACCCCACAAATGACCCCATTTCGGAAAGTAGACACCCTAAGGTATTCGCTGATGGGCATAGTGAGTTCATAGAACTTTTTATTTTTTGTCACAAGTTAGCGGAAAATGATGATTTCTTTTTTCTTTTTCTTTTTTCTTACAAAGTCTCATATTCCACTAACTTGTGACAAAAAATAAAAACTTCCATGAACTCACTATGCCCATCACAAAATACCTTGGAGAAGTTGGGCAATGTGTTTTGGGGTGTCATTTTACATATAGCCATGCTGGGTGAGAGAAATATCTTGGCAAAAGACAACTTTTCCAATTTTTTTTATACAAAGTTGGCATTTGACCAAGATATTTATCTCACCCAGCATGGGTATATGTAAAATGACACCACAAAACACATTCCCCAACTTCTCCTGAGTACGGCGATACCACATGTGTGACACTTTTTTGCAGCCAAGGTGGGCAAAGGGGCACACATTCCAAAGAGCACCTTTCGGATTTCACAGGCCATTTTTTACACATTTTGATTGCAAACTACTTCTCACACATATGGGCCCCTAAAATGCCAGGGCAGTATAACTACCCCACAAGTGACCCCAATTTGGAAAAAAGACACCCCAAGGTATTCCGTGAGGGGCATGGCGAGTTCCTAGAATTTTTTATTTTTTGTCGCAAGTTAGTGGAATATGAGACTTTGTAAGGAAAAAAATAAAAATAAATCATTTTCCGCTAACTTGTGACAAAAAATTAAAAATTCTAGGAACTCGCCATGCTCCTCAAGAATACCTTGGGGTGTCTTCTTTCCAAAATGGGGTCACTTGTGAAGTAGTTATACTGCCCTGGCATTTTAGGGGCCCATATACGTGAGAAGTAGTTTGAAATCAAAATCTGTAAAAAATGACCGGTGAAATCCGAAAGGTGCTCTTTGGAATGTGTGCCCCTTTGCCCACCTAGGCTGCAATAAAGTGTCACACATCTGGTATCGCCGTACTCAGAAGAAGTTGGGGAATATGTTATGGGGTGTCATTTTACATATACCCATGCTGGGTGAGAGAAATATCTTGGCAAAAGACAACTTTTCCAATTTTTTTAAACAAAGTTGGCATTTGACCAAGATATTTATCTCACCCAGCATGGGTATATGTAAAATGACACCCCAAAACACATTCCCCAACTTCTCCTGAGTACGGAGATACCACATGTGTGACACTTTTTTGCAGCCTAGATGTGCAAAGGTGCCCAAATTCCTTTTAGGAGGGCATTTTTAGACATTTGGATCCCAGACTTCTTCTCACGCATATGGGCCCCTAAAAAGCCAGGGCAGTATAAATACCCCACATGTGACCCCACTTTGGAAAGAAGACACCCCAAGGTATTCAATGAGGGGCCTGGGAAGTTCATAGAAATATTTTTTTTGGGCATAAGTTAGCGGAAATATTTTTTTATTTTTTTTTCTCACAAAGTCTCACTTTTCGCTAACTTGGGACAAAAATTTTAATCTTTCATGGACTCAATATGCCCCTCAGCGAATACCTTGGGTAGTCTTCTTTCCAAAATGGGGTAATTTGTGGGGTGTTTGTACTGCCCTGGCATTTGAGGGTCTCCGTAATCATTACATGTATGGCCAGCATTAGGAGTTTCTGCTATTCTCCTTATATTAAGCATACAGGTAATGAGATTTTTTTTTTCCGTTCAGCCTCTGGGCTGAAAGAAAAAAATGAACGGCACAGATTTCTTCATTCGCATCGATCAATGTGGATGAAAAAATCTCAGCCCAAAAAAAAAAAGGAGGGGAAAGGCGTCTGCCAGGACATAGGAGCTCCGCCCAACAACCATACCCACTTAGCTCGTATGCCCTGGCAAACCAGATTTCTCCATTCACATCAATCGATGTGGATGAATAAATCATTGCCGGGATTTATTTATTTTTTTTATATACAAAGTGTTTGCCAAAGCATAGGAACACCGCCTCCTCCTCAGCTCATATGCCTCGGCAAACGTATCTTTTGCTGCAGAGGAGAAATTTTGTCTTGCAGCGCCACATACACTGACTTGTGTGTAATCTGACAGCAGCGCAATGCTTCTGTCAGAATGCACATCAGTGCTACAGCTAGTCGATCGGTTGGTCCACCTGGAAGGTAAAAGAAAAAAAAGAAAAAACAGGCCGCAACGCAATAATTTTATTAACTTTTGAACAGAACATATAAACTTTAACTTTTTGAACTGAACATTAACCTTTTTGCTTACTGGTGATTTTTTTTATTTTTTTTTACCTTTATAGGACAAACCTCTCATTCCCCATGGGACAATGTGCAAAGCGCAAATCGCCCAAAGATGTGGCAAAGTGCGTTATGCACTTTGTCCAAGGTGAAAGGAGAGGTTTGCAGAAGCTCTGTGTGAATGGGCCCTAATAGCCCTGTGTGCCTGTCCTGGTGAGATGTGATCCCTATGCTAGGTGTACCTGTGTGTGGTACTTCCGGAAACACTCCCCTAAGCATAGGGCAGGGTGGTCAGGGCAGTCAGGACAGAAATAGCGGGTGTCACGCCTTATTCCACTCCTGCTACAGACACAACATCTTTTTCGGGGTGACAGTTCGGTTGAGGTGCCGGCAACAACATTGGGGAAATGTTGCTCATGTAGACGGCTAACTACACTGGTGGATGGGGCCACGGAACCTCCTGGGTACAGGAGGTTCTCGATGATCTCTTCCTGAAATTTGAGGAAGGATCCTGTTCTCCCAGCCTTACTGTAGAGAACAAAACTATTATACAGAGCCAATTGAATCAAATATACAGACACCTTCTTATACCAGCGTCTGGTTCTGCGGGAAACTAAATACGGAGACAACATCTGGTCATTGAAGTCCACCCCTCCCATGTGAAAGTTATAGTCGTGGACTGAGAGGGGCTTTCCAATGACACGGGGTGCTCGTTCAATTTGTATAGTCGTGTCTGCGTGAATGGAGGAGAGCGTTACACAAGGCAGCCCTCTCCCCCTTGCAAGACGGGTGGTAATGAGCCGTTGGGGGAAGCCCGCGCGACTAGTTCGCACGGTGCCACAGCAGCCAATCTGTTCTAGAAACAAATGCCTGAAGAGTGCCACACTTGTGTAGAAATTGTCCACATAAAGATGGTACCCCTTGCCGAATAAGGGTCACATCAAGTCCCAGACTGTCTTCCCACTGCTCCCCAGGTAGTCAGGGCAACCGACCGGCTCCAGGGTCTGATCTTTTCCCTCATAGATCCGAAATTTGTGGGTATAGCCTGTGGCCCTTTCACAGAGCTTATACAATTTGACCCCATACCGGGCGCGCTTGCTTAGGATGTATTGTTTGAAGCCAAGGCACCTGGTAAAATGTATTAGGGACTCGTCTACGCAGATGTTTTGCTCTGGGGTATATAAATCTGCAAATTTCAGGTTGAAGTGGCCTATGAGGGGCCGAATTTTGTGGAGCCGGTCAAAAGCTGGGTGGCCTCTGGGAGGTGGTGTTGTGGCTAAAGTGCAGGAAACGCAGGATGGCCTCAAAACGTGCCCTGGACATAGCAGCAGAGAACATGGGCATGTGATGAATTGGGTTCGTGGACCAATATGACCGCAATTCATGCTTTTTGGTTAGACCCATGTTGAGGAGAAGGCCCAGAAAAGTTTTAATATCGGAAACTTGGACTGGTTTCCACCGGAAAGGCTGGGCATAATCGCTTCCCGGGTTGGCGGTTATAAATTGTGTGGCATACCGGTTTGTTTCGGCCACGACTATGTCCAAGAGCTCCGCAGTCAAGAACAGCTCAAAAAATCCCAGGGCCGAACCGATCTGAGCTGTCTCAACCCGAACTCCAGACTGGGCGGTGAAAGGGGGAACTACAGGTGCGGCTGAAGTTGGGGACTGCCAATCAGGATATGCCAGCACCTCAGGGATTCTAGGGGGTCTACGGGCCTGTCTGTGCGGTGGCTGCGACCGGGTAACTATTGCACGTGCCACCGTACCAGCTTCAACTGCCCTTCTGGTGCTCGCCACTTCACCATGTTGTACGGCAGTGCTGGTACTAGGTCCAGGGAGGGATGAGCTGCTGGTGTATGCCTCACCACGTAATCCGACAGCGCCAGCCCCATCTCTGCTGCCCTTGAAGCGGATCCTGCGCAACCTGTGGTCTAGCGACACAGGGCCGGGTACGCCTGGTGCTATCAGGGACCTCAACCTCCTCGTCCGAACTTTGAGTCAGACTGCCACTGCTTTCTACAGGTTCATATTCTGACCCGCTAGATTCGTCAGATGAGGGTTCCCATTCCTCATCCGACTGGGTCAGAAGTCTGTAGGCCTCTTCAGAAGAATACCCCCTGTTTGACATTTGGGCAACTAAATTTAGGGGTATTCCCTGAGACTACCCAAGAAAAAAAGCAAGCCTGTCTTACAAATGGGAGGCTAGTGAAGTACCGGAGGCCGCTGCGGTTGATAAAATATATCAAAACAGATTTTTTTTATCGCCGCAGCGCGTGTAAAGTGAATGTGCAGTGATCAAAAAATATATATTTTTTGTCACTGCGGCGGGGCGGGTGTGGGCGAACGCACGTGTGGGCGACCGATCAGGCCTGATCGGGCAAACACTGCGTTTTGGGTGGAGGGCGAACTAAGGTGACACTAATACAATTATAGATCTGACTGTAATCAGTCTTGATCACTTACAGATACTATAAAAGTACAAATGCTGATTAGCGATACGCTAATCAGCGAATCAGTGACTGCGGTGCGGTGGGCTGGGCGCTAACCGATCGCTAAACTACCTAACCAAGGGGCCTAAACTATCCTAAAACGGTCAATACCAGTGGGAAAAAAAAGTGACAGTTTACACTGATCACTTTTTTCCTTTCACTAGTCATTGACAGGGGCGATCAAAGGGGTGATCAAAGGGTTAATTGGGGTGCAGGGGGTGATCTGGGGCTAAAGTGTGTGGTGTTTGGTGTACTCACTGTGAAACCTGCTCCTCTGCTGGATCCAACCGACCAAAAGGACCAGCAGAGGAGCAGGGAAGCCATATAACACATCATATTTACTAATATCATGTGTTATCTGGCTTCTCATTGGATTTTTTAAAAATCATCAGCTTGCCAGCCACGATCATTGGCTGGCAAGCTGATGACGCGACCCCCCTGGAAGAAATGTCGGCCCGCATTGCGCATGCGCGGGCCAGCTAAGAGCGTCATCTCGCATCTCTGCCTGCAGCTGCCGCCTCCGGACCGCGGATCTGCGTTAGGCGGTCCGGAGGCGGTTAAAAGAGCTCAGCAGCGACCTAGCAAAACCATTAATAGATTTATTTAACCAATCACTGGCAACAGAAAGTCGTCCCAAAAGATTGGAAATTGGCAAATGTTGTGCCCCATCACAAGAAAGGTAGTAGGGAGGAATCGGGCAACTATAGGTCAGTAAGCCTGACATCAATAGTGGGGAATTTAATGAAACCCATACTTAAGGAAAGGATTTTGGAACATCTAAAATTCCATGGATTGAAAGATGAAAAACAGCATGGGTTTACTTCAGGGAGATCATGCCAAACTAATCTTTGATTTTTTTGATTGGGTGACTAAAATAATAGATGGAGGAGGTGCAGTAGACATCGCTTATCTATACTTTAGTAATGCTTTTGATACTGTCCCACATAGAAGGCTTATCAAGAAATTGCAGTCTTTGTGCGTGGACTCCCATATTGTTGAATGGATTAGGCAGTGGCTGAGGTATAGACAACAGAGGGTTGTAGTCAATGGAGTATATTTATACCATGGTCTTGTTACCAGTGGGGTACCTCAGGGATCTGTTCTGGGACCCATATTGTTTAATATCTTTATCAGCGAAATTGCAGAAGGCCTTGATGGTAAGGTGTGTCTTTTTGCTGATGACACAAAGATTTGTAACAGGGTTGATGTTCCTGGAGGGATACACCAAATGGAAAAGGATTTAGGAAAATTAAAGGAATGGTCAAAAACCTGGCAACTAAAATTTTATGTTGATAAGTTCAAGATAATGCACCTGGGACGTAAAAACCCAAAAGCAGAATATAAAATCAGTGATACAGTCCTAACCTCAGTATCTGAGGAAAGGGATTTAGGGGTCATTATTTCAGAAGGCTTAAAGGTAGGCAGACAATGTCATAGAGCAGCAGGAAATGCTAGCAGAATGCTTGGGTGTATAGGTAGAGGCATTAACAGTAGAAAAGGGAGGTGCTCATGCCGCTCTACAGAGCACTAGTAAGACCTCATTTAGAGTATTGTGCGCAGTACTGCAGACCATATCACCAGAAGGATATTGATACTTTGGAGAGAGTTCAGAGAAGAGCTACTAAACTAGTACATGGATTGCAGGATAGAACTTACCAGGAAAGATTAAAGGACCTTAACATGTGTAGCTTGGAAGAAAGACGAGACAGAGGGGATATGATAGAAACTTTTAAATACATAAAGGGAATCAACAAGGTAAAAGAGGAGAGAATATTTAAAAGAAGAAAAACTGCTACAAGAAGACATAGTTTTAAATTAGAGGGGAAAAGGTTTCAAAGTAATATCAGGAAGTATTACTTTACTGAGAGAGTAGTGGATGCATGGAATAGCCTTCCTGCAGAAGTGGTATCTGCAAATACAGTGATGGAGTTTAAGCATGCATGGGATAGGCATAAGGCCATCCTTCATATAAGATAGGGCCAAGGGCTATTCCTAGTATTCAGTATATAGGGCAGACTAGATGGGACAAATGGTTCTTTTCTGCCGACACATTCTATGTTTCTATGTTTCAGCTTATGCAAAATAAGAGCAAACCCGAAAGTGTTGCGTTTATATTTTTGGTCAGTTTAGTTGTAGAGATGAGTAAACCATTCGAGATTTGTTTCAGGTCCGGTTTGCCGAATGTTTGAAAACTTTTGGTTTTGACCTTAACCAAAGTTGCTCCAAATGCACTGAAAGTTAGTATATACAGTGCTGCCCAAAATTATTCATACCCCAGGCAAATTTTGACTTAATAAAACAAGAAAGAGAGACAGGGGCGGCACAGTCACACACACGGTCCAACTTGAATCAGCAGGGAACAGGTAACAGGCTGCTCAGAGACTCCACACTGACAGCGGTGCTCAGCTGCTGATAGCAGAGAGATTCTGATAATTGCAGTAGCGGAGAAATGAAAAATGCAGCGGCACTCACCAGTGTGATGAAAATCAAGCAGGTACTTTATTCCAACAGGCAGGTGGCAGACAATTCTAGACACGCATGAGAAGAGCGACGGCCGTTTCGCTCTAGCAAGCGCTTCCTCAGGCTCTGCGTCGGCGCATGTGTTGCGCGTCACCCTTTTATAGCGGCACCAATGATCGTCAGTGCTAATTGACAAAGCAGCTGTGCCTTTGTTAAAGGTCAGTATAAATGTATCAAAACAAGCAATCAAAAAACCAACAAATAACAGGCAAATAGTTAAGGCTGCATGCAGCCTGTTGTTGTGGGAGGGGCCAGGTCCCCTTACTTAAACCCCCCCGCACAGCTCACCTTCACCGCGTCCGCCAACCGCACTTCATGTGAACGTCACTTCCGGTGCCAGTAGCGTTCGTGGTTCCCGTCGTACCTTATTCCGACTTTCCCGACGTCAGGTTAGGTCCTGCAGGAAATCGCTGTCGGCCGCTCGCGGGAAAACTCATACTTGAGGGTTCAGGTAGGTAATCGGGGGCTGCTCCTGGCAGTCCCTCCTCCCGACATCCCGGGTTGCCTCCCAGGGGGCACACGGGGATGTGTTCTCGCTCTCAACCCGAGACGTTCAGGTGTCTCCTCTGTCCTGCTTAGCCTGAGGCGTTCAGGTGTCTTCTCTTTCCAGGTACCCTGAAACGTTCAGGTGTTCTTTCTGTCCATCTTGGCCTGAGGCGTTCAGGTGTCTTCTCTCTCCAGGTTCCCTGAAGCGTTCAGGGGTCCTCTCGGTCCATCTTTGCCTGAGGCGTGCAGGTGGCTTCTCTGTACAGGTACCCTGAAGCGTTCATGGGTCTTCTCCGTCCATCTTTTCCCAAGGCGTCCAGGTGTCTGCTCCATCCAGGTACCCTGAAGCGTTCTGGTATCTTTTCTGTCTTTCCTTGCCCGAGGCACTTAGGTGTCTTCTCTGTCCAGCTACCCTGAAGCGTTCAGGTGTCTTCTCTGTCCATCCTTGCCTGAGGCATTCAGGTGTCTTCTCTGTCCAGGTACCCTGAAGCGTTCAGGTGTCTTCTCGGTCCATCCTTGCCTGAGGCGTTCAGGTGTCTTCTCTGTCCAGGCACCCTGAAGCGTTCAGGTGTCTTCTCCGTCCAGGTACCCTCAGCGTTCTGGTATCTTCTCTGTCCTTCCTTGCCTGAGGCGTTCAGGCGTCTTCTCTGTCCAGGCACCCTGAAGCGTTCAGGTGTCTTCTCTGTCCTTCCTTGCCTGAGGCGTTCAGGTGTCTTCTCTGTCCAGGCACCCTGAAGCGTTCAGGTGTCTTCTCCGTCCAGGTACCCTGAAGCGGTCAGGTGTCTTCACTGTCCATCCTTGCCTGAGGCGTTCAGGTGTCTTCTCTGTCCAGGCACCCTGAAGCGTTCAGGTGTCTTCTCCGTCCAGGTACCCTGAAGCGGTCAGGTGTCTTCACTGTCCATCCTTGCCTGAGGCGTTCAGGTGTCTTCTCTGTCACGGTGTCCACGCGCACCCACGATAGTTCCAGTCTCGCGCGGCTTTTTTCTCATGTCACTCCCAACTTTCCAGTTCCCAGGTCCAGCCGGTTCGTTCCCGTCCATCCTCTGACGGTAAGACAAGGGTGTTGACCCAACGCTCCCAGGTACGTCTTCTTTTACGTTCAGCCACGACCTTTTTAGTCGGGGTGCACGTCCCCTTGACCTCTCCAGCGGCCGTATTGTTGTCTCTAATTCCAGGTGTTGCAAGGTCTCTGCCATCGTTGAAGCCATGTCACAGGTCTCGGACGTCGACGACCTGTTGTCCCTCCCGGGTACGTCAGTCTCCAGCCAAGGCGGCCCAGTTGCCCTCCGAAGATGGACTGTGCCGAGGCTCATTGCGGAATTGGCCAAGAGAGGCATCAGACACCCAGCGTCAGCCAGGAAGGCCGAGTTATACCGCCTGTTGATGACCCAGTCCAGCGCTCCTGAAGGGGAAGATCCACCTCCAGCCATCCAGCAGTCCCTGGTGCTGTTGCAGGCCTCCTTGGATTCACTCATCTCGTCCGTTGCTGACATCAGGACCAGGGTGGTGGACTTGGAGTCCAGAACACCGGCGTCTTCCCAGGCGGTGGTCCCCGTCTCCGATCCCCCTCTGTTGCAGCTTCCGACTCCAGGTACGTTCCCGGCTGCTCCGGTGGTGGCTCCTGCGCACTTGGTACCCGACCACATCAGGAGGGACATCTTGGCGGGCAAGGACGTGAATCTCGCGTCCATCCTGATTGCGTCCCACGATGCCGCAGACAGCAAGACTTTTGACTGCGGGGAGGTCTCGGTGGTCCTTCGGGCCAAGGATGGACGTCTCAACCGCAAGCTCTCTGTCGTCGAGTTTGTTTTGGCCTTCGGCCTGTTTAGAGACGTGCTCTGCTCCGCTTCCCCGGTCCGCCGGGAGGAGCTGGACACGTATCTACACAGGGTCACTGGACTGGGGCACAAGTACGGCGGCACGGCTTTTTATGACTACCACCGCTCCTTCTCAGCCAAGGCCGCCGCCGCGCTTGCCCAGTTCCAGTTCTCCGTCAACTGGGCCACGCTGGACATGGAGTTGTTCTGCCAGCATTTCGCCGGCCTCCGGGCCCCCGCTTGTTCGACCTGCCAGTCGATTTTCCATTCTACTGAGTGGTGCCCTCAAACGGCCACGGCCCAACCAGACAAGGCTATTCCTGGCCCCTCTGGGGTCTCCCGCAGTCCCGCCACCACCGATAAGCTGGGCAGACCCATTGTCTACCTTGGCAACAGCCAAGTTTGCAACAACTTTAACTTTGGTGCATGTGTTTTTAGCGGTTGCAGGGCCCTGCACATCTGCTCCATCTGCTTCAGGGCTCACCCCAGGTCCATATGTCCCAAGAAGGGGTACAAGCGCCGATGACTAGCCGACTGGGACATCGACCTCCTGGCTCTCTTGTTACGGGACCATCCGGTACCAGGGTTCGTGGACTTCCTGGTCACTGGCCTCTGCTCCGGGTTTGACACAGGGTTGGTGGCACTACCCCATTCCACCTGGGAGTGCGGCAACCTGCAGTCGGCCAGGTCAGATCCCACCGCTGTACAGGAACTCCTGAATTCGGAGGTGGAGAAAGGGTTCCTCCTGGGCCCCTTCAACCAGGTTCCTTTCTCTCGCTGGCGGATCAGTCCCATAGGCATCGTGGCCAAAAAAGATTCAAATAAAAAACGTTTGATTTATGATCTCTCCGCCCCCCATGATTCCGTCATCCCCAGCATCAATTCGCTCATCCCTTCGGAAGAATTTTCCATGACCTATGCGTCCATAGACGAGGCCATTGCCCTCATCCTTAGCGCCGGGAAAGGCGCCTGGCTGTCTAAAACTGACATTGCGGACGCCTTCAAACTGCTGCCCATTGCCCCTCACCTTTGGCAGTTCTATGGCATCAGGTGGGAGGGCAGGTTCTATTTTGCCAACAGGTTGACCTTCGGCTCAAAAAGCAGCCCGTGGTTATTCGACCAATTGGCGCAGGCCCTGCACTGGATCCTGATCCACCACGGCAGCGCCCCAGCGGTCATCCATTACCTGGATGACTTCCTCCTCATTGAACCTCCGCTAGGTCGACCATCAGGGCTGCTCTCACTCCTGGAGATCTTTGCCGCCCTTTCCATCCCAATTTCGCAGGGGAAGACCGCGGGGCCGGTCACCTCCATCACCTTCCTGGGCATTGTCCTGGACTCAGACAGAATGGAAGCCAGGCTTCCAGAGGCAAAGCTGTCCCAGATACGGGAAGTCGTGGCCAGAGCCATCACCTCGTCCCAGGTGACCAAGGTCGAGCTACAGTCCATCCTGGGTCGGCTGAACTTTGCCTTAAGGGTCATGCCCCAGGGCAGGGCTTTCATTTCCCGGCTGCTCTCACTCCTTCCCTCAGCCTCCGAACCCAGCAGCATTGTCCACTTGGACAGGGCTGCCATGGCAGACTTACGCATGTGGGACAGCTTTCTGTTATCTTGGAACGGGGTCAGCCTGTTTGTCCCCTCATGGTCCCAGTCATCTACCAGGGTGTTTGCCGATGCCGCAGCATCCCGGGGTTTCGCGGCCATATTCGGGTCCCAGTGGCTGGCTGGCCCATGGCCTCCTCAGGTCAGTTCCGACCCTCAGTCCCTCAGCTCATCACCATTCCTGGAATGTTACCCCATCGTGGCGGCCGCTTCTGTCTGGGGTCACCTCAGGGCGAATTCCAGCGTCATGTTTGTGTCTGACAGCCAGGACCTCGTGGACATCATCTCCAAAGGCCGAGCTAAGTCGGCCAGGGTCATGTCCCTGTTGCGCAAACTGGTCTGGCTGGCCATGACCCATAACTTTCATTTCTCATGTTCCCATATCCCAGGTACCAGCAACACGGTGGCCGATGCCTTATCGAGGTTCAATTTTCACACCTTCTTTCAGGTATGTCCAGAAGCAGACCGGACCGGGGCCCGGATTCCCGGTTTCAGCGACCTGATGTTGGACTGAGGTCTCTGCTGGCAACCGCCGAGGACCTCAGGCACCGATCCCTTTCGGTCAACACGGCTCGCAACTACGGCACTGGTTGGAACCACTTCCAGGCGTTTTCCAGGGTCCATCCCCAACAGGAGATGTCCTTCATTGCGTACATCATGGCTTTCATGGCCCATTGCCATGTCAACCTCAAGCTGGCACCCAGCACCATACGTTTGTACCTGGCCGGGGCGCAGCACTTCTTAGCCCTTCAGAACCCAGAAGTACGCGCAGCGTTCACATCCCAAGCCGTCAAGGCCACGCTCAGAGGCATTGAGAAAAACAGTAAAGACTCCAACCCGTCCCGTCGGCCGGTCTCCGGTGAGCTGTTTAGGCAGCTGTCTGCAGCCCTAGATGGCAATCCTTTTGGCCATTTCACTAGCCTGGTCATCAAAGCCGCGATGTACCTAAGCTTCTACGGCTTCCTTCGTCCAGGAGAATTTTCAGTTCCTTCCCTGAAAACGGTCTTCCTGAAAAAGAAACAGCTATCCTGGAGCCAGGATCATCTGGTATTAAGCCTGCCTTCCACCAAGACGTCCCAGACGGGTCCTCCCGTACTGATCCGTTTCTTCAAGTCCGGGAACGCCTGGTGTCCGGTGGTAGTACTCCAACATCTCCTGGGTTCCACACCATCTCCAGATCCAGAGTCTCCGTTGCTGCCATTCCAGGGGAAACCCCTATCCACGCCACAGTTTGTCTCCCACATCAGATCCCTGGTCGCAGGGTTGGGGGTGGACCCCAAAACCATATCAGGACATTCATTCCGCATCGGAGCGGCTTCAGCGGCTTCCAAGCACGGGACGCCTCCGCACGTCATCCGTCACATGGGTAGGTGGAGATCTGCCTGTTTTTCTCGATACATCCCGGATCCGCTGACTGAAACCCGACAGGTATTCCGTTCCTTGGCTTTGTAACCCTGTTCCACACGCATTAAACAGCAGCACTTCTCCTACCTGGTGTCTCTTTGGCCCTCTTTTAGGCAGGCCCACGTCCCGTGGCTCCAGGCACACACCAGCCACTGTCTAGCCCCCTCCCGTCACTTTACTGACCGTGGCCGCGGCCACAAATAGTTAAGGCTGCATGCAGCCTGTTGTTGTGGGAGGGGCCAGGTCCCCTTACTTAAACCCCCCCGCACAGCTCACCTTCACCGCGTCCGCCAACCGCACTTCACCCACCCTTTCCCCCCCTTTTCTTCCACTCTCCCTAGGGTTGGCCCTCTTTTAGGCAGGCCCACGTCCCGTGGCTCCAGGCACACACCAGCCACTGTCTAGCCCCCTCCCGTCACTTTACTGACCGTGGCCGCGGCCACAATATAATATAGTGACACAAATAATCAGTGTTTGCAACAATGTATAATTACAGAAAGGAACTTAAATTGTTCCTGTCATTTAAACCCAGTTCACCCAGAGCCTGGGTGCGCAGGATCCACCTCACTTCTTTCTGCAGGAGAAGACGGTGTCTGTCTCCCCCCTGCAGAGGAGTAGACACAGTTTCAAGCCCTATGAAGGAAATACAGTCAGTTCTGCCTCCATGTGTGTTCCTTACATGTTCTATGAACCTGGGGCAGCCTTTACCAGTTTTCACAGAATTGTTGCCACACTTTTACAAATGATGGATCATCCCCATATTGCACTGGATACTTGCAAACCCTGAGACCTCTAGGCACACTCCCACATTCTTTGTAGGAATTCAATGATTTTACTGTCCAAAACAGCCTTATTTCTCTGTCAGCTAATTACATGACTTTTGCTTCAAGTGATCGGGTGCTGAGGTTCTGCAGGGTGTCTTTTGTATTGCATTGCATGAATAAATCTTCTGCCCCTTCTCTGCCATCTAAAACAGAAGGACCCGGTGGGTCCGCAGCTCAACAAAGATATGAAAAGAGTGCAGGAGGATTTATTCCCAGGAGGATTTATTAAGGAATGGTACATGTGGACAGAAGAAAGGAATAAAACAGAAGGGGGAGGTTAGAGGGGATCCTAGGTTTGCATTCTCCTTTAAGTATAGTCCCATGGCCAAACGTATACGCTCAGTGATACATAAAAATTGGGACATTTTGAGGAGAGTTGCAACCTTGGCCAAATTAACAGATCACAAACCTATCATATCCTTCAGAAGAAGTCACACAATCAAGGATAGGCTTGTAAGGAGCTGGTTCCAGACCAGTAAAAGGGGTAACTGGCTTAGGAGCAGTATCCCAGTTGGCAACTTTCGTTGCGGCACCTGCTCATTTTGTGCAAACAACTCTCAAAATAAATATGTCGAGTTCGGTGGCACCCAACACAGGGTCAAAAGCTTTATTAACTGCAGGAGTACCTATGTAGTGTACTTGCTGCAGTGTGATTGTGGCCGATTCTATGTTGGGTAAAACGATCAGGTGCCTCTTTGAGAGAGTCAGAGAACATTTTAATTCTGTGAAAACTGGTAAAGGCTGCCCCAGGTTCATAGAACATGTTACGAACACACATGGAGGCAGAACTGATTGTATTTCCTTCATAGGGCTTGAGACTGTGCCTACTCCTCTGCAGGGGGGAGACAGACACTGTCTCCTCCTGCAGAAAGAAGTGAGGTGGATCCTGCGCACCCAGGCTCTGGGTGAACTGGGTTTAAATGACAGGAACAATTTAAGTTCCTTTCTGTAATTATACATTGTTGCAAACACTGATTATTTGTGTCACTATATTATATTGCCTGTTATTTGTTGGTTTTTTGATTGCTTGTTTTGATACATTTATACTGACCTTTAACGAAGGCACAGCTGCTTTGTCAATTAGCACTGATGATCATTGGTGCCGCTATAAAAGGGTGACGCGCAACACATGCGCCAACGCAGAGCCTGAGGAAGCGCTTGCTAGAGCGAAACGGCCGTCACTCTTCTCATGCGTGTCTAGAATTGTCTGCCCCCTGCCTGTTGGAATAAAGTACCCGCTTGATTTTCATCACACTGGTGAGTGCCGCTGCATTTTTCATTTCTCCGCTACTGCAAATTTTGACTTAAAGTTACTTTTATTCAACCAGCAAGTAATTTTTTGACGGGAAATGACATAGGTGTCTCCCAAAATATAATAAGACGATGTACAAGAGGCATTATTGTGGAAAATATATATTTCTCAGCTTTTATTTACATTTGAGCAAAAAGTGTCCAGTCCAAAATTATCCATACCCTTCTCAATAATCAATAGAAAAGCCTTTATTGGCTATTACAGCAATCAAACACTTCCTATAATTGCAGACCAGCTTTTGCATGTCTCCACAGGTATTTTTGCCCATTCATCTTTAGCAATGAGCTCCAAATCTTTCATGTTGGATGGTGTTCTTGCCATCACCCTGATGTTTAGCTCCCTCCACAAATTCTCAGTTGGATTCAAGTCTGGACTCTGGCTGGGCCACTCCAAAACGTTAATGTTCTTGTCTGCTAACCATTTCTTCACCTACTTTTGCTGTGTGTTTTGGGTCATTGTCATGCTGAAATGTCCACTGGTGCCCAAGGTCAAGTTTCTCTGCAGACAGCCTGATGTTGTCGTTGAGAATCCTCATGTATTGATCTTTTTTCATGGTGCCGTTTACTGTGATTAGGTTCCCTGGTCCATTGGCTGAAAAGCCCCCCAAAGCATTAGGTTCTCACCACCATGTTTGACAGTGGGGATGGTGTTCTTTGGGTTGAAGGCTTCTCCTTTTTTCCGCCAAATGAAGGAAACATCATTGTGACTAAACAATTCAATTTTTGTTTCATCTGACCATAACACAGAAGACCAGAAGTCTTCTTCTTTGTCCAGAGGAGCTTTTGCAAAGGCCAAGATTGCTTTTGTGTGCCTTATCTGGAGAAGTGGCACCCAGCATTGCGCAGTGTCCGTTGGATTGTCTGCCTTGAGACATTGCCACCAGAAGAGCTTAGATTCACCAGGATGGCCTTGGTGGTGATCCTTGGATTCTTTTTTCACCTCTCTAACTATGCTCCTGGCCAGCACAGGTGTCACTTTTGGCTTCCGATCACGTCCTCTGAGAGTTTCCACAGTGCAGAACATCTTGTATTTTTTGCTCAAATGTAAATAAAAGCTGAGAATATTTTTTTTTCCACAATAATGCCTCTTGTACATCTTCTTATTATCTTTTGGGAGGCACCTATGTCATTTTGCGTCCAAAAATTACTTGCTGGTTGAATAAAAGTAACTTTAAGTCAAAATTAGACAGTGGTATGAATAACTATGGGCAGCACTGTAACCCACTCTAACCTGTAATTGCCCTGAAAGTTAGTATATAACCCCCTCTAGCCTCCCAGGACTAGAATTTCATTGAAAACTTGCTATCTTTTTTCATTTTTTTTAAATGATTTTTTCCCCTCCCCATCTCCACTCCAGCTCTGGAACACAATGATAGCAATAGTAAAGGATGTCTTCATACCTATTTCCCATATTGATATCTTGTTTCAGGCTTTGGCTTGTCTTCTCATCACTCTCCGCATACTGTTTTGATACTGCATAGCCCATCTGGTTCTGACCCATTTCTGATGACTCTTGTATTGGATTTGTCTGTCTGTGTTTGTTTGTCTGTCTCTGTGCTTAAGTAGCATAGGGACCGTCGACCAGTTGTGGTCTAGCCATCTAGTGCTGGATAGGGACTGTTAGGGGTTGCAGTCGAGTTCTTCACTGTCATTGTCTGTATCTACTCTATTGACATGACAAAAAAGAAACTTGCTATATCTTGCTATTTCTCACAGATACTTTTGTGTGCTGGTGTATTTATTGGTGTTAGTAACATAGTAACATAGTACATAAGGCCGAAAAAAGACATTTGTCCATCCAGTTCGGCCTGTCATCCTGCAAGTTGATCCAGAGGAAGGCAAAAAAAACCTGTGAGGTAGAAGCCAATTTTCCTCACTTTAGGGGAATAAAAAATTCCTTCCCGACTCCAATCAGGCACTCAGAATAATTCCCTGGATCAACGACCCCTCTCTAGTAGCTATAGCCTGTAATATTATTACGCTCCAGAAATACATTCAGGCCCCTCTTGAATTCCTTTATTGTACTCACCATCACCACCTCCTCAGGCAGAGAGTTCCATAGTCTCACTGCTCTTACCGTAAAGAATCCTTTTCTATGTTTGTGTACAATCACTTAAATGCTGGTTTAATTAAATTGATCAAGTCCACAAAAAAATTAAATTTCAACCTTGTGGAGGAATAAAGGAACATTAACAGATGAGTAAGAAACAGGTATCATGCTCAATTCCATGTTAACACTCACAGGTAGAGTGCTGCTATATGTTTTGTTTTGCTGCAGTAATCACATATATATGCTAGTTTAATTAAATTGAACAAGTCCCCAAAAATATATTATGCCAACTGGGTGGAAGCTAAATATATGGAAATGGTTGATAGAGGCCTGACCCGTAATATCATGTTAACACTTCCAGGTAAACTGTTACCATTGCCCGTGTACTGGTGTACTGATCACCTATATTCTGGTTTAATTAAGTCCCCAGAAAAATAAAATTTCCACAGTGTGGAAACTAAATAAACATAAATTGGTTGCTGCTATACCTTGTGTTTTGTTGCAGTAATCACATATTTGATCTGGTTAATTAAACTGAACCTCCCCCCCCCCAAAAAAAAAAATAAAAAATTACAACCATGTGGAAATGGAATTCACAGAAACGGCCTGATTCTCAATTTCTCATTATCTGATTACTAATGGCTGCCCTGCCCTGTGTCTTGTAGTAAATATATATATATATATATATATATATATATATATATATACATACACAGATTTTTATTAATTAAACAACAATAAAAAAAAAATAATCCAACCGTGTGGAAATGGAATTAATGTAAAAGAACTATTGAGGCCTCACACTTAATTTCACATTCACACTCACAGGTAGATTGCTGCTATACCATGTGTTTTGCTGTAGTAATCATGTTTACAGTAAATAATGACTAATTAAATTAAACACCCCGCCAAAAACATTAAATTGCAACCATGTGCAAATGGAATTCATGGAAACAGAAGATTGAGGCTTGATGCTCAATTTTCACGTTAACACTCATAGGTAGATTGCTGATATACCATGTGTTTTGCTGTAGTAACAACATTCATATGCTGGTTAATTGAATTAAAGCCCCCAAAATAATATTTAAATTGCAACTGTGGGCAAATGGAATTCACAGAAATGGATTATTGAAGCTTGATCCTCAGATTCACATTAAAGGGAACCTGTCACTGGGATTTTGGGTATAGAGCTGAGGACATGGGTTGCTAGATGGCCGATAGCACATCCGCAATACCCAGTCCCCAAAGCTCTCTGTGCTTTTATTGTGTAAAAAAACAACGATTTGATACATATGCAAATTAACCTTAGATGAGTCCTGTCCCTGTCAGCTCTATACACAAAATCCCGGTGACAGGTTCCCTTTAACACTGAAACACTCACAGGTATATTGCTGCTATACCATGTGTTTTGTTGCAGTAATAATGTTAATAATGTATGTATGCTGTTGAATTAAATTGAACACCCCCCCCAAAAAAAAATTAATAAAATTGCAACCATGTGCAAATGGAATTCATGTGTCACCGCCAGCTCTGTGAGAGGATCTGGCAGACGTTCTTCTCTACCTGTTGTATGATGTTCTTTGTTTTGGTTTCACTTTCTCATCTCTTTTCCTTCTCCCAGCTGTCACCTATTTGCACTGATTGTCTCCCTTTATATTCCCTCCCATACTGCCTCACTTTACGGTTTATACTTCTTCCTGGATTGTGTTCACTGCTGGAGGCTGCTTCTCCTGATTCCTCAGATAAGTCTGTTTCCTTTATTTGTGTTTCCTTCCTGGCTTGATTGTAGGTGACCCTGACTCCGTCCGTATTAAGTGCAGGGAGCCGGTGGTCGTGTCCCCTCACTATTATAGGGTTTTCAGGTATCACAAAGTAAAAGGTACGAGGTCATGCAATCGTCTACCATTAAGACCTTTGCATGGGCATAGCAGTCAGGGAGAGCTCAAGGGGTTTTATAGGGCTCACCAATATGCTTCTTAGTTTGGATCAAGCTAGTCGGATGTTTATTTATAAGTTCCAGCTTTCTGCAACACCATCCGTGACATTATAAACCGCCATAACCGTCTTAAGCATGGATCCGGTTTCAGCCTTGATTGACCGCATGCAAGGTCTTTCACTAGAGGTAGCAGATCTCTGTAAAACTGTGTCTCAGTTTCAGATGACCGGTTCTGCTTGCGTTCATGGAGTTTGTTCCGAGCCTAAGATCTCACTTCCAGATACGTTCTCTGGGGGTAGTGAGAATTTTGTTTGCTTTAGAGAGGCTTGCAAACTCCATTTTCACCTACTTCCCCATTCCTCTGGTGATGAGGAGCAGAGGGTGGGGATCATCATCTCACTGCTCAGGGATAACGCTCAGTCTTGGGCCTTTTTGCTGCCGGTCGGGGCACGTCACCTTCGATCAGTGTATGAATAATTGTAGCCCAGGGACAGATATATGATGATCCGGATAGTATTGCTTTGGCTGAATCTAAACTGCGTCTTTTATGCCAGGGTAAACAGTCTTCAGAGATATATTGTTCAGAATTTCGGAGGTGGGCAGCTGATACTGGTTGGAATGATGCTGCACTACGAAGTCAATTTTGCCATGGTCCTTCGGATAGATTGAAAGATGCATTTGCTTTTCATGATAGACCAGCCTCGTTAAAATCTGCCATGTCTCTAGCTGTTCATATTGACAGCCGTCTTAGAGAGAGAGAGAGGAGACTACTCCTTCCTGTCATATTCAGTCCAAGGACAGTGGGGCTTGTCTCATTCAGTGCACAGGGGTCTCAGTCTCTCTCAATCCCCTCTGAGGAGGAGGCCATGCAGCTGGGTTTGCTTGCCTCTGATAGTAGAGGATTCAGCTCTCAAAGGACGGTTTGTTTCTTTTGTGGGGGTATAAATCATTTGGCTAATGTTTGCCCCTCTAGGAGATTCATGGAGTTTTCTGAGGGTAATAAAAGAAAAACAAAAGTAAAAAAACCCTCTAAAATCTTTCCATTTGCTAATATTGGCAAGGTTGATGCGGAAATTGAAGGTTTGCCATTTACTTGTAGTTCCCATTTTCTCCTACCTGCCAGGGTGGCGCTAGACAGCAAGAACATTGTTTGTGAGATTTTTGTAGATAGTGGAGCAGCTATCAATCTCATTGATAATCAATTTGCAATAACGCATGGTTTCCAGGTATGCACTTTGGAAAAGGATATACCTGTTTTTGCTATCGATTCCGCTCCACTTTCTCAAAGATCGTTAAAGGGCATAGTTCACAATATCCGTTTGACTGTGGGTGATGCTCATGTTGAGGATACGTCATGTTTCGTCTTAAGCGGATTACCTACGCTTCTAGTGTTGGGGCTACCCTGGATCACTAAACATAACCCCACCATTGATTGGCAAGCAAGGCAAATAAATGGTTGGAGTAAGTTTTGCAGAGAGAATTGCCTCACGGTGTCTCTTTCTGAGATTTCTACCAAGACTGTGCCATCTTTTCTCTCTGAATTTTCGGATGTGTTTTCCGAGAGTGGTGTCCAGGAGTTGCCCCCACACCGGGAGTATGACTGCCCTATTAATCTCATCCCAGGCACCAAACTGCCAAAATCACGTTTATGCAATCTCTCCCAACCTAAAAGAATTGCTATGCGATGGTTCTTTAAGACCTTGGCTGGATTTCAGGGAGCTGAACCGTATCACGGTTCGCGACCCATATCCGCTTCTTCTGATCCAGGACCTGTTTAACCAGATTGTTGGGGCTAAAAAAAATTCTAAGTTGGATTTAACAGGGGCATACAACCTAGTCAGGGTCAGGGAAGGGGACGAATAGAAGACGGCCTTCAATACCCCTGAGGGTCATTTCGAGAATATGGTTATGCCCTTTGGTTTGATGAATGCTCCGGCCGTCTTCCAACATTTTGTGAACAGCATTTTTCATAATTTAATGGGGAAATTTGTACTGGTGTATCTGGATGACATTTTGATTTTTTCTCTTGATTTCAAAACTCATCGGGACCACCTATGTCAGGTCTTGCTGATTCTGCGGGATAATAAATTGTACGTTAAACTGGGAAAATGTGTGTTTTCAGCTCCGGAGATTCAATTTCTTGGTTTTCTTCCTGCCTCGTTCCTCGGGGAACCTGTGATTCTGGTAGTAGTGGACTGTTTTAGCAAAATGGCGCATTTCATTCCCTTTCCTGGGTTACCCAATGCTAAGACGCTGGCGCAAGCGTTTGTTAGATCACATTGTTAAATTACATGGCATTCCTTCAGACATCGTTTCTGATAGGGGCACGCAATTTGTTTCCAGATTCTGGAAGGCCTTCTGTTCTCGCTTGGGGGTTCGGTTGTCGTTCTCTTCTGCTTTTCACCCACAGTTGAATGGTCAGACCGAACGCATCAATCAGAATCTGGAGACATATCTGTGCTGTTTTGTGGCGGAGAATCGGGAGGATTGGTGTTATTTTTTCCCCTTGCTGAGTTTGCTTTAAATAACAGTCGCCAGGAGTCCTCTGATAAGTCACCTTTTTTTGGTGCATATGGGTTTCATCCGCAGTTTGGGACATTATCTGGAGAGGGGTCTTCTGGTTTACCTGATGAGGAGAGATTTTCCTCATCTTTGTCATTTATTTGGCAAAAGATTCAGGGTAATCTGAAGAGGATGAGTGAGAGATATAAGCGTGTGGCGGATAAGAGATGTGTGCCTGGTCCGGACCTGAATGTGGGGGATCTGGTGTGGTTGTCTACAAAGAATATCAAACTGAAGGTTCCCTCCTGGAAGTTGGGTCCTAGGTTTATTGGGCCTTACAAGATCTTGTCCGTCATCAATCCTGTTGCCTTCTGTCTTGATCTTCCTCAGACTTGGAAAATCCATAATGTTTTTCACAGGTCCCTATTAAAACCTTATGTCCAACCCACTGTACCCTCCTCTTTGCCTCCTCCTCCGATTGTTGTTGATGGTAATCTTAAATTTCAGGTCTCTAAGATTGTGGATTCTCGCATTATCCACGGTTTTTTTCCAGTACCTCGTTCATTGGGAGGGTTATGGTCCTGAGGAGAGGATGTGGGTCCCAGTGGTGGACATTAAGGCCACTCGTCTCATCAGGGCTTTCCATAGGTCTCATCCTGAGAAGTTGGGCTCTGAGTGTCCGTAGTTCACCCGTAGAGGGAGGGGTACTGTCACCGCCAACTCTGTGAGAGGATCTGGCAGACGTTCTTCTCTACCTGTTGTATGATGTTCTTTGTTTTGGTTTCACTTTCTCATCTCTTTTCCTTCTCCCAGCTGATACCTATTTGCACTGATTGTCTCCCTTTATATTCCCTCCCATACTGCCTCACTTTGCGGTTTATACTTCTTCCTGGATTGTGTTTACTGCTGGAGGCTGCTTCTCCTGATTGCTCAAATAAGTCTGTTTCCTTTATTTGTGTTTCGTTCCTGGCTTGATTGTAGGTGACCCTGACTCCGTCCGTATTAAGTGCAGGGAGCCGGTGGACAAAATAAAAGTATTCCTTGCAGATAGCTGATTTTGAGGTCTGCACTGCAGCAGCTACAGTTCTGCTAGGAGGCACAGCGGCCACAACTCCTCACTCCTTCCCTCCTATCAGCTTCCCTGCCTACCTATTATACACACACAATTCTTCATTGTAATCCTAGCCTTTCCCTTCACTCTCTGTGGCAGTATGAAACAAATTTGATTGACTTATGACTGTCCCTAAATGATTTTTGATTGTCCCTAACTCCCTAAGTTTGTTTTTCTGGCAAGACCCAGCCACCCTTATTCACAGCCCAGTACAAATTGATGTTCTGTTCATTCTGCTAGGGCACTTCCCTGCCTGCTGCAGCATTGATTGGCTCATTCAGGCTGGCTGTCATCCTTGGAGCCAATCAAGGCAAGCCCTCCCCCACCGTCTCTCAGGGTCATGTGAGACCTCTTCTTCTTCTTTCTTAGTGTTTTTTTCCCACCAACATACACTGGCAGGGCTCAATAGAAACACAGTAATATTCATGCATTGGGAAGTGTAAAAAAATAAAATACATTTTTATAAATTTAAAATTAAGAAAAAAAATAAAATTCATTTAACCTCCTTTTTCCCAAAAAAAAAAAAAAACACCATGGGTATTGACTATTAATATATAAAAATATTGATCCCATATGGAAAATATTGGCCGATTCACCATTTTTGGTTGCTTTTCCTCCCACAGAAAAATAATAGATAAAGCATGATCAAAACATTGAACACACCCCAAAATGGTATCACTGAAAAGTACAGATCAGCCCACAAAAAAAATGAGCCCTCATACAGCTCTGTACACATAATTGCAAAAAAAATTATAGGGGTTGAATATGGTGACTAAAACACAAGAAAAAATATACATACAGTTGCAAGAAAAAGTATGTGAACCCTTTGGAATGATATAGATTTCTGCACAAGTTGGTCATAAAATGTGATCTGATCTTCATCTAAGTCACAACAATAGACAATCACAGTCTGCTTAAACTAATAACACACAAATAATGAAATGTTACCATGTTTTTATTGACCACACCATGTAAACATTCACAGTGCAGGTGGAAAAAGTATGTGAACCCCTGGATTTAATAACAGGTTGAACCTCCTTTGGCAGCAATAACTTCAACCAAATGTTTCCTGTAGTTGCAGATCAGACATGCACAACGGTCAGGAGTAATTCTTGACCATTCCTCTTTACAGACGGTTTCAGTTCAGCAATATTCTTGGGATGTCTGGTGTGAGTCGCTTTCTTGAGGTCCTGCCACAGCATCTCCATTGGGTTGAGGTCAGGACTCTGACTGGGCCACTCCAGAAGGAGGATTTCCTTCTGTTTAAGCCATTCTGTTGTTGATTTACTTCTATGCTTTGGGTCGTTGTCCTGTTGCAACACCCATCTTCTGTTGAGCTTCAGCTGGTGGACAGATGGCCTTAAGGTTTCCTGCAAAATGTCTTGATAAACTTGGGAATTCATTTTTCCTTCGATGATAGCAATCCGTCCAGGCCCGTCACGCAGCAAAGAAGCCCCAAACCATGATGCCCCCACCACCATACTTCACAGTTGGGATGAGGTTTTGAGGTTGGTGTGCTGTGCCTCTTTTTCTCGACACATAGTGTTGTGTGTTTCTTCCAAACAACTCAACTTTGGTTTCCTCTGTCCACAGAATATTTTGCCAGTACTGCTGTGGAACATCCAGGTGCTCTTGTGCAAACTGCAAACGTGCAGCAATGTTTTTTTGGACAGCAGGGCTTCCTCTGTGGTCTCCTCCCATGAAATCCATTCTTGTTTAGTGTTTACATATAGTAGATTCTATAACAGGGATGTTAGCATATGCCAGAGACTTTTGTAAGTCTTTAGCTGACACTTTAGGATTCTTCTTCACCTCATTGAACAGTCTGTGCTGTGCTCTTGCAGTCATCTTTACAGGACGGCCACTCCTAGGGAGAGTAGCAGCAGTGCTGAACTTTCTCCATTTATAGACAATGGACTGATGAACAGCAAGGCTTTTGGAGATTCTTTTATAACCCTTTCCAGCTTTATGCAAGTCAATAATTCTTAATCGTAGGTCTTCTGAGAGCTCTTTTGTGTGAGGCATCATTCACATCAGGCAATGCTTCTTGTGAAAAGCAAACCCAGAACTGGTGTGTGTTTTTTATAGGGCAGGGCGGCTGTAGCCAACACCTCCAATCTCATCTCATTGATTGGACTCCAGTTGGCTGACACCTCACTCCAATTAGCCCTTGGAGATGTCATTAGTCTAGGGGTTCACATACTTTTTCCACCTGCACTGTGAATGTTTACATGGTGTGTTCAATAAAAACATGGTAACATTTAATTCTTTGTGTGTCATTAGTTTAAGCAGAATGTGATTGTCTATTGTTTTGACTTAGATGAAGATCAGATCACATTTTATGACCAATTTGTGCAGAAATCCATATCATTCCAAAGGATTCACATACTTTTTCTTGCAACTGTATGTGGTACCACTGGATTCATACTGACCTGGAGAATGACATTAATTGGTCAGTTTTACCATATAAGGAAAGCCATAAAAACAAATCACAAAAAACTGTTGCAGGATTGCGTTTTTTTTCAATTTCATCCCATTTGTAATTTTTTTTATGCTTCCCACCACATTGTATGCAAGTTTTGGCTTTGGGAGGCCTGGGAGTAAAATCAAAAAAGAAAAAAACTGAAAATCATCCGGTCTTGAAAGGGTTTTTTGCTATACATTCTCAATAATAATGCTAATAATAATAATAATAATGAGAGGCTAATCTACTATTAATATATTGTAATTTGTATGCTCACATGGGAGCATTCATTGTCTAGAGAAAAAACACCAAAAGGTTGCATTTAGAAAATGTTGCCTAGAGTGTGAATAAAACACTGAACTATTTGATCTAAAGAACTTGTTGCCTCTATACTGTGTTCGCTAATCCTGTCTACCAGAGCAAAACCCCTGGTAGAGGATGCGTGCGAGAGCAGTGAGGCTGGCATGAATGCAGATATTTTTGGTTTCTGCATTTTTCAGGCACGGTTGTATGTTGTACATTAAACCAGCTGTATTTCAATCAGTGCCTCATGACAAAATGGAGGCTGTTGTGAAGGTCCTCATGAAGGCTAATCTACAGCAGTGAGAGACAAACCTGCAGCAACACAAGGCTAATAAGCAGCAGCAGGAGACTAACCAGTTGCTGCTACAACATGTGATGACTTTGCAGACAGCAGGAGCAACCCCGAGCGTCCATGATGCATGGAAAGCAGTCCATGCTGCGATTCCTAAGATGACCCCCACAGACGATTTCAAAACCTACCTGGCGATGTACGAGAAAGTGGCCATCAGTTAAAAGCTACCCCGTGACCAGTGGACTGAGGTCTTCTGTTCCTGGCATTTGATTCCCAGCGGCTGTATTTCGACTTGCCGGACGATCAAGCGGCCGACTACCAGAAAGTCAAGGGTGAGATTCTGGCAAGACTGGGGGTGAATGTGTTGGTCTGGGCCCAGCGGGTGCATCAGTTGGGGTTCAACCTGGCTGAGGCGGCAAGACTCCAGTATTATAACTTACTTCACTTTTTGCAAAAATGGCTACAGCCTTTGAGATTGTAGACCTGGTGGAACGCTATGAAGCTACGAGGAATCTAAAAGGAGGGTTCTGTTGGGAGGGGGATCGGAAAACCCCGGAAAACTCCACCCCAGACTCAGAGATTTGAGTGGATAAAACCCGCACAGAATGTACCCACTACGGACCTGGCTCCGATTGTTTGCTGGCAGTGCCAGGAGCCTGGCCATATAAGGGCTGACTGTCCCCATTGGGTTGAGCCCATGGACATCAAATATGGCTACCGTCAGTCGCTATATACCAGGAGGATGTGGGCAACAGGTACCCCAGAGTCTCCAGATCACTTGTGCCTGGTGGAAGTGGGAGACACTCCAGCGGAGGCTCTGCTGGAGTCTGGCGACCCTAGTAAGGGCTACCCTGGTGTGGTCCACTGAGATTACTAGCCTTTAAGTCTCTGTGATGTGCATCCACAGAGACTTAAAAGACTACCCCAACGGTCTGGTGTCTCTAACCACGGTGGCCGGTAGATGGACCCACGAGATGGCTGTCACCACAAATCTACATTGTGAACTCATAATAGGGAGAGACTTCCCAGGATTCCCGGCACTGTGGCCTGCTATGAGAGTGACTGATACCCATGAGACAGGGGTAACCCTAGCAGAGTGGCCCGGCACAGGGGGTAGACCAGAACCCTGGGAATCTGAAACTAAAGGGCCAGTGGTAGGGGTGACCGCCACTTTGGTGGAAGAGAGGGAGACAACCCCGCTAAGTGTCATGGTGGGAGACGTGGAGATCTTGCCGCCGGGTCCTGAATTGGCAGACCTCAATGTCTCCGGGGGTAATTTTGGTACAGCCCAATGTCGGGACCCAAACCTATCCTGCGCCTGGTAAAATGTGTTAATAGTAGATGGTGAACCACGACAACCTGGGGCAGAGTCAGTGCTTCCCTGTTTTTGTGGTTTTTCAGCATATGATGTATCGGGTGAAACGTCTACGGGGTGAGCCCAAGCTTGTGTTAGATCTAGCCCACCAACACATTCTCGGGGTTCACCTGGGGCTGCAGAAAACTCAGGATCATATTCTACAGCGGTTTTAATGGCCCAGCATATTCAAAGAAGTGGAAGAGTTTTGTAAGTCTTGCCCGACCTGCCAGATAACTAGCCCCCAGCCTTATTTCGGTAGTCCCCTAGTACCTCTCCCGATTATCGAAGTACCGTTTGACCAAATAGCTATGAACCTCATAGGCCCAGTACCGAAGTCCGCCAGTGGGCATCAACAGATCTTAGTCATTATAGACTACTCCACTCTGTACCTGGAGGCGGTGCCACTGTGGCATACCTCGGCCAAACTCCTTTTATGTCCAAGGTGATGAGGGACATCCGTAAGTTGCTGCACATAAAACAACTACGGAGGTCTGGTAGAATGGTTTAAACAAACATTAAAAAATATGTTGAAAAAGGTAGTGTCTAAAGATGGGAAGGACTGGGGCCTCCTTCTTCCCTATCTCATGTTCGCAGTGCGAGAGGTACCCCAGGCCTCTACTAGGTTTTCGCTCTTCTAACTGCTATATGGCAGACACCCTTGCTGGCTCTTGAATGTGGCCAAAGAGGCGTGGGAACAGCAACCACTCCACATAAAAGCGTAATTGAGTACGTTACCCAGATGTAAGATCGGATAGAGACAGTGTTGCCTCTTGCTAAGGAGCATATGGAGGCAGCTCAGTGAGCTCAGAGTCGGCAGGCTCTGGTCTGGATCTTTAACTCAGCTGATCGCATTTTGGTTCTGGTGCTGACTGTGGACAGTACGTTTCTGGCTAGGAGGCAGGGGCCCTACTAGGTACTCGAGAAAATTGCAGATGTAAACTACAAGGTATACCAGCCAGGGCAGCAGACAGTAGACATGCCGCGCCCGGGTTTTCTAGGAGAAGAGGTACCGGCCCCTCTGTCTGATGCAAGAGAGGCAGCTGCCACACTAAAAATTGCTGACAACCTCTCCTCTAAACAGACTCAGAAGATCAGGGAGTTTGCTAGACGGGACACGGATGTGTTCTCGGTCCTCCATAGATGCACTTCCATAATACAGCTTGACATTGTCACTGAGTCTGAGGCAAAAGTCCGATTAAAACCATACCGGGTACCGGAGGCTCGGCGACAAGCCATATCGGAGGTGTAGCAGCTAATGTTTCAGATAGATGTCATTGAGGAATCAAAAAGTGAGTGGGCCCGTCCTATAGTATTGATACCCATGCCAGATGGGACTTTAAGGTTATGTAATGACTTTAGAAAAGTTTCTGAGGTTTTCAAGTTCAATGCGTATCCCATGCCCCGGGTGGATGAGCTCATCGAGAGGTTAGGACAAGCCTGGTATTTTTCTGTTTTGGACCTCAAGGGTACTGGAAGGGGTCCTTAATGGAGGCTACCAAAGAGAAAACTGCCTTCATCACGCCTGAGGGGCTGTATCAATATAAGGCCTTACCCTTTGGTCTGCATGGCGCCCCTGCTTTTTTTTAGCAGCTAATGGACATTGTACTTAGTCCACATTGTCTGTACACTTCGGCTTACCTGGACGATATTGTCATCCACAGTACCGACTCGGAAATTCACTTACCTAAAGTGTAGGCTGTAGTGGACTCCCTTCGGAAAGCTGGCCTAACCGCTAACCCAATAAAATGTGGGATAGGGTCAGAAGAGACTAAGTACCTGGAGTATGTCATAGGGCGCGGAGTCATTAAACCCCAAGTGAACAAAATAGAGGCGATACGGAATTGGCCCCCGACCTGTTACCGCTAGGCAAATAAAGTAATTCCTGGGAATGGTGTGCTATTACATGAGGTTTGTTCCCCACTTTGCTACTCTAGCCACGCCCTTGACAGGACTCTTGAAGGTATACAAGTCAACGATGGTTCGCTGGGATGATCAGGCGGAAGAGGCTTTCTCCGCTTTGAAGTCGGCACTGAGCAGGTTTCCAGTTTTGGTGATGCCCAACTTCAAAAGGGAGTTTATAGTACAGACCAATGCCTCTGAAGTAGGCTTCGGTGCTGTACTGTCTCAGGAAGTCAACCGGGAGGAGCATCCCATTGTCTTCCTCAGCCCTAAGCTCACCCGAGCGAGACCTGGTATAGTATAGTGGAGAGAGAGAGTGCCTGGCTATTAAATGGGTACTAGAATCACTTATTGGGGAGAAACTTCTGCCTGGTGACTGACCACTCCCCTCTCAAGTGGATGAGCCAGGCCATGGACAGAAATGACCGGGTCACCCGATGGTTTCTCTCCCTACAAAGCTTGAAGTTTTTGTTGGAACACAGGGCAGGCGTGTGTTCACCCCCTTAGGGTTGAACAATGGGGGGGGGGGGGTTGTGACACAGTGAGAGGTTTAGTCTGGGAAAACAGGTATTTTCCTCTCAGAATGTGCTGCTGGGGCTGATTTACAGCTAGGTGAGGCCAAATTCCAGACTGGATTTTAAGTGCCGGTCCGGGTTTTGGCAGCACCCGGCTGTCCTTAAATAAGAAACTGGGCTCATAAGCGAGGTCTCTGTGTTGGGATCTGGGAGCCTTGTGTCTGGATGAAGGCTTGCTACCTGTTTGGCGTGAAAACAGGTTGGTACTGCTATGCTCAAGGACTCTGAGGCAGAATTGCCACGTGGTGAGAATTACCACCAACACCACAAAGTGACTTTTTGCTTGTTTATGACTGCTTGTTTTGTCACTTGCTTAAAGTGTGAATAAAACACTGAACTGTTTGATCTAAAGAACTTGTTGTTGCCTCTATACTGCGTCCGCTTATCCTGTCTACCAGAGCAAAACCCCACAGACGATACGACTCACCATCTTCTATGTCCCCATGCCATGGTTCAAAATGGTTTGCACAAAATTGGCAACTATGTAGCAAAGCAAATTTGATAAATTTCTCCCAAAGTACTATAAATATAAATTAAAAATCATAAGTTCATAACAATTCATAGCTGCATTTGTTTCATGTGAAAACATTGTTTGAAAAATGTCCCACAAAATTTACCCCAAAAAAACATCACGGCCTCTAGAAGTTCTGTTGAAAGGGATCTAGCTCATACAATCAAATGATAAACCAAGTTGATAACATAAATGTGCCACTGTTAGATAGAATAATTTAATTCTTGCTAACTTTAGAGACAATTTTCGAAATTCTATAACAGTATAAGTTTTAATGTATGAATTTACATAACTCTTTAGCAATAAAAAGTTATCTTTTTAGTCTGTTGAGTGTAGGATCTACAGTATATAGCATTGAATATACAGAAGCAGGGATTCTGTCACCTGGATTTTGCCTATAGAGCTGCGGACATGCACTGCTAGATCGCTGCTAGCACATCCGCAATATACATTCCCCATAGCTCTGGGCTATTACTAACGTTTCTGGTGCTCAGCCACGCCCACTATGAAGGAGCCCAGCACTGCACCGGTTCCTCCGAATATCCTCTTTGCTCTCTAACAAAGTTGGAGAGCTGTAATCTCGTGCATGCTCGAATACACCGCATGTCAGTGCCGCCATAGTGTTCCTTTCCTGTGCTGGCATCAGCCTCAGGGAACGAACTGTGCATGCACTAGCTGTAAGATTGCAGTGCTCTAACTTTGTGATGTCAGGGAGCAAGGAGGAGATTCGGAGGATGTGGGTGGTGCTGGGCTCCTTCACAGTGGGCGTGGCTGGGCACCAGAAACGTTAGTAACAGCTCCCTGGGCAGCTGACATTTACATATATGTATAAAATCTTTTTTTTTTTTTTTACACAATAAAAGCACTGAGAGCTATGGGGAATAAATATTGTGCATGTGCTAGCGGAGATCTAGCAGTGCATGTCTGCAGCTCTATAGGCAAAATCCAGGTGACAGAATCCCTTTAAATATCAAGATTTTTCCTCCAAATTATCAAATACCTTGCTATGATCGTCTCAGCATTTCACACAATATTAAGTCATCACAGTGGGTCACATTAATGCAGTAAGCTATTTCACAATTAACCTGTGACCTAGTGATTTCATTACACAAAATTACATTCATTATATTCTTTATGTAATTATAGATATAATTTATCTATGTTAACCCTACGATTGAATAGAATTTGACTAATGTATAGTTAATCACACAACTACTGTACATCATATTGGTTATGCATATACAGTATATCTTATCTTCATTTGACTTTTGTACAAAATGCCGACATTAAAATATTTTGTCTCATTCCTTAGTTTTAGCCTTGCCTTTGATTTATTTTAAATCTTTAGATTTATAAGGCTATAAATCTGAGCCTATATAAGGCTCATTTCAAACTGCATGCAGACTATATTTGACTATATTCAGTTACATACAGTTGTTACATAATTAGTATGTTTGAAAAAAGACATACAGGTTCAGCCGAGCTGAACTTGATGGTTAATATGTTAACTTAAAAGTTGCGAGAAAATGTTAAACTGACTTTTCAATGGATTTTAACCCCTTAGTGACCACCCATACGACTTTTTATGGAGGTCAGTAAGGGGCCTTAGACTGGGCCACCTCTTTTCTATGGCGACCCAGTCTAAGCACTGCATGGGTCTACCATGCAGCGGGGAGCGGAGGCCAGGCTCTCACATGAGTGCCGCTGCCCTGCTCTAACAGCCCAGACCGGCAGGAGTGCCAATCCGGCCTGCTTAACACTTTACATGCTGCGGGCAATGGCGCCCGCCGCATTTAAAGTGCTGGTAAGAAATCTCAGCAACCGCAAATATGCTTCAAAATAAATGTATTCTTTATCCCATATCAATTAATATTAATATAACGTGTTTCGGCACACAGCCTTTATCAATAGATACATAGTAATGACTCAAACCAACTTTATATAAAATATATCTAATCAAACATAAGTGACATCATCCACCCCTCAATGGGCGGGAGCATGTCCAGCACCAATCCACAACTAAGTTTTACTTCCATCTAGGACACACCCGTAAACAAAAAGGATATCACATTTCAAAAGTGGAAGATCAATATAAAACTATAAAAAAGAAAAGAAAAGAATAAAGCACTTAAGTAAAATAATATAATATGCTGACAGCTCTACCAGATCATTATAATCCTATAACTTTGCAACCTCATAGTCACGATTCAAACCTCTGGGATGTAGTGTGTTAAGAGTAAGTATCCAAAATGATATGATAATGGTAATAGCAAATTTTTTGCCCTTATTGTGGACTTATGTTTATATATCCTTTCTCTCACTGCCTGCATTGTTTATCCCACATATGCAAGACCACATGGGCATTTCATCAAATAGATCACATTTTTGGATTTGCATGTAAAGAATCCTTCTATTTTAAAGGTTTTTCCTGTGTGGGGATGATAAACCTCAGAACCTTTAATTATGTGAGAACATTGAAGACAATGGAGGCACGGGAATGTGCCTTTTTTTCACAGTCCTCAATGTGCTCTGTCTCAATATCTCATTTTTACTCCCTAGATCTGCATGCACCAGTTTATCTCTAAGACTGTGATACTTTTTATTGCAGATGAATAGTGGATTTTTGAACTCCTCTACATTGGGATAAGCCTTGGTTAAAATATGCCATTGTTTCCTGACTACATTGTCAAAATTCACATTATAGGGATGAAATTTATGTATAAACACCACTCTTTACTGTTTAATCCCCATAGTGTCCTGAGATAGAAGGTTAAATTTGGCTTTCTCCAAGATGGACCTAGGATACCCTCTTTCACTAAATCTCTCAGACATTTCATTTAGTCTTTGGTCCTGTATTAGCAGGTCAGAAACAATCCATCTAATTCTCTGGAACTGCAATTTAGGTATTGCTTTTTTCAATGAGGGTGGATGAGCACTTGTAAAATGTAAAACACTGTTCCTATCTGTCTCTTTCCTGAATAAATCAGTTGAGAGTCTTGAGATGACCATATTCATCTTTTATGACAATCGTGTCCAAAAAGTACACTTTCTGCTTTTCACAGGTAATGGCAAACCTTAAACCTTCACAAACCATATTCAGGTATTCAAAGAAACCGGATAGGATCGAATGTGGCCCCGCCCACTTACAAAAATATCATCTATAAATCTTTTCCAAATTATAAAATTTTCTTGATAATACATATTATTATAGACATATGACTCTTCAAAAGCTGACATAAACGCATTTGCGTAGGGTGGGGCCACATTCAATCCCATCGTGGTTCCCCGTCGCTGTAAATAATAGGCATTTTCAAATATGAATTAGCATTTCCAGAAAAAAATCTTGTTGTATATTAGAATAGTCACTGGTTAGTAACATCTCTGCCACCGCCTTAATCCCTTTTTCATGGTCTACTGATGTATATTCTCACAACGTCTATGGTCACTAGCCAGCTGTCCACAGGAATTGAATGAAGATCCGCAATAAGGGACATGGCCCCAGTCAAGGTGTTTCTGGTGGAGATCCTGTTGCAGGGAGAGGACATGGTCGATCTGTGCCAGCTACACGCACAAGTGAAACACCTTTCTCAGGTGAGAACCTTTAGCGGTATTTGGTCGGGCCTAATGCGGCTCTACGAATGATGAGGCCAGAACAAGTACAATCGATAGATTGGGTTGTTGATAGTTCCTCCAGTTCATTCACATTGTCTCCCACCCAGTCTCCTGCTGAAAGATCAGAGTTGGCATCTGCAGACGATGTCCATCAGTCTTTCACCTCACCCCCTTGCAAATCAGACAAGCAGACTGAGCCCCAAGTCATGCAGCACTCTCTTCTGCTTTTTTATAACTCTGCTAGCAAGGTTTCCAGGGCCATCCACCTAGCCCTGCTCCAGAAGTGGAAGATATTGAGTGCACCGATGCCCAACCACTTATGTTTCAAGATGAGTATATGGGAGGACCACCGCAGCACGTCTTGGATGATGACAAAACACAGGTGCCAATTGCTGGGGCTTTCGAAAGTATGCAGACTGACAAGAAGGGCAGGGGTGAAGACTGGGTGGAAGATGATGTGGAGGACAATGAGGTCCTCGACCCCACATGGAATCAAGGTCATGCGAGTGATCAGTGTAGTTCGGAGGAAAAGGCGGTGTTCACACAGAGCCACCAGCACAGCAAAAGAGGGAGCAGGGTGCAAAAGCGGAGCGGCCATCCTCTAGACAGTACGCCTGCTACTGCCCACCGCAGCAAGAGACCGAGCACACTAAAGCCAGCTCCAAGGAGTTCCCTGGCATGGCAGTTCTTTAGACAATGTTCTGATGACAAAACACGAGTGGTTTGCATGCTGTGAAATCAAAGCCTCAAGCGAGGCATAAATGTTCTCAACCTGAGTACAACCTACATGACCAGGCATCTAGGTTCAAAGCATGAGCTGCAGTGGAGTAGACACCTCAAAAACAAAGAAAGGTCTCTGGATCCTCCTGCTTCCTCTTCTGCTGCAGTCTCGGCCTCTTCATCCACCTCTGGAGTGCCACCTGCCACCCCGCAAACAGAGGATCTGCCAGCAACACCACCACATGGGTCACCAAGCATCTCCTTAATGTCCCACGGAAGCATTCAGCTCTCCATCTCCCAAACACTGGAGCGGAAGAGGAAGTACCCCCCTACCCACCCGTGATCCCTGGCCCTGAATGCAAGCATTTCAAAATTACTTGCCTTTGAAATGCTGTCATTTTGTTTGGTGAAGACGGACAGTTTTAAAAGCCTTATGGTGGTGGCTGTCCCACAGTATGTCATTCCCAGCCGCCACTACTGTTCCAGGCATGCCATCCCTTCCCTGCACAACCAAGTGGGGGACAGAATCAGGTGTGCACTGCGCAACGCAATCTGGCGCCTAACTACAGATACGTGGACCAGTAAGCATGGTCAGGGACCTTAAATCTCCATAACAGCACATTGGGTAAATGCAGTGGCGGGTGGGCCTGAGGCGGATAGAAGTTTGGGGCATGTCCTTCCACCACCGAGGATGCCTCCTGTTGCTTCATCCTCCTACTCCGCTTTCTCATCCTCTACCGGCTCCTCATCTGGTCAGCGTAACACCTTCACCACCCACTTCAGCACAGCCAGGGGTAAACGACAGCAGGCAGTTTTAAAACGTATCTGTTTAGGGGACAAACCCCACACCGCGCAGGAGCTGTGGAGGGGCCTTGAACAACAGACCAATGAGTGGTTGGTGCCAGTGAGCCTTAAGCCCGGCCTGGTGGTTTGCGATAATGGGCAAAATCTCATAGCAGCTCTGGGACTAGCCAGTTTGACGCACATCCCTTGCCTGGCACATGTGCTAAATTTGGTGGTGCAGAGGTTCCTTTAAAAATTACCCCGATATGTCAGCTGCTGCAGAAAGTGCGGGCCGTCTGTGCGCATTCAGCATTCTCACCCTGCTGCTGCTTGCCTGTCAGCGCTGCAGCGTAACTTCGGCCTTCCCGCTCACTGCCTCATATGCTACGTGCCCACAAGGTGGAAATCCAATTTGCTCATGCAGGCCAAACTGTGCAAGTAGCAGCAGGCAATAGTGGAGTTTCAGCTGTAGCACGCACGGGAAAGTCGCTCTGCAGAACAGCACTATTTCACAACCAATGACTGGGCCTCCATGCGAGACCTGTGTTCCTTGTTGCTCGGTTTTGAGTACTCCACCAATATGACCGGTGCCGATAACGCCATTCTCAGCGTTACTATCCCACTTCTATGCCTTCTTGAAAAAAAGCTGCTGGCGATGATGGAAGAGGATGTGGTACAGGAGGAGGAGGAGGAAGAGGGATCATTTCATAGGCTTTCCGGCCAGTCTTTCACAAGTGGCTCCGAGGGTGAGTTCCTGAACCCACAAACGCCAGGTACACAATTGTCCAGCCGAGGCACAGTTCTGGAGGATGGGGAGGAGGAGATGGAGGAGGAGGAACCGTGTTTACAGCAGGGTGGCACCCAAATCAGCTCATGGCCATCACTGGTGCGTGGCTGGGGGGACACAAAGGACACAGACGATACACCTCCCACAGAGGACAGCTTTTCGTTGTCTCTGGGCAGCCTGACACATATGAGCGATTACATGCTGCAGTGTCTCTGCAATGACCGCCGAGTTGCCCACATTCTAACTTGTGCTGATTACTGGGTGGCCACACTGCTGGATCCCCGTTACAAGGACTACGTAGCATCCTTAATTCCCTCACTGGAGCGTGATCGTAACATGCGCGAGTACAAGCGCACGCTGGTAGACGCGCTGCTGCTGGCATTTCCACCTGATAGCGGGGGCACAGTGGAAGCACAAGGCGAAGGCAGAGGAGGAGGAAGAGGTTGCCAATGCAACTGGGGCACCACCAGCACCTCAGAAGGCAGGGTTAGGATGGCCGAAATGTAGAAAAGCTTTGTCAGCATGCCACAGATACCAGCACCACCAGCTGATATGTAACGTCTTAGCAGGAGGCTATTTCACCAACATGGTGGAGCAGTATGTCTGCACACGCCTACACGTACTGAATGACGGGTCTGCCCCCTACAACTTCTGGGTCTCCAAATTGGGCACATGGTCTGAGCTTGCCCTTTACGCCTTGGAGGTGCTGGCCTGCCCTGCAGCCAGTGTATTGTCTAAACATGTGTTTAGCACGGCAGGGGCGTTATCACAGACAAGAATAGCCGCCTGTCAACAGCCAATGTGGACAAGCTCACATTCATAAAATGAACCAGGCATGGATCCCACAGGACTTGTCTGTACCTTGTGCAGAATAGACATGTATACCGGCCTTAACCAGCTATTGTTATACTACAGCGCAATTGCTCATTGTATTTTGGATATTTCACACTCTTGTAACCTAATACAAAAATAAAAATAAAATAAAACCAAAAACCAGTGTTGGCTACCTCGTCCTCCTCCACCGCCACTTCCACCTTCACCGCTACGTCCACCGCCTCCTCAAACTCCTACTTCATATAAACCTCCACCTCATAAATCAAGTACATTTTTTTTTTATTTGTACATATTTTATTTTATATAATTTCACTAATTTGTCTAACATTTTTCTGCGTGAAATTTACCAATGTTGGGGTGTGATATACCACTGCTATACCTAGTAGACAGGTAAAAAAAAATCACTAATTTGTCTGTTACATTCTTGGGTGACATTTGACAATTTTTGCCCTGATTAAACCCCTGCTCTGCATTAATTTGTCAGTTACGTATTCGGGTGAAATTCACCAATTTTTGTGTGTGATATACCACTGCTATACCTAGTAGACAGGTAAGAAAAAAATCACTAATTTGTCTGTTACATATTTGGGTGAAATGTATCAATTTTTGGGTGTGATATACCACTGCTCTACCTAGTAAACAGGTAACATTTCACTAATTTGTCTGTTACATATTCGGGTGAAATTCACCAATTTTTGGGTGTGATATACCAGTGCTATACCTAGTAGACAGGTAAAAAAAAAATCACTAATTTGTCTGTTACATTCTTGGGTGACATTTGACCATTTTTGCCCTGATTAAACCCCTGATCTGCATAGGTGACAGGGAATTAAATTTCAAAAATTATTTTTTTATTGATGCACACCCTCCCTCCTTTCATTCAACGCTTTAACTTTAATAACTTGTCCCACATTTGCGCTTAAATAATTTGTCCCATTTTTGTCGCTTGATCATATTTAATTTAAAAAAAAATTACCTCCCTTGGATGTGGTTGCTCTTTCTCACGCTCCCTCTCCGGTGTGGAACCCTGATTCGCCGATAACTGTGATCAACATGGTAGGCTCAGAAAAGAACATCAAAAGTTGATAGAGAAGATATCCAAATGTATTGTGGACGTCACGTGACGTGCGATCAGGCAGAAGTTATCTAGATTCAACAAAGCGGCAGCAGGGCCTCTCCTGTCTAACATTTCCAAATTCAAAATACCACCATGACATTCTCTATAATTTTTTATTAATCATTCCAATAACAGGGCATCTTAAGAGTCCTGTATTGTAATTTATCGTCACTACCTCCCCAAGTTGGGAGTGCGTAATTGCTGCGTGCCCCCTCCATTTCTTCGATTCTTCTGCTTTAATAACTTTTCACATATTTACCCTCGATCACAATTAAATTTCATCCATTAATCTCCCTTGGATGCGGTCTCTCTTTTTCACGCTCCCTCTCTGGCGTGGAACCCTGATTCGCCGATAACCGTGAGCAACATGGTAGGCTCAGAAAAGAACATTGAAAGTTGATAGAGAGGATATCCAAATGGATCGTGGATGTCACAGTGACGTGAGACATGGTGGGGCAGTTTGTGTGCACACACCTACACGAACTGACTGATGGGTCTCCAAATTGGGCACATAGCCTGATCTTGCCAGCTATGCCTTGGAGGTGCTGGCCTGCCCTGCAGCTAGTATATTGTCTGAACGTGTGGTTAGCACAACTGGAGGGGGTTATCACAGGTTATATTTCTCAATGTTTTGGGGTGCACCCTAATCTAAAAAAAAAATATATATATATATATATATATATATTTAAAACCAAAAAGCAGTGTAGGCAACCTCCTCCTCCTCCACCGCCGCTTCCACTTACACCGCCACATCTACTGCCTCCTCAACCTCCTTCTCCATATGGACCTCGTCCTCCTAGTTCAAGATTCTTTTTTTTTTAATGTATTTTATGTTATTTAAAGTAATTTCCCTATCCACATTTATTGCAGACTTGCCATGCTCTTAACCACATTTTGATGCCATTTGCAGCCCTCTAGCCCTTTCCATGACATTTTTACAGCCATTTTAGTGCTCAAAAGTTCGGGTCCTCATTGACTTCAATGGGGTTCGGGTTCGGGGTCAAGTTTGGGTCAAGTTTGGGTCCCGAATTCAAACTTTTTTGTGAAGTTCGGCCGAACACGTTGAACCCGAACAGCCAGGTGTCTGCTCAACTCTAGTCAGGACACAATGGCATATTTTAACCAAGGCTTATCCCAATGTGGAGGAGTTCAAAAATCCACCATTGATCTGCAATAAAAAGAATCCCAGTCTTAGAGATAAACTAGTGCATGCAGATCTAGGGAGTAAAAATTAGATATTGAGACAGAGCACATTGAGGACTGTGAAAAAAGGCACATTCCCGTACCTCCATTGTCTTCATTGTTCTCACATAATTAAATGTTCTGAGGTTTATCATCCCCTTTATCAAACTCCTGCTCCGTAGGGAAGTATATTAGATACTCTTAATACACTACATCCCAGAGGTCTGAATTGTGACTATGAGGTTGCAAAGTTATAGGATTATAATGATCTGGTAGAGCTGTAGACATATTATATTATTTTAGTGCTTTATTCTTTTCTTTTTTATAGACAATATCGGCATGTTGATCTTCCACTTTCGAAATGTGATATCCTGTTTGTTTATGGTGTGTCCTAGGTGGAAGTGAAACTTAGTTGGTGTTGGACATGCTCCCGCCCATTGAGGGGTGGATAATGTCACTTATGTTTGATTAGATATATCTTATATTAAGTTGGTTTGAGTCATTACTATGTATCTATTGATAAAGGCTGTGTGCCGAAACACGTTATATTAATATTAATTGATATGGAATAAAAATGAAAAAATATTTTAAAGCATATTTGCGGTTGCTGGGATTTCTTACTAGCACTTTACATGCGGCGGGTACCATTGCCCGAACCATGTAAACTGTTAAGCAGCGGGGCAGCGGCTCCCCGCTTCATGGTGGACCCGTTTTACACTAAGACTGGACCGCCGTAGAAAAAAATGCGGCCCAGCCTAAGGCCCTTTAGTGACCTCCATAAAAAGTCGTATTGGTGGTCACTAAAGGGTTAAAATCCATTGAAATGTCAGTTAACATTTTCTTGCCACTTTTAACTTAACATATTAACCATCAAGTTCAGCTCTGCTGAACCTGTATGTCTTTTTTCAAACATACTAATTATGTAACAACTGTATGTAACTGAATATAGTCAAATATAGTCTGCATGCAGTTTGAAATGAGCCTCATATAGATCCATTCATGCCATGCAATTTTGATCATAAAAATCTGAAGATTTAAAATAAATCAAGGGCAAGGCTAAAACTAAGGAATGAGACAAAATATTTTAATGTTGGCGTTTTGTACAAAAGTCAAATGAAGATGAAGATAAGATATACTGTATATGCATTACCAATATGATGTACAGTATTTGTGTGATTAGCTATACATTAGTCAAATTGTATCCAATCGTAGGGTTAACATAGATAAATTATATCTATAATTACATAAAGAACATAATGAATGTAATTTTGGGTAATGAAATCACTAGGTCACAGGTTAATTGTGAAATAGCTTACTGCATTAATGTGACCCACTGTGATGACTTAATATTGTGTGAAATGCTGAGACGATCATAGCAAGGTATTTGATAATTTGGAGGAAAAATCTTGACATTTAAAGGGATTCTGTCACCTGGATTTTGCCTATAGAGCTGCGGACATGCACTGCTAGATCTCCGCTAGCACATCCACAATATTTATTCCCTATAGCTCTCAGTGCTTTTATTGTGTAAAAAAAACAACATATATGTAAATGTAAGCTGCCCCAGGAATTGTTACTAACGTTTCTGGTGCCCAGCCACGCCCACTGTGAAGGAGCTTACAACCACCCGCATCCTCCAAATCTCCTCCTTGCTCCCCGACGTCATAAAGTTAGAGCACCATAATCTCACAGCTAGTGCATGCGCAGTTCGTTACCTGAGGCTGATGCCAGCACAGGAAAGGAACACTATGGCGGCACTGACATGTGGCGTACTCGCGCATGCGCAAGATTACGGCGCTTTAACTTTGTTAGAGAGCAAGGAGGAGATTTAGAGGAATCGGTGCAGTGCTGGGCTCCTTCACAGTGGGGGTGGCTGGGCACCAGGAATGTTAGTAATAGCCCAGAGCTATGGGGAATGTATATTGCGGAGGTGCTAGCGGCTATCTAGCAGCACATGTCCGCAGCTCTATAGGCAAAATCCAGGTGACAGAATCCCTTTAAGTAATTGCTACTGTATATTCAATGATATATAGATCCTGCACTCAATGCACTAAAGGGATAATGCATTTCATTTTAATATCAATCAGAATGTTGTCTGTTATAGTACCCTTGTGGGGAAAAAAAGTAAAAAAAAAAAAAAAAAAAAAAAAAAAACATTTATTCTATAAAAAAATCCCATAAATAAAATTTTCAATTGAAAATGGTGATAACACATTGCCATATGTAATCAGAGTCAATTTTAGAGTCATCTGTTGTGAGGCAGTGACAGGCATCATAGCTGCTAGGGGAGGTTCATGGCAGGAGTTTCTGTGTCTTCCCCGTCAGTCATCAGGTCTAAGGCAGCACTAGGCAACACAATCAGTCTGGGATAAGAGCCCAGCCCAGACTGTCAGTCAAGGAGAGAGAGTCTTTGTGCAACAGAGTCCTGCTGGAGGCTCTGGAAGAGTGGTCTCAGCCGGTCTGGCTGAGGCACCACGGGGCTAGGTGTTAGCCTGAATTTTGGGGGACTGCACGAGGTCTGGGAAACAACGGTCGCAAGGTCAGAGTCAGGCGGACTTCTGGGCCACAATTCCCCAATGGTACTGGACTTGATACTACCTGAGAGGCTGGAAAAGCCGCATATTGTTACCGTGTGTGAATGGCGCTTTAAGGTAGGAAGGTACATTTCCTGTTTAATTAGAGCCCAGACGGGCAAGGTGTTATTTTATGTTTTGTTGTTATGAAAATATACCCCACGTTTGGACCTGAAATCTGGCAGTTGTGGAGATAATTGTGAGAATGACCCCCGAAAAAGAGATAATCCCTCACAATGTATATTCATTACATTTAATCAAGGGGTGGGAGGAGATGTTAATTAAGGGAGGGGAGTGGGAAACCAGATTTCTACTTATTTGTATTAGTTTTTAAGGTGTTGTTCCATGAAGACAACTTCTGTCCTAGCATTTGGAACCCTGACAATCGTGAGAATGGGGGCCATTGTCCAACTTGAATGAAATAGCAGTCACGCATGAGTGCTGCTACTCCATTCAGATTTATTGGGCTGCTGGAGATAGGCGAGTGCTCATACTCAGCTATGTACAGCATTCAAATGGGGATCAGAGTCCCCTGTTCAATATACTGCTATATATTATTTTTTTTTAATATTTGTCAATGATGAACATTCTAAAAAACAAATATATATTGTTCGTTTTTTAGGATATTCATCATTTTTTTCCATCTGAAGTCATGATTCCTCCCTGCTTAAGTTGCTTGACAAGAATAGTGCTATATATTATTTTTTGACCCACGCCTATATTGATCGCGTTATTTTCGCATACTACGCAATCATTACATTTTGAGTAAAAAAAAAATGTAGAATATAACTAATATTCTACAAAATATTTTCTAAATATCGCAAATTCGAATATGACTCCTGCCGCTCATCACTAATGGCCACTCCAAAACATTGACTTTGTTATCCTTAAGCCACTTTGTAACCAGTTTGGCAGTATGCTTTGGGTCATTGTCCATTTGGAAGACCCATTTCCACCCAAGCTTTAACTTCATGGCTGATGTCTTGAGATGTTACTTCAGTATTTCCACATTATCTTCTTTCCTCATAATGCCATCTATCTTATGAAGTGCAGCAGTCCCTCCTGCAACAAAACAAGCCCACAACATGATGCTGCAACACCCACGTTTCACAATTGGGATGGTGTTCTTAGGCTTCCAAGCTTCTCCCTTTTTCTTCCAAATGTAACAATGGTCATTATGGCCAAAATGTTCAATTTTAGTTTCGTCAGACCACAGGACATGTCTCAAAATTTTTTCCTGTGTGCATTTTCAAACATTAATCTGGCTTTTTTAATGCTTTTTTTGGAGTAATGGCTTCTTCCTGGCAGAGTGGCCTTTCAGCCCATGTTGATGCAGTACTCGTTTCACTGTGGATATTGACATAATCTTACCAGCTTTCGCCATCGTCTTCACAAGGTCTTTTGATTTTGTTCTTGTTTAAATATGCACATGTCGGACCAAAGCACGTTCATCTCTGAGACACAGAACCCATCGCCTTTCAGAGCGGTATGATTGCTGGACATTACCATTGTGTTTGTACTTGCGAATAATTGTTTGTACAGCTGAACGAGGCAACTTCAGGTATCTTGAAATTGCACCCGAGTTTGAGCCAGACTTGTGTGTGTTTAAGGGTCCATTCACACGTCCGTTGTTTCTTTCCTGATCTGTTCCGTTTTTTGCGGAACAGATCTGGACCAGATCTGGACCCATTCATTTTCAATGGGTCCTGAAAAAAAATCAGACATTGTGCTGTCCGATTTTTTTCAGGACCCATTGAAATTGAATGGGTCCAGATCTGGTCCAGATCTGTTCCGCAAAAAACGGAACAGATCAGGAAAGAAACAACGGACGTGTGAATGGACCCTAATAGGGAACCTGTCACCTGAATTTTGGGTATAGAACTGAGGACATGGGCTGTTAGATTGCCACTAGCACATCCGCAATATCCAGTCCCCAATGAACCTTAGATGAGTCCTGTCTCCTCCATGCTTGAGAGATGAGTCCAGCGTTCTCTGACTCTGAGCCCAGTCACGCCCACTGTAAAAGAGCCCAGCACCGCCCTGCATCCTCCGAATCTCCTCCTTGCTCCCGACGTCACAAAGCTACAGCGCTGTAATCTTGCGATGCTCGAGCTAGCGCATGCACAGTTTATTCCCTGAGTCTGATGCCAGCACAGGGAAGGAACACTGCCAACACTGCGCATGTGCTAGCTCGCGCATCGTGAGAATATGGCACTCTAGCTTTGTGATGTCGGGCAGCAAGGAGGAGATTCGGAGGATGTAGGGAGGTGCTGGGCTTCTTCACAGAGGGTGTGGCTGGGCTCCAGAAATGTTAGTAGCCTTATTTACATATATATATATATATATATATATAAATCCAGAAAAATGAGCGGCACTCCAATAGATGAAAAAACAAGTGAACCTTTATTCACCCAGGTGCAACGTTTCGGCTCTGCTCTTGAGCCTTTTTCAAGCATAAATACAACTCCAAAACACAGCAATAAATACAGGTGAATCAATTAACAAGTGAATCATGTGATCACACTCCACCCAGTGGGTGTGACCAAATCGTGACCATATCAGACTGCAACAATGTGAATACATGATATTCACCTGTGTAAAAAGTGCAAATATAAGTAAAAACATAAACAGAAGAGACATGAATTGTACATGTCATACATATATTATGACTCTGGTGAACAGTGATGATGTCGATCAGAAGTATAAGAACCGATCGATCAGTGTGCTGCAACCTATTCTGACATACAGGGGGAAGAGCAAAAAAGGAGGGGCGATCCAACTAACATACCTAACGCACATGGAGAATCGTATCCTGCCGTTTGCTTCAGCGTTGTTTACTTTCCTTTGCGCAGGTCAGGTAAAGCACCTATCAGGGAAATGGGTGAAGGGGAGCGACTGGCGTCATCAGACCTCGTCGACGCACGGTCATCACTCCAGTGTCATCTTACACAGCCTAGACACTCCTTCCTAAGCGCATGCTCAGATAAAGAAAAGCATTCTCGGCTCCATCTTACTCTCTGGCGGGACGCCCTTATTGCAAACTGGTCAGTGTAAAGTATCCAACCTACATTAAATCGGACATGGCCAACTCAGAAAGGCAGTGAGCTCCCTCTGAAACAGGGTGTCCACATGCACTCGCTAGGCGAAAATCCGACATATCCACGGTAACCGCGGTATGTACAGAGATATCGCCGAGGTCACTGAGCTGTCATCTCATCCGAGAGGGATCTCCTCTTATAGGTACACAGATGCCACTGAATATATCTAACTTATTGAAAAAATTGTGCCTTCTAGGCTGTTGTACCATAATCGACCCATGTCAAGGTGCTAACCGGACCTATCAAAATCAAGTATCTACATAATCAAAGCAAAAAAAGGGAAAAATTATTATAGGAGACGAAAGCATATAAAAAGGCTCTCTCCTGTGCGGTATGTTGCGACCACTCTATCCAGACTTGCCATTCCTCCTGAAATTCAGTGTATGTGTTCTCTATAAAAAAAGAGAAGAGAGAAATGAAATTATTAAAAATGCAAGAAATCAAGAAAATTGAGTTGTATAACTCCCATAGTGTATACAAAAGACATCGAGTTACACCCAGCCTAACCCTAGAGGCAAACCACCCTCACAAAACAGCCCCAAAATTATATTCTACATTTAATCCGTGGGGTTTCAAACTCCCCAACTTGTGGATCCAATTCAGTTCTCTACGTTTGAGTAGCCTTGACCTATCTCCACCTCGTCTGGGTTGAGGTATATGGTCTACTATCCAACATTTGAGATCACGTTCCCCGTGTTTGACCTCTGGAAAATGTTTGGATACCGGTAGGTCCATACGTTTCTTCCGTATGCTCAAACGATGGTTATTGAGGCGGGTCTTAAACTCAGTCGTTGTCTCTCCTACATATAATAAATTACATGGGCAAGATAATATGTAGACGACATAGCTGGACTCGCAGGTTAAATGGAAAGAGATCCCAAAAGATTCGCCAGTACCAGGATGTATAAAATTCCTCCCTTTGCACATATATTTACAATTAACACAATTGAGGCAGGGAAAGCAGCCCAAGCCCAACTGTGTTAATGTAGTTTGTCTCAAAGGCCCTTTTGAGCCAATGTCGGCTTTAACCAGTTGATCTTTTAAATTTCTGGATCGGCGGTAGGAAAGAAGAGGAGGGCTCTGGAATTCAGGAATTTCCTTGAAGCATGAGCCCAAAAGACCCCAGTGCTTCTTCAAAATCCTATTTATTGAGGAGCTATGCTCACTGTACACTGAGATAAACGGAATTCTGTCAACCTTACGGGCAGTCTTCCGTTTAGTCAGTAATTCCGTCCTATCCAGATTCCGGACTCTATTAATATGCTCTTTCAGCAACCGTTTGGGATACCCCCTATCCTGAAATTTAAGGGCCATAGAATCCAAGGTTGCGTCCAGTTTAGTGTCCTCTGACACTACCCGCTTAACCCTAAGGAACTGAGAGAAGGGCAAAGAAGCTTGACTAGAAAATCAGACGTGTCCTGTATATAGGAAGACCTACCTATTGAAAAACCTCGCAGGATTTTGTCAAGAAAGACGGCTATACCGCTGAAGATCGAATCTGTGCCCGGTCAAGCTTCAGGGCATAGATTTGTCACAGGTTCCTTCAGTAATACTCGCATCATTTGACGTTACGTCATTATACACCTCTATTGTACATGAAAAGGGCATCCGATCAGTTGAGAAAATGTTAATGATGTCCTCATATACTCCACATGCTTCTGAATTCATCATTGATTTACTTAAGATAGTGCTCCAATATAATTATTTTTTATTTAAAGATACTTTTTATTTGCAACAACGGGGTGTGGCCATGGGGTCTCACGAGGCCCCCACCTATGCAAATATTTTTATGCGTTGCTATGAGGAAGATGTCGTCTATTTGTCCCACCACTTCAGACATGTGCTGAGGTGGTGGAGATACATCGACGACATCTTCCTCATATGGACAGGATCCAAGGCCGATCTGGTTGATTTTCATGACTTTCTCAATAGTCATGATCCGGATCTACAATTTACCCTCGTCCATTCCAACACTGAGATTCAGTTTTTGGACACTAAGGTAGTGGTCAAAGAAGGTTTTTTTGCACACCGAGTTATATACGAAACTGACCGACACTAACACCTTCCTATGTTTCAACAGCTCTCATCCAAGGAAAATGATTCAATCTTTGCCCTTCTCTCAGTTCCTTAGGGTTAAGCGGGTAGTGTCAGAGGACACTAAACTGGACGCGACCTTGGATTCTATGGCCCTTAAATTTCAGGATAGGGGGTATCCCAAACGGTTGCTGAAAGAGCATATTAATAGAGTCCGGAATCTGGATAGGACGGAATTACTGACTAAACGGAAGACTGCCCGTAAGGTTGACAGAATTCCGTTTAGCTCAGTGTACAGTGAGCATAGCTCCTCAATAAATAGGATTTTGAAGAAGCACTGGAGTCTTTTGGGCTCATGCTTCAAGGAAATTCCTGAATTCCAGAGCCCTCCTCTTCTTTCCTACCGCCGATCCAGAAATTTAAAAGATCAACTGGTTAAAGCCGACATTGGCTCAAAAGGGCCTTTGAGACAAACTACATTAACACAGTTGGGCTTGGGCTGCTTCCCCTGCCTCAATTTTGTTAATTGTAAATATATGTGCAAAGGGAGGAATTTTATACATCCTGGTACTGGCGAATCTTTTGGGATCTCTTTCCATTTAACCTGCGAGTCCAGCTATGTCGTCTACATATTATCTTGCCCATGTAATTTATTATATGTAGGAGAGACAACGACTGAGTTTAAGACCCGCCTCAATAACCATCGTTTGAGCATACGGAAGAAACGTATGGACCTACCGGTATCCAAACATTTTGCAGAGGTCAAACACGGGGAACGTGATCTCAAATGTTGGATAGTAGACCATATACCTCAACCCAGACGAGGTGGAGATAGGTCAAGGCTACTCAAACGTAAAGAACTGAATTGGATCCACAAGTTGGGGAGTTTGAAACCCCACGGATTAAATGTAGAATATAATTTTGGGGCTGTTTTGTGAGGGTGGTTTGCCTCTAGGGTTAGGCTGGGTGTAACTCGATGTCTTTTGTATACACTATGGGAGTTATACAACTCAATTTTCTTGATTTCTTGCATTTTTAATAATTTCATTTCTCTCTTCTCTTTTTTTATAGAGAACACATACACTGAATTTCAGGAGGAATGGCAAGTCTGGATAGAGTGGTCGCAACATACCGCACAGGAGAGAGCCTTTTTATATGCTTTCGTCTCCTATAATAATTTTTCCCTTTTTTTGCTATGATTATGTAGATGCTTGATTTTGACAGGTCCGGTTAGCACCTTGACATGGGTTGATTATGGTACAACAGCCTAGAAGGCACAATTTTTTCAATAAGTTAGATATATTCAGTGGCATCTGTGTACCTATAAGAGGAGATCCCTCTCGGATGAGATGACAGCTCAGTGACCTCGGCGATATCTCTGTACATACCGCGGTTACCGTGGATATGTCGGATTTTCGCCTAGGGAGTGCATGTGGACACCCTGTTTCAGAGGGAGCTCACTGCCTTTCTGAGTTGGCCATGTCCGATTTAATGTAGGTTGGATACTTTACACTGACCAGTTTGCAATAAGGGTGCCCCGCCAGAGAGTAAGATGGCGCCGAGAATGCTTTTCTTTATCTGAGCATGCGCTTAGGAAGGAGTGTCTAGGCTGTGTAAGATGACACTGGAGTGATGACCGTGCGTTGACGAGGTCTGATGATGCCGGTCGCTCCCCTTCACCCATTTCCCTGATAGGTGCTTTACCTGACCTGCGCAAAGGAAAGTAAACAACGCTGAAGCAAACGGCAGGATACGATTCTCCATGTGCGTTAGGTATGTTAGTTGGATCACCCCTCCTTTTTTGCTCTTCCCCCTGTATGTCAGAATAGGTTGCAGCACACTGATCGATCGGTTCTTATACTTCTGATCGACATCATCACTGTTCACCAGAGTCATAATATATGTATGACATGTACAATTCATGTCTCTTCTGTTTATGTTTTTACTTATATTTGCACTTTTACACAGGTGAATATCATGTATTCACATTGTTGCAGTCTGATATGGTCACGATTTGGTCACACCCACTGGGTGGAGTGTGATCACATGATTCACTTGTTAATTGATTCACCTGTATTTATTGCTGTGTTTTGGAGTTGTATTTATGCTTGAAAAAGGCTCAAGAGCAGAGCCGAAACGTTGCACCTGGGTGAATAAAGGTTCACTTGTTTTTTCATCTATTGGAGTGTCGCTCATTTTTCTGGATTTATACATTGGGGTAAGAAGCCTATTCCCCTAGGGACGTGCACCCTACTTTTTGTATCTTAGAGCATCAGTGCCGCCATTTTTCTTGAACTATATATATATATATATATATATAAAATCATTTTTTTGACACAATAAAAGCACAGAGAGCTATGGGGAATGGAAATTGCGAATGTGCTAGCGGCGATCTAGCAGCCTATGTCCTCAGCTCTATACCCAAAATCCAGGTGACAGGTTCCCTTTAAGTTGTGCATTTAAATACATCCACAGGTGTGTCTCCAATTAACTCAGATGTTGCTAACAGAAGCTTCCAAACACATGCCATCATCATATGGGCAGTCCAGAATTGTTTAAAGGTATAGTAATCTTAGTGTTTTTAAACTTTTGACATTTCAGAAAGTAATAAAAATGCCTTAAAACATTCTCTCTCTCATTATTCTGGCATTTGGCAAATCATAATAATTATTGTAATCCTAATTGACCAAAAACAGGAAAGGTTTATTTTGATTTCATATCTGATATTGAGAAAAACATGCATATGTGTCTTTTTATATAGTGTATGTAAACATCTGGTTTCAACTGTATCTATCTATCTATCTATCTGTTCAGCTTCACCTCCTCCTATTACATGCTGCCCACAGATCTGACTGCTAGGATCAATGCCAATCACAAGAACTGGGGACTCTGATCCCCGTTTGAATGCTGGAGATAGCTGAGATATTTTATGCCTATTTTTTTATTCTTGTGTCCCCACATAATGCTTTTCTGGAAAAGAGGCAAGCAAGCCAGCCTTCTTTCCAAAAGGAAAGGAAAGGAAAGGAAAACTGTAACACCAGGTACCCAGCTCTTTCTGGGCAACTACCCTTTAACAGAGCTTAGCAAAAAAAAAAAAAAAAAAATTGCTTGGCTGACTGAGAGGCCTTGGTTTGGGTACTGTTTCTCCCTATGGAGAGTGCATAATATGTATAAGGAGTATTGCAAGTCAGTCAAGGCACCTCTAGGTTTCTGTGAAAAATATATGAAAATTAACATATCTTATATTTGCTGACTTCAGATATTCTTAGCTAAATTGAAAGCTATTTCACTTAACCCCTTCATGCATTTGGACATAACTGTGCATCTAAATTGCAAGTTAATTACTGCATTTGGATTTACAGAGATGTCCAAACTCCTGACTGGGGCTGTTACGCTATAAAGTGTCACAGCCCTGGAGTCTCTATGCAGTGCAGGTGGTTCTTGATAAATAAATAAAAAGTGTTAAAAAAAGTGAAAAAAAGTAAAATAAAAATAAAAAAACTTAAATTAAAATAAAATAAAAATTGTCTTTTCTCATATCCGTTCATTTATGTCATAAAAAATGAAAAAAATAAAAATACACATAATTGGTATTGCCTTGTCCGTAACGACCTGATCTTTCAAAGTATAATATTATTAAATCCCGCGCAGTGAACGCCATAAAAAATTATGTAGAAAAAAATTACGGATTTGCTGTTTTTGTCACCTCATGTCCACCAAAAATACAAGTGATAAAAAAGACATATGTGCCCCAAAATTATACCAATAGAAACTACAGCTCATCCCACAAAAAACAAGCCCCCATACAGCTACATTGGTGAAAAAATAAAAATGTTTTGGACTATAGTATATAGTGATGCAAAATATAATTTATTTTTAACACAAAAGGGATTTTATGCTGACAAAGTGGTAAAACATTAAAAAAAACTAGAAAAATTTGGTATCACCATAACCATATCAACCCACAGAATAAAATGATCATATAATATTTATCACAAGAGGAACACCATAAAAAATAAAAATAAAAACACTGACAAAATTACAATTTTTGCCGACTTCGCCTATACAAAAATTGTATAAAAAGTGATAAAAAACATATGTAAACAAAAAGGATACCAATAAAAACTACAGCTCAACTGTGTGAGGGAAATAAACAATCCCTCCTATAGCTACATTGGTGAAAAAAAAATAAAAAATTATGGGCCCTAAACTAATTTCAGCATATTATATGTTAGACATTCCAGATGCCGCTCCTTCCCTTCTGAGTGCTGCTGTGTCCCTAAACAGCGTTATATGACCACATATAGGGTGTTCCCGTATTCTGGAAAAAAAATGCATAACAAATTGTGGGGTGCATTTTCTCCTGTTACCCCTTGTGAAAATGAAGAAAATGGGGCTAAAGCAACTTTATATTGGAAATAATAGTTAACTTTTTCATTTTTTGTGTTTCTAAATTTTAGTAAACGCTTATTGTGTCAAAGCATTCACTTCAACCCTAGATTTATTACTTGAGGAGTGTAGTTTCCAAAATGAGGTCACTTTATTTTTTTCTAGGGGTACTTCAGGATCTCTTCAAATGTGACATGGCACCTGAAAACAATACCAGCAAAATCTGCCCTCCATTAACCATATGGTGCTCCTTTCCCTCTGCACCCTGCCATGCACCCATACTGCCGGTTACATTAACATATGGGGTGTTTCTGTAAACTGCAGATTCAAGGTTTTATTTGACTGTTAACCCTTGCTGTGTCACAGGAAAATTGGATTTTAAAAATCTGAACAAAAAAATGAAAGTTTAAAATTTGCCCTCCAATTTGCTTTAATTCTTGTAGAACACCTAAAGGGTTAATAAGGTTTGTAAAATCAGGTTTGAATACCTTAAGGGGTGTAGTTTCTAAAATGGAGGCATTTATGGGTGGTTTCTACTATGTAAGTCCCACAAAGTGACTCCATAACTTAACTGGTCCTTAAAAAAGTGGGTTTTGGAAATTTTCTTTAAATTTAAAATTTGCTTCTAAACTTTTAAGCCTTCTAACTTCCTGAAAATATAAAATGACATTTAAAAAATTATGCCAACATAAACTAGACATATGGGGAATGTAAAGTAATAAATATTTTATGAGGTATCACAATCTGTCTTAAAAGCATAGAAATTCTAATTTTGAAAAATTCAAATTCTTCAGAATTTTCTGCAAATTTTAATTTTTTTTATGCATAAAGGTAAAATGTATCAACTAAAATTCACCACTAACAAAGTATGATTTGTCACGAGAAAACAATCTCAGAATGCCTTGCATAAGTAAAAGACTTCCAAAGTTATTACCACATAAACTGCATTTGGTCCAAACTAGCTGTCACTTGTTGGGGTTAATTAAGAGAGCTGCAATTTAAATTAATGTTGTACCAGTTATTCTGAATCTTTCTCCACAAACCGACAGTATATATCGATCTGCTCTGCTCCTCCTGTTCTAGAATTTGGTGTCCACAAATCAGACTGTGTGTTCAATGTAACAGATACTCTTTAAAAATAATAATCCCCCCACTCAATCTTGATTTTGCATCTATGCTAATATATTTTATTGTCCTTAAATACAATAAAAAAAAAATTCAAAACTTTATAAATTGAGAATGGATTTAAAATTATATGGAAAAAAAAACACATACATATTAATGAGTAGCTAATCAAAATCAGTTGTAAGACACTTTGCAAGCCCTCTGGGAACAGCTCAGCACAGTTCATTAAATATGGAAAAATAATCTGTACTTAAATCTGTTTGATGTCAGGGGTTTAATCACTAAAGACATTCCTTTTCTTTCCATGAGCAAATGGTAAAAATATATATGAAAATAACTTTTGTCTCCTGATACACATTTATCTATTAAGACATGTATGAATATTTCCTTCTTAATTTGCATGAATCATAAATGACTACATTTATTTATTTATTTATTCATGAAGTGGTTATTTTTTCAAGAAAATTAATATTGAACAAGCTCTAAACTGACAGCAGAAATCTTCATTAAAATAAAATGTTAGAATGCAAATGGCATTATGCAGTTCTGTGAATTCCAATATTTTCTTAGGGAGGGTTCACACTAGCGTTAGGGTTTCCGTTATGGCCTTCTATTATAACATGGTTATAATGGAAAATAACGTAATCCATAAGACGGAAGGACCCGTTCTTCTGTCTATAGACTTGTATTATGACAGAATGTAAAATGGAAGCCTTTAAAAGGCATTCCGTTTGCTTTCCGTCCTAATAGAATTCTATGGGAATTAAAACGGATCTGTCTAAGTCCCGTTATGCAAGACAGAAAACAAAGTCCTGTCGACAGGACTTTGTTTTCTGTCATGCATAACGGGACCCAGACTGATTCGTTATGCTTTCCCATAGACTTCTATTAGGACGGAAAGCAAACAGAATGCCTTTTAAAGGCTTTTGTTTTGCGTTCTGCCTGGGTATTCCATTATTTTCCGTTATAACCATGTTATAAGGGAAAGCCATAATGGAACCCCTAACACTAGTGTGAACCCACTCTTAGTCAGCAATCTTAAAGTTTAGAATACCTGTTCAAAAATATACAGTGGGTACCTTTAATGAGGAAATATTTTGGGAATTTTCTGAAGCAAATGTTTTACTCTTGGGATTTGTCTACTTCAGTCATATTTATATAGTTTAAATATTTTTCACATAGATGATATTTGCATACTTTTGCATGTAATAGACTGATTTAAAGGGGTATTCCCATATTTGACATTGGGGCCATATCACTAGGAAAGGCCTCCAATGTCTGATAGGCACGAGAACGCCAGGTCTAAAAAAGTGGGTGTGATGTTGGCAGGGAAGGGGGCAGGCCAGCAGTCCTGTCTCATTTACCAAAGGTGTAAATCTAAGACAACAAGGGATTTGTCCTACATTTAGAAGAAGTGGTGGATCCGCCGAAGTTATGAAGAGGCTGGGTGGTGTGGTGATTTGCAACACTTAAGCGTTAAGACCATATATTCCCAACCTTTCCTGCATATAAACCCTTTGATTCGGGATCGGTTAGTGTGCTACTCTGATTTTAACCATATAAAACAAATACAGTATTTGTTATTTTGAGTTTTAGCATTTTTCACTAGGCAGTGATGTATTCTTCTTATAAAATGCAAACAATTTACATTGTACACTCAGGATAGGTCATCAATAAGAGATTCATGGGGTCCAACTCCCAGCACTATCGCTGTTCAGCTGTTTGAGAAAGCCTCCTTGCTGCTAACTAAGCACAGAACCATACATTTGATAGCGGCTGTTAGAGATGAGCGACGTTTTGGAAAATTTGATTCAGCAACTTCACCGAAATTCGCAGAGAATTTGTTCTAAATTAATTTGTCACAAATCAATATAAATCAGGTATACCCAGGCCAATCTGACTTAGGGTACGGCCTCCTCATGGAGCAGCCATGCTACGGGCAGGTTCCACCATGCTGTGGTGAAGAACCACGCGGCCAATTAGCCTGCAGCTGTCCTGTTGTTTAATAATGAAGACTGAACTGTATAGTCGGTCTTCATTGTTAATGCCCGCTCAGCACCTATAATGAACAAGGGATGTTGCTGGTCAATAGAGTGGGTGACTGGTATATCACACCAGTAGAAATTATTTGTTCCAATAACGCTTGTCGCTCTATATACCTGCAGCATCGCAGCAGAACCGCACACAACTGCCGCACAATACAAATGCACTATAATATACTTTCTAACATAGAAAGTATATTATAACATTGTACAAGGAAGGCAATCCATTAGAATATAGATAAAGATAAAACGTAACCTTTAATAATGTTACTATGAGGGTTCATTCACACATCCGTAAGTGTTTTGCGTAATGTTTCGGTAATGTGCCTTCCGCAATCTGGGCCGACTGCCCAGCATCCCTGTAGGGCCGGTGGAGAGACCTTGGACCCATCTCCACCTGCCATATGGGGTTCCACCCAAGACCAGTCTATGAGGTACCCTACCTCCGCTGCCGGTACTGAAGCACTTCAGTCGGTTCTTCCCAGCTGTAGGGTTGTAGGTCTGGGACTGACACCCAGCTCTCTGGCAGTGTATATTGGGTCTGAATTGAGCTGAAGAAGTATTGGTAATCCTGGTCCAGCTCCCACTCCATTGTCACTAGAGATGCCAGGTCTTGTCTCACCTCTCTCGCTGTAGCCCAATCATGCATAGCCTCCCTGTAGTCAAAGATATCCCAGAACCGGGACTCTCCAGCATCTCCGTACTCCGATTCTTCAAAGGACTCAAACAGCAGGCCATGGCCATCATAATCCACACCCTCGGGTCTGTCGTGCTCAGCCATCCAGGGGGAGTGCCGGATCACATACCACATACCACCAGAGTGCCAAAGCTCCTTCCATACCATGCTCTCGAGTTCTGTGACCCACTCATCCAGGGGCTGCTCTCCCAGAAGGGGCATTCCCAGGGCCACTAGCATCCCCATGTCAGAACCTCCCAGGGAGCCAGTAGTGGGATGAGGAACCCACTGGCAGTAAGCAGCTGACAGCCCAGAATGCGGTACAAGTTTAGGGATAATCCAAGAGGGGTAGTCAATGTCCAATCCGGGTCGAGGCAGGCAGCGAAGGTTCAAGGCGGAAGACAGTCCAGGGGTCAGTAGCCGGGAAGGATACAAAGAAACAACAGGCAATAGAAGGATCTGCAGGGAGGCTAGGTGTTCACCATAAGGTGGAATAACTCAGCAATGAACCAGAGCTCAGGCCAGGTCTTTATAGCCAGGGAAGGTAGGAACCACCCTCCCCAGGAACCAATGGCAGGCGAGGAAGGTGAAAGGTGTGTACTGGGAATCTCCCTCAGCAAGGCTCACACCTGACAGCCGGATAATGCAGGAACTCTATGCACCCGGAAATGTGCGAGCAGCCTGTGTACTGCGCACACGCCGTGCACCCGCACCTCGGGCACCAGGTGTTCTACCGAGCTGAAGGGGAACCCGTGCCCTGCGCCGTGCCCGTGGTCCCAGAGTAGGGGTAACACCCCCTGCTTCCTGACAGAGCCCCCCACCAAGGAGCGGCCTCCGGACGCGACCCTGGGAAGGCCTCTCGGGGTGAGCCCGATGGAACGCCCGCACCTTGGCGGCCGCATGGACATTCCCCAAGGGCTCCCAGGAACGCTCCTCGGGACCGTACCCCTTCCAGTGGATGAGATACTCCAGGACCCCACGCCGGCGGCGGGAGTCCAGGATCTCCTGGACTTCATACTCATCATCGTTATTCACCTGGATGGGAGGTGGTGGAGCAGGTGCCCGGTCCGGGAATGGGTTGGCACGGTGTGGTTTCAACAAGGACACGTGGAATACCGGGTGGATTCCCAGGGAAGTAGGCAACTGGAGCTTGGCTGCAACGTTGTTGACCATACTCACGATCTCAAAGGGACTAATGTAACGGGGTCCCAGTTTTCGGGAGGGACAGGACAGCTTGAGGTGCTGTGTGGAAAGCCACACCTTGTCCCCGTCTTTGTACCTGGGGAATTCTGTGCGTCTACGGTCTGCCTGCATCTTGTGCCGCTGCTGAGCGGCCTGGAGTTGTTGCGTTAGGGTCCGCCTCAGTTCTCGTAGGAGCCGGAGCCGTTGAGCCACTTCAGGCACTGGGACATCAAGGGGGAGATCCGGGAGAGTTGCGGGATGATAGCCATAGTTGGCATAGAATGGTGAGAGCCCGGTGGAGGAATGAAGCTGATTGTTGAAGGAAAATTCCGCGAAGGGGAGATGGCTCACCCAGTCGTCTTGTAGATGGGATGTGTAACAGCGAAGGAACTGTTCGAGAGTTTGGTTGGTCCTTTCGGTCTGCCCATTGGACTGGGGGTGATAGGCAGAAGACAGGCTGCGAGTGATATGAAGGCTACGGCAAAACTGGGTCCAAAAGCGGGAGGTGAATTGTGAGCCCCGGTCTGAGACGATGGAATCAGGGAGCCCGTGCAACCGGAACACGTGTTGGAGGAACAACTCTGAGGTTTTTTGGGCCGTCGGGAGACCGGAGGTCGGAATGAAGTGGGACATCTTGGTACATCTGTCCACCACCACCATGATGGTGGTACAGGCTTGTGAAGGCGGTAAGTCCACAATGAAATCCATGGCTATGTTGCGCCATGGAAGGGTTGGCACTGGCAGAGGCTGTAATAACCCAACAGGTTTTGAGGTGGGACGTTTGTAGAGTGCACACACGGAACAAGACTCTATGAAGGAGCGTACGTCGGCTGCCAAAGAGGGCCACCAAAACTGACGTAGGATGCATTCCATGGTGTTGCGCCTACCTCGGTGGCCTGCTGTGGGGTGGTCATGGTGATGCTGTAGTACAGGCAGTCGCTGGGAGACTGGGACGTAGATCCACTGTTGGTGGTAACAAAGCCCCTGCTTCATTGGCAGATGGGCTGCCTCCTCTGGAGCTGGCATGCTGGCCCGTCGGATCCTCTCGATCAAGGAGTGTTGGGTGGCTAGAAAGTATGCGGCTGGCAGGATCGGTTCCGGAGGTGCAGGATCGGCCTCGGAGGAGCACATACGGGACAAGGCATCAGCCTTGCCGTTCTTGGATCCCGGTCGATAGGTAATCTGGAGGCGAAAACGGGAGAAAAAGAGAGCCCACCTGGCTTGTCGAGGACGCAGTCGCTTGGCACTGCGGAGATATTCGAGGTTGCGATGGTCGGTGTACACCACCACAGGGTTTTCGGCTCCTTCCAGCAAATGTCTCCATGCCTCCAGGGCATCCTTGATAGCGAGCAGCTCCCTCTCACCCACATCATAGTTGCGTTCGGCCCCGGTGAGTTTGCGGGAATAAAAGGCAACGGGATGGAGAAGCTGCTTCTCCCCTTGGACCTGGGAGAGAACAGCCCCGATAGCCCCCTCGGAGGCATCGGTCTCCAGAAAAAACGGGCAAGAGGCGTCCGGTTGTACTAGTATAGGTGCCTGTGTGAACAGCCTCTTAAGGTGCTGGAATGCCTGTTGGACCTTCGGGGTCCATTCAAACAGGGTGTTGCTCCTGGTCAGAGCAGTGATGGGAGCGCAGATCGCATAAAAGTTCCGAATGAATCGGCGGTAAAAATTGGCAAAACCAATGAACTGCTGCACCATCCGCCGATTGCGGGGGACAGGCCAATTCTGGACGGCCTGGATCTTCCTGGGGTCCATCTCCACTCGACCTGGGGATAGGATGTAGCCCAGGAACTCAATGGACGAGACTTCGAAGGTGCTTTTTTCAAGCTTGCCATAGAGACTGTGGGTCCGCAGACGCTGGAGCACCGATTTGACATGCCGTTCGTGTTGTGGCAGTGATCTGGAGAAGACAAGGATATCGTCCAGATATACCACAACATGGGTATCCAACAGGTCACGGAAGACGTCATTGATGAAGCACTGAAATGTGGCAGGGGCGTTACAGAGCCGAAGGGCATGACAAGGTACTCGTAGTGCCCAAACCGTGAGCGGAATGCTGTCTTCCACTCATCCCCCTCCCTGACATGAATCAGATTGTAGGCCCCACGAAGGTCGATTTTGGTGAAGAAACGGGCATCCTTGACTCTGTCCAGCAAGTCGGGAATGAGAGGGAGTGGGTACCGATTTTTCTTGGTGATGTCGTTCAGGGCCCGGTAATCGACACAGGGCCGGAGACCCCCATCTTTTTTCCCCACAAAGAAGATGCCGGCCCCAACTGGAGAGGTCGAGGGACGGATGAACCCCTTCGCTAGGCTCTCCTCTATGTAGTCCTTCAGGGCCCTGGTCTCGGGTTCGGACAGATTGTACAAGCGCCCGTACGGCAGTGGGGCTCCAGGGAGCAGGTCAATGGGGCAATCATAAGGCCTGTGTGGCGGCAAGGCGTCTGCTCCTTTTTTTTCAAAAACGTCTGCATAGTCCCGATATTTGTCAGGTAGTCTGTGTTCAACGGTGCCCAGAACCGCAGGAGGGCTTGGAGCCGGAGACGCGTGAACAGGAGAACCGGAGGGGGGCGTGAAGGTGATGGAGCCAGAGGTCCAGTTAATCGTGGGGTTGTGTCTCCTAAGCCAGGGGATGCCTAAAATGACTGGAAACAAGGGGGAAGGCACGATGTCCCACACGATCTTCTCGGAATGGTAAAGGCCGATGCGGAGGAACAAGGGATGTGATTCCATGGCGATAGGTCCCGTCTTTAGGGTGCTGCCATCCACCAGATGCAGCTGGGATGGGTTCTTCTTAGGGCGCAACGGGATGCCTAGTTGGGAAGCCAGATCCTTGTCCATAAAACAGCTGCTTGCGCCCGAATCAATGATGGCAGAGAGATCAATATTGTTGTTGCCCAGCTGCAGGGAAACAGGGATGGTGAGATGAGACGAGTTGTTATACATAGGTAGGTTAATGCATACCGTGGGTGTCTCCGGCCTACCTTCGGGAGGTTTGATGGGACAGTCCTTCAGGAAATGGCCCGGTTTTGCGCAATATAAACACAGATGCAAGGTTCTTCTCCTGGTTCTCTCCACCGTGGACAGGGGACCCCGAACAGCCCCGATCTGCATCGGCTCCTCCTGGTTACCGTCTGCTGCCACAGGAACAGGAAGCCTTAAGGGTTCCGACCGGCGCTCCGTTAGAGGCGGGGTCTGTTGTCGCTCCTGTCGTCTTTCCCGGAAGCGGCGATCCAGGTGGGTTACTGAGTCCATCAGGCCCCCCAAGGAGCCCGGCACCCCAATGCGGGCGAGCTCATCCTTGAGCTGCTCGGACAAACCGATGCGGAATTGGTCAATCAAGGCCACCTCGTTCAAGCCCGTATCCGGGGCTACCTCACGGAATTCCATGATGTAATCCTCCACTGGACGTCTGCCCTGGCGGAGGGTGCGCAAGGTACCCCTGGCGGTTGAAGAACGCAGGGGGTCATCATAAAGTCTTTGCATAGCTGCGGCAAAGGACTTCCAAGATGCCAGCACTGGGTCATCGGCTAGTAGGAGTTGGTGCGCCCAGGTCTGGGGAGGCCCTGAGAGCAAGGAAATTGCCGTGCGTACCTTGACGAAGTCCGTGGCATATGTACGTGGCTTCAGGGAAAACAACAGCTCGCAGGAGATGATGAAGGAGCGGTACTTCCTCCGATCTCCTGAAAACCGCTCAGGGAGGCTGACTGACGGCTCGCTAGAGACCACTTCCAGGGTGCGCGCCGGCGTAGGGGGAGGCGAGGGTGGTAGTGCGGTGCGCTCTGCGATGCGCTGCTCCTGTGTGGCAACCCTCTGCAGCAGGTGCTCATGACTCGCTTGCATCTCCTGAAAGGCCTGCGTCATGAGGTTAAGTTGCTGGGTCATGGCCGTCATGGGATCCACTGCTTTTGCGGGTTCCATGGTGAAGGCTGAGTTATTATGTCAGAACCTCCCAGGGAGCCAGTAGTGGGATGATGAACCCACTGGCAGTAAGCAGCTGACAGCCCAGAATGCGGTACAAGTTTAGGGATAATCCAAGAGGGGTAGTCAATGTCCAATCCGGGTCGAGGCAGGCAGCGAAGGTTCAAGGCGGAAGACAGTCCAGGGGTCAGTAGCCGGGAAGGATACAAAGAAACAACAGGCAATAGAAGGATCTGCAGGGAGGCTAGGTGTTCACCATAAGGTGGAATAACTCAGCAATGAACCAGAGCTCAGGCCAGGTCTTTATAGCCAGGGAAGGTAGGAACCACCCTCCCCAGGAACCAATGGCAGGCGAGGAAGGTGGAAGGTGTGTACTGGGAATCTCCCTCAGCAAGGCTCACACCTGACAGCCGGATAATGCAGGAACTCTATGCACCCGGAAATGTGCGAGCAGCCTGTGTACTGCGCACACGCCGTGCACCCGCACCTCGGGCACCAGGTGTTCTACCGAGCTGAAGGGGAACCCGTGCCCTGCGCCGTGCCCGTGGTCCCAGAGTAGGGGTAACACCCCCTGCTTCCTGACACCCCAACTGCTGCTCCTCACTGGGGAGACTCTCGCCCCGCCGACGCTGTACATCTTCAAGGGCCTCGTGCCAGACGCCTTTCCGGACTGCATCCCTCCAGTCCGGGTCATCCTTCTCCTCATAGTGGAATGCTGTCCAAAGACTAGCCGATTCCATCCTGCTGTAGCCAGGGGCGCTGTACGGATACTAGTGTTGCTCTCAATATACTCCACGAACGATGTCTGTGACGCAATAAACAAACACAATGGCATTGCCTGTGATGCACTCAATAACAGAATAGGCATTGTCTTTGAGGCATTTAACAAAATACAATTACCGAAACACAATGGGCTCTGCCTGTGATACAATTACCAAACATAATGGGCTAACTTAATCACTCACAGGCAGAAAACACACATTTTTCCCCAAAACACAGAAAACACCTCAAAACCCCACATATCCCCATAACTTATACATCCATGGATAGCTCTGATCTGGGTGAACAACATATCCAAAAATCGCCCAGATCCAAGCAGGGGTTCCCGAATTCCATGGAAGTCACATTTGGCCGACCGCAAGCATGGCTTTCTTGCCCAAAACAGTTCCACTGATTTAGGCTGTGCAGCTGGTCTACCTTCTCCTTCAAAGTTAGTATATGGGCCATAATCCTGAGGCAAGAGGCTGGCAAACAGGCCCCTCCAAAACCCAGTGGCGAGGTTATTTTCGCCACACCTAGGCCTTTTAAAAAATAATGATAGGAAAAAGCTATGGTCTCTCTGGTTGTCAGGACCGTGGGAGTGGGCATAGGCCAGTGAATTTTCCTATAACGTGCAAGTTCGACCACCAATGCTGGATTGCAGGGTGGTTATAACCATGCAAATGAGCATTGCATAATGTGATGGAAAAATGAATCCAGCCAGCAAAGAAAGCAATATGGACAATCACAAAACATTAGTAAGTGCCTTGTATTTACTTCCTCTACATAATGAATGACATTTGCTGAAGTGAGACATTCCCTTTAAGCCATATTCATGTCATATTCATTAAGGCTACTTTCACACTGGTGTTTCTGTGTCTGCTTGTGAGATCCGTTTCAGGGTTCTCACAAGCGGCCCAAAACGGATCAGTTCAGCCCCCATGCATTCTGAATGGATAATGATCCGTTCAGAATGCATCAGTTTGGCTGTGTTTGGTCTCCGTTCTGCTTTTGAAGCGTTTTGGTGTCCGCCTGACGATGCAGAGCCAAACGGATCCGTCCTGACTTACAATGTAAGTCAATAGGGACGCATCCGTTTTACTGACACAATATGATGCAATTGAAAATGGATCTGGACTGATCTTCAACAAATTTGGCACACAGGTACATCAGGTGTCCGGGAAGGTTTTAGACTCTCTCTACCGCTCTCTAGGACGTACCGTTCCTGAGATATTCCCCAAAAAATTACACCCATTAGCCAATACAAGCCTGCAAGTCGTTCACTTCAAATCCCAACTGCCAAAAATACAGTTTTACTCCAGGTTTCCATAACAACCCAGCCATTTTTATTTACTGCTTAAAAGGGGCGGGCACTGTGGAGGTAACTGTTATTAAATAAGTGTGCACTGTGGAGGACACTGTTAGTAAAGGGGCGGGTGCTATGAAGGTTCCTGTTAAAGGGGCGGGCAATGTAAAAGCCACTGTTAAATGGGAGGTCACTGTGAAAGTCACTGTTATAGGGGCGGTCACTGTTAAAGAGGCAGTTAATGTAAAAGTCACTGTTAAAGGGACAGTCACTGTTAAAGGGGCAGTCAATGTGAAAGTCACTGTTAAAGGGGCAATCACTGTGAAAGTCACTGGTAAAGGGTTAGTCACTATGAAAGTCACTGTTAAACGTGCGGTCACTGTGAAAGTCACTGTTAAAGGGGCGGTCACTGTGAAATTCACTGTTAAAAGGGGGGTCACTGTTAAAGGGGCAGTCAATGTGAAAGTGACTGTTAAAGGGGTGGTCGCTGTGAAACTCACGGTTAAAGGGGCGGCCACTGTGAAAGTCACTAATAAAGGGGTGATCATGGTGAAAGTCACTGTTAAAGATCCGGTCACCGTGAAAGACACTGTTAAAGGGGCAGCCACTGTGAAATTCACTGTTAAAGGGGAGGTCACTGTGAAAGTCACTGTTAAGGAGGCGGTCACTGTGAAAGTCACTGTTAAGGAGGCGGTCACTGTAAAAGTCACTGTTGAAAGGGGCGGTCAGTGTGAAAGACAGTGTTAAAGGGGCGGCCACTGTGAAAGTAACAGTTAAAGGGACGGTCACTGTTAAAGGGGTGGTCACTGTGAAAGTCAGTGTTAAAGTGGGCAGTCACTGTGAAAGTCACTGTTAAAGGGGCGGTCACTGTATAAGACACTGTTAAAGGGGCGGTCACTGTGAAAGTCACTGTTAAAGGGGCGTCTTCTGTGAAAGTCACTGTTAAGGGGGCGGTTACTGTGAAAGTCACTGTTAAAGGGGCGGCCACTGTGAATGTCACTGTTAAAGGGGCGGTCAGTGTGAAAGACACTGTTAAAGGGGCGGCCACTGTGAAAGTAACAGTTAAAGGGACGGTCACTGTTAAAGGGGTGGTCACTGTGAAAGTCAGTGTTAAAGTGGGCAGTCACTGTGAAAGTCACTGTTAAAAGGGCGGTCACTGTATAAGACACTGTTAAAGGGGCGGTCACTGTGAAAGTCACTGTTAAAGGGGCGTCTTCTGTGAAAGTCACTGTTAAGGGGGCGGTTACTGTGAAAGTCACTGTTAAAGGGGCGGCCACTGTGAATGTCACTGTTAAAGGGGCGGTCAGTGTGAAAGACACTGTTAAAGGGGCAGCCACTGTGAAAGTAGCAGTTAAAGGGACGGTCACTGTTAAAGCGGCGGTCACTGTAAAAGACACTGTTAAAGGGGCGGTGACTGTGAAAGTCACTGTTAAAGGGTTGGCCACTGTGAAAGTCACTGTTAAAGGGGCGGTCACTGTTAAAGGGGCGGCCACTGTGAAAGTCACTGTTAAAAAGTGGTCATTATGAAAGTCACTGTTAAAAGGGCGGTCTCTGTGAAAGTCACTGTTAAAGGGGCGGTCACTGTGAAAGTCACTGTTAAAGGGGCAGTCACTGTGAAAGTCACTGTTAAAGGGGCGGTCACTGTGTAAGTCACTGTGTAAGTCACACAGACTGTATTGTGGCCACTGGCTAGTGGCTAGGCCTCCACTCATACCGTTACAGGGTGTCATTCACTCAAATACCTTGCCGATAAAAAAGGCGAGTTCCTAGAATTTTTTATTCTTTTGTCACAAGTTAGTGCAATATGAGACTTTGTAAGAAAAAAAAATCATCATTTTCCGCTAACTTGACAAAAAATAATACATTCTAGGAACTCGCCATGCCCCTCATGGAATACCTTGGGGTGTCTTCTTTCCAAATTGGGGTGATTTGTGGGGTAGTTATACTGCCCTGGCATTTTAGGGGCCCTAATGCGTGAGATGAAGTTTGAAATCAAAGTGTGTAAAAAATGCCCTGTGAAATCCTAAAGATGCTCTTTGGAATTTGTGCCCCTTTGCGCATGTAGGCTGCAAAAAAAGTGTCACACATGTGGTATCGCCGTACTCAGGAGAAGTTGGGCAATGTGTTTTGGGGTGTCTTTTTACATATACCCATGCTGGGTGAGAGAAATATCTCGGCAAAAGACAACTTTTCAATTTTTTTTATTCAAAGATGGCATTTGACCAAGATATTTATCGCACCCAGCATGGGTATATGTAAAAAGACACCCCAAAACACATTGCCCTACTTCTCCTGAGTACAGGGATACCACATGTGTGACACTTTTTTGCAGCCTACATGCGCAAAGGGGCACAAATTCCTTTTAGGAAGGCATTTTTAGACATTTGGATTCCAGACTTCTTCTCACGCTTTAGGGCCCCTAAAATGCCAGGGCAGTATAAATACCCCACATGTGACCCCATTTTGGAAATAAGACACCCCAAGGTATTCAATGAGGGGCATGGCGAATTCATAAAAATTTTTTTTTTGGGCACAAGTTAGCGGAAATTGATTTTTTTAGTTTTTTCTCACAATGTCTCCCTTTCCGCTAACTTGGGACAAAAAGTTTAATCTTTCATGGACTCAGTGGAATATGAGACTTTGTAAGAAAAAACAAAAACAAAAAAAAATCAATTTCCGCTAACTTGTGCCCAAAAAATGTTCAAATGGAGCCTTACAGGGGGGTGATCAATGACAGGGGGGTGATCAGGGAGTCTATATGGGGTGATCACCCCCCTGTCATTGATCACCCCCCTGTAATGCTCCATTCAGACGTCCGTATGTGTTTTGCGGATCCGATCCATGGATCCGTGGATCCGTAAAACACATACGGACATCTGAATGGAGCCTTACAGGGGGGTGATCAATGACAGGGGGGTGATCAGGGAGTCTATATGGGGTGATCAGGGGTTAATAAGGGGTTAATAAGTGACAGGGGGGGTGTAGTGTAGCGTAGTGTGGTGTTTGGTGCTACTTTACAGAGCTGCCTGTGTCCTCTGGTGGTCGATCCAAGCAAAAGGGACCACCAGAGGACCAGGTAGCAGGTATATTAGACACCGTTATCAAAACAGCGTCTAACCTGTTAGGGGTTAAAAAAATCACATCTACAGCCTGCCAGCGAACGATCGCCGCTGGCAGGCTGTAGATCCACTCGCTTACCTGCAGTTCCTGTGAACGCGCGCGCCTGTGTGCGCGCGTTCACAGGAAGTCTCGCGTCTCGCAAGATGACGCACCAATGGGTCACTCTGCCTGAAACAGCTGCCTCCGGACCGCGATCCTGCATAAGGCTGTCCGGAGGCGGTTAAAGGGGAGGTCACTGTGAAAGTTACTGTTAAAGGGGCGGTCAGTGTTAAAGTCACTGTTAAAGGGATGGTCACTGTTAAAGTCACAGTTAAAGGGGCGGTCACTGTTAAAGGGGTGGTCACTGTGAAAGTCACTGTTAAAGTGGGCGTTCACTGTGAAAGTCACTGTTAAAGGGGAGGTCACTGTGAAAGTCACTCTTAAAGGGGCGGTCGCTGTGAAAGTCAATATTAAAGGGGTGTTCCCTGTGAAATTCACTGTTAAAGGGGTGGTTACTGTGAAAGTCACTGTTAAAGGGGCGGTCACTGTTAAAAAGGTGGCCACTGTGAAAGTCACTGTTAAAGGGGCGGTCATTATAAAAGTCACTGTTAAAAGGGCGCTCACTGTGAAAGTCACTGTTAAAGGAGCAGTCACTGTGAAAGTCACTGTTAGAGGGACTGTCACTGTTAAGGGGGCGGTCACTGTGAAAGTATTTGTTAAAGATGCAGTCATTATGAAAGTCAATGTTAAAAGGGCGGTCACTGTAAAAGTCACTGTTAAAGAAGAGGTCACTGTGAAAGTCACTTTTAAAGGGGCGGTCACTGTGAAAGTAATTGTTAAAGAGGTGGTCATTATGAAAGTCACTGTTAAAATGGCGGTCACTGTGAAAGTCTCTGTTAAAGGGGCAATCAATGTGAAAGTCACTGTTAAAGGGGTGGCCACTGTGAAAGTCACTGTTAAAGGGGTGGCCACTGTGAAAGTCACTGTTAAAGGGGCGGTCACTGTGAAAGTCACTGTTAAAGGGGAAGTCACTTTGAAAGTCACTGTTAAAGGGGCGGTCACTGTGAAAGTCACTGTTAAAGGGGTGGTCACTGTGAAAGTCACTGTTAAGGGGCACAGCCGAAACGTTGCTGATTTTTTGAATGCTGTGAAGTCCTAATAAAGATGGAATGATGGGAGATGCTGCCACCGCTATTTGCTTTTCACATATTTTCTGGCTTATTGGATCCGCTGCTGGTGCGGGGCTGTTGCAACTCCCTACAACAAGGACGGACCATTGAGTGCTGCTCCTGCACATTTGTTTCTACTACCTGATCCAGGGAGCATGCACCGCGGTGGGAAACATCTGAATACACAGGATGGAGACCCCCGCAGGCCCAGGTAAGTATAATGAGACTTCTATCAAGCATGCTTATATGTACACTGATGAGGACATTCACCGCCTGATCAATGCTGGGGAGGGAGACGCATCCTTCCTGAGTTCACTCTCCATTGATTTGCTTACGCGCAAATATGAACAGGGGGCTAAGAGACTTAGCACTATGGAGTTCCACCTCATCACCTTGAGGGAATATTTTAAAAGTCAAAGGATCCCAAGGGGATTAAGATTTTATCTTTGAAAGAAAGTAGAGGGATGGCACTCAAAACATTTGTGTTGTATGGATGAATATATTTATTAAGGGGTAGCTAAATATGCCTGATGTAGTAAAAACGGATATAATATATTATATCAGTTTTTACTACATCAGGCATATTTAGCTACCCCTTAATAAATATATTCATCCATACAACACAAATGTTTTGAGTGCCATCCCTCTACTTTCTTTCACTTTAATTCCACCACAAGCGTTGGGTACGCTTTGTCTGGATCGAGCACCTTACTCCATCTTTTTGGGTCATAGAGAGCCGCCCCATTTTCATACTAAGATTTTATCTTTGCCTGAATTAGTTCCCTAATAACGCTGAATTTGGCAAAGCATTTGAGGCGGTGAATAATAAGTATTTGTTCGAACTTATGTTATTGAACATCAATTATCTACAAAAGGAGGTGGACACCCTAAAAATATCCTTAAATGCATTGAAGTGTCAGATCCAGGGTCTCCTGAGCACAAAAGACTTTGCTGGACAGAAAGAAAAAGTAAAACTACATGTACAGAGGCACAGGCCAGAGGTTGAACGTATGAAAAGGGACAAATGGCACAGAGATCTGGACGATTATCAGTCTGGCAAGGTCTACAATTGGCAATCATCACAGTCACAGAATGTATTCAGGCGGAGGAAGGTCAGAAGATTTAATCATGGTCGATTTGGGTTCCCCACAGGGGAATCAGATTCCACGGATGAATCAGTGTCATCTAATTTTTTAGGGGCAGCAAGAAAACCAGGAGAGGTGGATATCGAAGGGGTGGAAAGAAACACCACCGGCCCCTTAAAAGATTTACCACCGACACAGTCTGGGCCCCACAAGGTCAAACTGATGAGACGCAATCAGAGGAAATGAGGGATTTGGTGGTGAACATCTTTTCTGTTGAATTAAGTCATGACCAGATATGTGTATTGAGCTGCAGCCTTACTTTTTGTCCTACAGGTGATAGGGACTCGTTTGCGTTTGAATTAGACCTACAACGCTTCTATAGGAGATTAAGATTGAAAGCATTTTTCTCTATGACAAATACCGTAAATGTTGGGTCCAATATGGATGTTGAAAATTGGGAACTGTCATGTAAATCATATGGGTTGAGGAATAAAAGTAATTTTTCACCCTCACAAAATAACCATGTGGTGGAAACGTACATTGCAATTGTGAAAAGAAACATTTCAGCATTACAAGGTACTAATTTAAAACAACATAGGTCCAATTTATCCATTGTAGAAAGACATGCCATTAAAGCGCTGGAGTGTAATAAACAACTCACCATTAAGCCAGCAGACAAGGGGGGAGCCGTGGTTGTCATGGACACAGACAGGTACATTGGGGAGATCATGAGACAGTTAGGTGATGTGGAGGTTTATGAGGTCTTGGGAGGGGATCCCAAGTGGGACATTATGCGTATAATTGGGGGTATTCTGGGCAAGGCAAGAGATGAAGGGATCATTGATGATGATCTCAACGAGTATCTTAGAGTCAGCCAACCGATTACCCCAGTGATATACATACTCCCCAAAATACATAAGAGCTTGGTGGATCCCCCAGGCCGGTCTATTGTGTCGGGCAGGGGCTCTGTCTTCAACACTGTCTCTATATTCCTGGACAGGGTCCTGCGTGTCCATGCAACTTCGGCTCCCTCGTATGTCAGGGATACTGGCGATATCTGTTGTGTTAGGCTGAATGCTCACGGCCGTGTTTTACGGCCGCGAGCGGTCCGTGGAACCACGGGCTGGATTCCTGCTGAGAGCAGGAGCGCACGGCGTCATTGGTTGCTATGATGCCGTGCGCTTCCTGCTGGCGCTGCAGTACAGTAATACACTGGTATAGATCATACCAGTGTATTACTGTATTGCGGCGGCAGCAGGAAGCGCACGGCGTCATAGCAACCAATGATGCCATGCACTCCTGCTCTCAGCAGGAATACAGCCCGTGGTTCCACGGACCACTCGCGGCCGTGAAACACGGCCGTGTGCATTCGGCCTTACGCTATAGATATGAATCATATATGTTATCCCAATGTCTTTCAGTTGTGGCCTAGAATTATGGCTTGATCCATATGCGGTCCCAACTTACTGACGCTTCTGTATCCCCTAGGTAATGTGACGCCTAGCTCCGTGACTGCGCGGGCGGGCGGGGCAGAGTTTCTGGGATGCTGTGGTCAGCTGGTTGCTGATGTCTGCTATCATGGGATTTCGCTTCAGGCACACGTGTGTGACGTGGAGCGGGGCTAGTCGATACATGTACATGCGCAGTATGGTATTGAGGACGCGGACCACAACGGAATGCATTGTTGATAAGGAGAGGGCAACTACAGGTGATGACTGATTAGGACATGTTAAGTGATCAGTATGGAAGTCTGTGCTAAGATAGGTAATGGGATATGTGGGTTGGTGTATGGTTATTTTTAATTGGTACTGACAATTGTGGGTGGTCTTGGGTGTGGGTATGTATATGCAATTCTGCCATATGATTTTTATGCTTGACAAAGGCTGTTGCACAGCCGAAACGTTGCTGATTTTTTGTATGCTGTGAAGTCCTAATAAAGATGGAATGATGGGAGATGCTGCCACTGCTGTTTGATTTTCACATATTTTCTGGCTGATTGGATCCGCTGCTGGTGTGGGGCTGTTGCAACTCCCTACAACAAAGACAGACCATTGAGTGCTGCTCCTGCCCATTTGTTTCTGTTAAAGGGGCTGTCACTGATAAAGGGGCGGCCACTGTGAAAGTCACTGTTAAAGGGGCGGTCATTATGAAAGTCACTGTTAAAGGGGCGGTCACTGTGAAAGGGGCAGCCACTGTGAAAGTCACTGTTAAAGGAGCGGTCACTGTTAAAGGGGCGACCATTGTGGAAGTCACTGTTAAAGGGGCGGTCATTGTTAAAAAGGCAATCACTGTAAAAGTCACTGTTAAGGCTATGTTCACATCTGCGTTCAAGCTCTCCGGAACTCTAGAGAGAGTTCAGAGAAGAGCTACTAAACTAGTACATGGATTGCAGGATAAAACTTACCAGGAAAGGTTAAAAGACCTTAATATGTATAGCTTGGAAGAAAGAAGAGACCGAGGGGATATGATAGAAACTTTTAAATACATAAAGGGAATCAACTCGGTAAAGGAGGAGAGCATATTTAAAAGAAGAAAAACTACCACAAGAGGACACAGTTTTAAATTAGAGGGGCAAAGGTTTAAAAGTAATATAAGGAAGTATTACTTTACTGAGAGGGTAGTGGATGCATGGAATAGCCTTCCTGCAGAAGTGGTAGCTGCAAATACAGTGAAGGAGTTTAAGCATGCATGGGATAGGCATAAGGCCTTCCTTCATATAAGATAGGGCCGGGGCTATTCATAGGATTCAGATATATTGGGCAGACTAGATGGGCCAAATGGTTCTTATCTGCCGACACATTCTATGTTTCTATGTTTCTATATTTTGAGCCTGCACCCAAATTATTATCAGCATCACCAAGAGCTGACTAAAATCCAGCAGATCTGGCTCTGACATCTTTTTTGTAGGTTTTGGATATACATTGCCTCCCTCTTTATTGTTGCCATGGCCACCACGGCAACAAAAAATGTCTCCTCCCTCTCCTCAGCCCCCTAACCCAGCTCCCAGGTTATGTCCTGCATACAATCATCATCATAGTCTTCATCCTCTACTTTTGTCAGACTGTGATATGCCATCATGGGCTTCTGGGCCCCCCTCCCAATTCCCTGGTTCATATTATAGCTTCAAGTGACCCTATTGCCACCACTTTGGCTATAAAAGCCACTATTACCACCACCAATAAGAACACTGTTATACATGGGGTCCACCACCTCCACCTGAACCTTCTCCTTATGCAGTACAAATGGTGACACTACTCACACAAGTCATCAACAAGAAAACTTGCTTGAGTATCTTCCATACCACATTTTATTGCCTCTTCTTTGGAAAACAAAAGAAGGCACCGCACTAGGAGGCAGCAATGAAGAAAGAGAGTATGCAACATAAAGGCTTCTCTGGGATTGCAAGAACAAGGAGCAGGAGGAATGCTGTGACCCCTGGCTCCAATGCACAGAGTCAGAGGTGACATCTAATTAATTCTGCTATTACAGACAGCAGGTTTGGTACACAGATTATTAAATGGTACTACTAGCAGAATTTCAAGTGTGTTTTATGTAATTGAAATACAGAAGCGCAATTGAATGTACCCTCCTTCTGTAATCACTCTGCACACTGGTATTGACAATGTGTTAATAATGCAATGTTTGCAGTAAAATGTCTTTGAAATATACATTCAATAACACAGGAATTACATGGTCGATGTAGTAATGCATTCAATAACATGAATATAGCAATGCAATGTTTGCAGTAAAATGTCTTTGAACTATGCATTCAACCCCTTTAAGCAGAAGCCAGTTTGGACCAAATGCCAAAGTCACAATTTTCAAATCTGACACTTTATGTGATAATTAAGATTTTCTGAGATTCTTTTCATGTGATACATTGTACCATGTTAGTGGTAAATTTGGGTCACTATGTTATATGTTTATTTATTTTAAAAAATCAGCAATTTTCTAAATTTATATATCTCTGCTTTAATACAGATAATGATGCATCATAAAATAGTTATCACTTAACATTCTACATACGCTATGTGTAACTAATGCCTGCATCATTTTGAATATGTATTTTTATTGTATTAGGGTGTTAGAAGGCTTAGAAATGTAAAGAAAATTTTCAAAACTTAATTTAAGGACCAATTCAGTTATGAAGTCATTTTGTGGGGCTTACATAATAGACACCACCCATAAATTACCCCATTTAAGTAACTACACCTCTCAAATTAATCTTGTCTCAATTCAGCAAATGGCACTTATGTAGAGAAAGTTAATACAAGCCACTCACTAATGTATTGTGATTGTCCATATTGCTTCCTTTGTCAGCTGGATTCATTTTTTCCATCACATTATACACTGCTCATTTCCATGGTTACGACCACCCTGCAATCCAGCAGCTGTGGATTGCATACTATAAGAAAACGCACCGGTCTGTCTGGTGGTCAGGAACATGGGAGCGCACATAAGCTAGTGCTTTTTTGTAAATTATGCAAGCACGACCACCGCTGATAGATTGCAGGGTGGTCATAATTAGTGTTGATCGAGCACCAAAGTGCTCGGGTGCTCAAGTAGAACACCTTGGGATGCTCAGGTGCTCGGAACCCAAGCATTAAACTAGGCACCCCCTACTCTGAAGAGGGAAGGGTGTCTGGTTCACAGGAAATGGTCAGAAATGGTTGGAAACACCACCAAAATGGTTCGGGAACAGCATGGGGAGATGTCTGGATGCATCTTGGACTTCTAGGTAATTAATGGGAAGGATGTTGTCCGAGTAGTATGCCAATTTTACAGACTGACAATAATACGCACAAAACCAAAGATAAAATCGATTTTAGAAAAAAAATTGTTAGGATACATTCTTTCCTATATATTTAATTGTATATAAAGTGCAAGTGCTGCCAAAAATTACAAGGAAGAGGCACTCCGATACAACCTGTATATCACATAAAGTAGCGGCTCATTCACATTGTGGTACAATTGTTCAGGTAGTGGGACTCCTACACTCATAAATCTATTGCACTAAGTATTGGAACCAGCACTCCAATACAGGGAGTTCAGAATTATTAGGCAGGTTGTATTTTTGAGGATTAATTTTATTATTGAACAACAACCATGTTCTCAATGAACCCAAAAAACTCATTAATATCAAAGCTGAATATTTTTGGAAGTAGTTTTTAGTTTGTTTTTAGTTTTAGCTATTTTAGGGGGGTATCTGTGTGTGCAGGTGACTATTACTGTGCATAATTATTAGGCAACTTAACAAAAAACAAATATATACCCATTTCAATTATTTATTTTTACCAGTGAAACCAATATAACATCTCAACATTCACAAAAATACATTTCTGACATTCAAAAACAAAACAAAAACAAATCAGTGACCAATATAGCCACCTTTCTTTGCAAGGACACTCAAAAGCCTGCCATCCATGGATTCTGTCAGTGTTTTGATCTGTTCACCATCAACATTGCGTGCAGCAGCAATCACAGCCTCCCAGACACTGTTTAGAGAGGTGTACTGTTTTCCCTCCTTGTAAATCTCACATTTGATGATGGACCACAGGTTCTCAATGGGGTTCAGATCAGGTGAACAAGGAGGCCATGTCATTAGATTTTCTTCTTTTATACCCTTTCTTGCCAGCCACGCTGTGGAGTACTTGGACGCGTGTGATGGAGCATTGTCCTGCATGAAAATCATGTTTTTCTTGAAGGATGCAGACTTCTTCCTGTACCACTGCTTGAAGAGGGTGTCTTCCAGAAACTGGCAGTAGGACTGGGAGTTGAGCTTGACTCCATCCTCAACCCGAAAAGGCCCCACAAGCTCATCTTTGATGATACCAGCCCAAACCAGTGCTCCACCTCCACCTTACTGGCGTCTGAGTTGGACTGGAGCTCTCTGCCCTTTACCAATCCAGCCACGGGCCCATCCATCTGGCCCATCAAGACTCACTCTCATTTCATCTGTCCATAAAACCTTAGAAAAATCAGTCTTGAGATATTTCTTGGCCCAGTCTTGACGTTTCAGCTTGTGTGTCTTGTTCAGTGGTGGTCGTCTTTCAGCCTTTCTTACCTTGGCCATGTCTCTGAGTATTGCACACCTTGTGCTTTTGGGCACTCCAGTGATGTTGCAGCTCTGAAATATGGCCAAACTGGTGGCAAGTGGCATCTTAGCAGCTGCACGCTTGACTTTTCTCAGTTCATGGGCAGTTATTTTGCGCCTTGGTTTTTCCACGTGCCTCTTGCGACCCTGTTGACTATTTTGAATGAAACGCTTGATTGTTTGATGATCACGCTTCAGAAGCTTTGCAATTTTAAGAGTGCTGCATCCCTCTGCAAGATATCTCACTATTTTTGACTTTTCTGAGCCTGTCAAGTCCTTCTTTTGACCCATTTTGCCAAAGAAAAAGAAGTTGCCTAATAATTATGCACACCTGATATAGGGTGTTGATGTCATTAGACCACACCCCTTCTCATTACAGAGATGCACATCACCTAATATGCTTAATTGGTAGTAGGCTTTCGAGCCTATACAGCTTGGAGTAAGACAACATGCATAAAGAGGATGATGTGGTCAAAATACTCATTTGCCTAATAATTCTGCACTCCCTGTACACCCTTTATAAGGCTACTTTCACACCTGCGTTAGGTGCGGATCCATCTGGTATCTGCACAGACGGATTTTGCACCTATAATGCAAAGGCTTGTATCCGTTCAGAACTTTAAAGCACCCGATGGCGCGTTCCGGCCAGCCAATCACTGTAATGCCAGTAACCAACATGGCTACGGCATTACAGTGAGGGCAGTACTTACCTGCACGTTTATTGGCTGTGTAGCAGCCAATAAACGTGCGGGGAGGAGACTTCAGCATGGCTCTCGAGCACACGCGATATTCGGCCGAACACCGCAATCCGCCGAGCATTGTAATGCTCGAGCCGAACTTGTGTTCGGCCGAGCATGCTCGATCATCACTAGTCATAATAATGGAAATGGAAATGAGCAGTGCATAATGTGATGGAAAAATGAATCCAGCCAGCAAAGGAAGCAGTATGGATAATAACAATAAATTAGTAAATGTGTTGTATTAACTTTCTCTACATAATAAATGCTATTTGCTGATGTGAGACAACCTCTTTAACCCTTAAGGTGCTCCACATGAATTAGATCAAAATGAAGGTTAAATTAAAAAATATAATTAAATTTTTTGCGCAGATTTTGCATTTTAATCAACACAGCAATGGTTAATTAGATATCATGCACACAACCGCAGCCTGTTTTGCAGTCTACAAATTGCAGATCCGCAAAACATGGATACCAGCCATTTTTGGGAACAGATATACGGATGCGGACAGCACACAGATTGCTGTCTACATCCTTTGCCGGCCCCATCAAAATATTTGGGTCCGCATCCAACCTGCAAAAAATGAGGATCGGATGTGGACTAAAACAATGTTTGTGTGCATGAGCCTTTACCCCAATTCTCCAGTTTACAGAAACCACCCACATGTGTTAATATATCTCTTCATGGGCACATGACAGGGCTCAGAAAGAAAAGAGAACAATATTGTTTTTGGAGGACAGATTTTGCTGGAATGTTTTTTTGGGTGCCATGTCACATTTGAAGAGACCCTGAAGTACCCCTAGAAATGAAACCCCAAAAAAGTGACCCCAAAGTTTTGAGAATTACATAAATATTGGAAATTGGAAAAGTTGCTGCTTAAGTTTTTATAATAGCAATTTGCATATACTCCAGAATGTTATGAAGAGTGATCAGATGAATTGCATAGTCCTTCTTTGCCATGAAAATTAACTTAATCCCCAAAAAACCTTTCTACTGCATTTCATTGCTGTCATTAAAGGACCTGCTGAGATTATTTCAGTAATCGTCTTGTTAACTCAGGTGAGAATGTTGAAGAGCACAAGGCTGGAGATCATCAGGCTGATTGGGTTAAAATGGCACACTTGACCTGTTAAAAGGAGGGTGATGCTTGAAATCATTGTTCTTCCATTGTTAACCATGGTGACCTGCAAAGAAACGCGTGCAGCCATCATTGCGTTGCATAAAAATGGCTTCACAGGCAAGGATATTGTGGCTACTAAGATTGCACCTCAATCAACAATTTATAGGATCATCAAGAACTTCAAGGAAAGAGGTTCAATTCTTGTTAAGAAGGCTTCAGGGCATCCAAGAAAGTCCAGCAAGCGCCAGGATCGTCTCCTAAAGAGGATTCAGCTGTGGATCGTAGTGCCACCAGTGCAGAGCTTGCTCAGGAATGGCAGCAGGCAGGAGTGAGAGCATCTGCACCACAGTGAGGCAAAGACTTTTGGAAGATGGCCTGGTGTCAGGAAGGGCAGCAAAGAAGCCACTTCTCTCCAAAAAAAACCCATCAGGGACAGATTGATCTTCTGCAGAAAATATGGTGAATGGACTGCTGAGGACTGGGGCAAAGTCATATTCTCTGATGAAGCCTCTTTCCGATTGTTTGGGGCATCAGGAAAAAGGCTTCTCATCCAAGGGAGTGGGCTCACTCACAATTTTGCCCAAAAACACAGCCATGAATAAAGAATGGTTCCAAAACACCTTCCAACAGCAACTTCTTCCAACAATCCAACAACAGTTTGGTGAAGAACAATGCATTTTCCAGCACGATGGAGCACCGTGTCATAAGGCAAAAGTGATAACTAAGTGGCTCGGGGACCAAAACGTTGACATTTTGGGTCCATGGCCTGGAAACTCCCCAGATCTTAATCCCATTGAGAACTTGTGGTCAATCCTCAAGAGGCGGGTGGACAAACAAAAACCCACTAATTCTGACAAACTCCAAGAAGTGATTATGAAAGAATGGGTTGCTATCAGTCAGGAATTGGCCCAGAAGTTGATTGAGAGCATGTCCAGTCGAATTGCAGAGGTCCTGAAAAAGAAGGGCCAACACTGCATAAATGTAATGTAATTGTCGATAAAAGCCTTTGAAATATATGAAGTGCGTGTAATTATATTTCACTACATCACAGAAACAACTGAAGCAAAGATCTAAAACTAATATTTGTGTCATTCTCAAAAATTTTGGCCATGGCTGTATACCCCTCAAGAAGTTAATTGAGGAGTGAAGTGAATGCTTTGACCCAAGAAGCGTTTTGTGGAATTTAGAAGCACTTGGCTATGAAAATGAGAAATTACATTTTATTTCCAATAAAATGTTGCTTTAGCCCCAAATTTGTTATTCAACTGGAGAAGAAGCATCCCACAATTTGTGATAATTTTTTTCCTGAATATAGCAACAACCCATATGTGATCATAAACTACTGTTTGAGGACACAACAGCGTTCATAACATATTTTAATTTTCTAACATGGAATATGCTGTTATGCTTATGGCCCATAACTTTTCTTTATTTTCTTTTGTTGTCTGAGCTGCATGAGGGCTCATTTTTAGCAGGACAACCTTAATATATTTTTTTTATCATTTCGGGGTAAAAATGCCTTTTTAGATTGCCTTTTAGTTCATATTTTGGGATTATTTTTAATATTTTTTATGGAGTTCTCCATGCGGAATATATGCTATGATACCTTTATTAATATTTCCACTTTTTTGGTAGGAGCTCTTTGCAGATCTCATCCGAAGCCACATCATTTTGTCCCTGTGCCTAACAACGAAAAATCAAATAGCTGTTTCTCACTATACAGGTGAAACTCAAAAAATTTGAATATCGTGCAAAAGTCCACTTATTTCAGTAATGCAACTTAAAAGGAATTACATTAATGCAGCTTAAAATTAGAATTTTGTGAAAAGGTTCAATATTCTAGGCCCAAAGTGTCACACTCTAGTCAGCTAATTAATCCATACCCCCTGAGCAAAGGGTACCTCAAAATTGTGACTTTGGAATTTCATAAACTGTAAGCCATAATCATCCAAATTATAACAAATAAAGGCTTGAAATAGCTTGCTTTGCATGTAATAAGTCTATCTCATATGTTAGTTTCACCTTTTAAGTTGCATTACTGAAATAAATGAACTTTGTACAATATTCAAATTTTTTTAGTTTCACCTGTATAGGAAATTGGCTTTATGCTTAAGCTTTATACTATACTAGCAGAGGGACCCGGCTTCGCACAGGTATATTTAATCTATTTAATTTTATGTTTCCGTGTGTTGTAAAAAGATATTGACAGTTTCCCCCATAACAGTGACCTCTACAGTATCCACCCCTTTAACAATGACCTCTGCAGTGCCCGCCCCTTTAACAATGACCTTCACAGTGTCCGCCCCTTTATTAGTGCCGCCCCTTTAACAGTGACCGCCCCTTTAGCAATGACCACCCCTTTAACAGTGACCTTCATAGTGGCCGCCCCTTTAACAGTGACCTTAACAGTGTCCGCCCCTTTAACAGTGACTTTCACAGTAATCGCCCCTTTAACAGAGACCTCCACAGTGAACGCCCCTTTAACACTGACTTTCACAGTAACCGCCCCTTTAACAGTGACTGTCCCAGTGACCGGCCCTTTAACAGTGACTTTCACAGTGACTGCCCCTTTAACAGTGACTTTCACAGTGATCTACTCCTTTAACAGTGACTTTCACACTGACCTCCCATTTAGGGCTTGTTCACATCAGCGTTTAGTCCTCCGTTCGGCTTTCCGTTATGACTTGCGTCCGTCTCAAAATTGAAACGGATTCATTCATAACGGAACATAACGGACATATTTTGCTACGTTTTAAAATGGATACCATCTAACGGATACGTTAATAAACGGATTAAAAATGTCCGTTAAATGTCCGTTCAATCAGTTCAGTTACTCAGGTAACGGATCCGTTTTCTCTTTTTTTTTTTTTTTTTTCAGTTGTCCCTCCCCTATCTGCATGCTATATAAAAATGGGGCTATATTGTGACATCCAATTGCTGGAAGAGAAACAATGCTGCCCGCTCATGTCCTTTTTTCTGTGGACTATATGATATGGAAACTTCGAAACATGCGAATGTCATCCATGAAAAGGAGACGGCAATATTGGGTGCATCCCATTACATCATGCCGAATGACACGAGTGTTTTGTCGACCCTTTATCAAGAACTCAGAAAATACCCTGTAAAATTTTCAGAATATCTCCGTGTCAGTGTCGCAAGCTTTGATGACCTTTCCCAACGTTTACGCCGCCGATTGAGACGGAAGGATACGAAATTTCGTCGAAGTGTAACTCCAGAAGAATGACTCATGGTCACTCTGCGGTATGTATAGTACAATTTTCCATTATTGCTTCTACTGTGTTTCAGAGCCTTTTTGATTTGATTATTGATAGTATGTGATTAATCTCAAGAGACAACTTTTTATATCTAGTAGTTACCAAAAATATGTAAATGCATCCAAATTTTATACCATTTCCCGTTCAACCGCTAGGTAATATTGATCTGTTTGCTGTAAATGAGTTAATGCTTGTGGGACAATCCGAAATGTTGTTTTGCTTCAGTGTATTTCTTGCGAATAGTATTTGTGTAAAAATTATGTTAAATTTTATTTTATTTTTTTGTACGTTTCTGGCTACTGGTGAAAGTTTTTCCAGTCTTCATTTTCAATTTCGACTAGGGAAATCTACATTACTCTCTAGAGTATCTATATCCTTCTGGAGATATGGCCTCCAGTAAAATATGCCAGACATAGGACAAGCTTGGCTACCTGCCGGTTTGAGCAACTCCCGTATGGCAATTCTTTATCCACAAGACCGGCACACATAACCACAGCTATGTGCAAAAACGACAGGTTTAAAATAAGCTACAGTATGGGAATTTACTGGATCCTGTGGGAAAATAGAACTGGCCAGCATTCCAACTTGAAACAAGTCTATCCTTCTTCTCCTGGTATTCTTCGTGGCAGCCGAGCTGTATCCACAAGCAGCACAATGTCATTGTCATTATCATCAGCTGTTTCTTCTTCTGCTCAGAATCAGCCTCCTTGTCCCCTGTTCCATCGTGAGGCATCCATAATGGAATGTGTGGCCATGAGAAAACTATTTGCAACCAGCAGTTAGTTGAACTCCCATCTGGACAAGTTGCTGGTGGTGCAGTTTCTGTCATGCAACTTAGTTTTGGTAAATATGGCATAGATCAGTGCTTTCCCAAAATTGTTATTCTTTTTTCTGTATGCCATGAGACACAGTTTTGAATATCTCGTGAACTTCGAGAATTTGCAAATATTTCAAATATAGTGCTATACTGTATGTTCATTATATTGAATATTTGTCATGTTTTCCATCTGAACACATGATTCCTCCCTGCTTTGTTTTTTAGAATATTCAAAAAAAAATTCCATCTGAAGTCATGATTCCTCCCTGCTTAAGTTGCTTGACAAGCAACTTAAGCAAGAAGGAATCATAACTTCAGATGGAAAAAAATTACGAATATTCAAAAAAGAACTAATATATAGCACTATATTCTATAATTCTATATATTCACTTTTGACCCACGCCTGTATTGATCGCGTAATATTCACATTTTACACGGTCATTACCTTGCCGATTTTCGAGTAAAAAAAAAAAGAAATATTCTACAAAATATCAAGAATTCGAATATGACCCCTGCCGCTCATCACTCGCCTTAAGACAGATGTCTATAAAAATTGTCTCGTGATTATGGAAATGTTGAGCAGATCTGCTCCTTCATCAAAATTCTAATTTGCTGCATGATATTCATATTGCTACCCAGTTAAAAACAAAAGTTTTCTAAATGACTGTGGCCTTTCTCCGGCCCATCCCTGACCCCATGGAGCTTTTGTGAAGGCAGATTGGAACTATGACTGGAACCAAACTGGAAACCTAGTTTGCTCACTCTTTACTGTCTTGTACAGCCTTGAGTGTTATCTCAGAAGGGGTTTTCAGCATGGTAAGTGGCATTGTGAATGGACAAAGTTGTCTAGCGCCACTGTAAAAAAAATAAGAAAATTGTCAAAATGAATGAGGCTTGGATATTTGAGAAGCTCTTTGAGGATCTTCGATGAATTGATCTGCCCTAGCAGACAATGCCCCATCATGCCACTTCTGCTGACTGCCTGCCTACTGTCACATTCCTTAGTAATGTACAGCTACTGCCTCCATCATGCCACTATCACTGTTTGCCTGCCATCATGTTCTGTACCATATGGCTGCTGCTCAGGGCTGGGACAAGGTCCACCACCAACAGAGGCTGAGCTTCCCAAGTGTGCCCCCCCCCCCAACTTGTGGAGTCTTTACTAAATACTTACTGTTGTAATCACACATAAATATGCACAGTTTAATGTACCAATTAACTATAGCTGTAAACAAATGCACAACCTCTTTAGATCCATATAAAGATAGAAATAAAGTCAAACAAGTCATATAAGACAATAATCACATAATCTTAATATAAATAAACATAATCCTGTCAACAAGACAGAATAAAAACTAGCAAGTTTTGCAGGGGTACGGGTAGATGGGGTGGTAGGAAAGGGCTGATGGGGGAAGGGGGGCTGGGTTAGATCATCTAACCCCCCCCCCCTCCCCCATCAGCCCTCGACCCATCAGCCCTCGACCCCCCCATCTACCCCACCAGACATTTAGATGTTATTTATTCCTGCAGCTCTAATGCTCTTATGATCACTGATCAGTAGATGACTCAAGTCAAGCCCCCCCCGCCATTTAGATATGTATGTTTGTTATTAATCATCATCCACCCCAACCCACCCAACTACCCCCCCCCCCCCCCCCGCGGGGCATTTCTTGTAATTTTACCCCAACCAGAACCCCATCAGACCTCAGATCTGACGGAAAAGAATATTATCTTTATTTAAAAACTATCTTACTTCACTTCTGGGCAGACTCTCACACTCTATCCCTGCTGGGGCCTGGGCTGGGTCGTGACACAGTGCTGTGCTGCTGCCTGCGCTGCTCCTGGTCTCCAGAGGGCGCACATGTGACCTGACTGCGTAGAGCGTGTCAGGTCAAAGTGCGCGCTGTAAGCAGCCAGTCAGGCAAGCGACTGAGCAGAGACAAAAGCAGCGGAGCGGCCGAGCCAGGAGGCGGAGCGGGGAGAGAGCACATAAGTCAGTGCCAAGTTCTCACTACTCCCTCCGTCCTCCAGCGCGGCCGGCAGCCCGGCAGGCGCGGCAGAAGCAGCGACGTGGTCAGTGGCCTGCCTGTCGCCCAGAGGCTGGGGAGCTGGCCTGCGCCCTGAAGCTGGAGCCTCCCCAGCCTCTGTGTCGGCCTGGCCCTGCTGCTGCTACCATCATGCCACTGCTGCTATCTGCCTACCATCATGTTCTTTACTGTATGACTGCTGTTGCCACCATAATGCCATTGCTACCGTCTGCCTGCCTACCACTTTGCTCCATACAGTAGCGTTGCTACTGCCATCATACCATTATCACTGTTTTCCTGCCTACTATCATATTCCATAACTTATAAATGTTGCTGCTGCCATCATGCCACTGCCAATGTATGCCTGCCTATTATCGTGTTTCATATCAGTATGACTGCTGCCGCAGCTGCCACAGCAGCTGCTACTCATTGCTGTTATTCCCCCTAATGCCACTTCCATTACCTCTGCTCCCACTACTAATACTGCTACATAGACTATTACTACCCCTAAACAGCAGCCCATACATCTACTACCCCATCTGCAAAAGTAGAAACATTGACTGGCACTGCAACATTGTAACACAAGAAGCTACACAGCAATCAACTCCTACCACATTCACATTCACCTGTACCTTTAGTGTGCACAAAACAGTGGTATGGGTGCTCAGCAATGCCAGCATAATAAATGGCAGTAAGTATAGAAAAAAGAGTGCAGAACCCACCATTGAAAATCTTCTTTAGTCCAAAATAATGATTAAAAGCACCATTGTGGTACAGAGTACATGGAAAGACGACAGCCTTTTCTCACACTTATGCTTCCTCTGGGTCTTGCATCCCAGAGGATGAAACACTTTTAATTGTAATTTTGGAATATAGAAGATTTTCTGTGGTGAGTGCCACAATCTTTAGTCTATATATACTGTCATCTACTACCCTATCTGTCCCTTACTGTGATGCTACTTCTGCTGCTACTATTGCAGCCACATGCCACTATTATCATCTTTCCACAGCCAAACTGTACTGCTGCTGCTCCCAATTAAAAGAGAACATTTTCCCTGGCTTGTTCAGAACAAGCCACTCTTATTTCTGACAATTAACACTTATATATATAAATATAGGCAGGCATTATGCCCCTGTATTCTGCAAAATGTTTGGAGGCTTGTGCAGAGTAAGCCACAGTTTTTTAATGAGATTAATGTGTGTATAAACCCCCATTAAGACAAAACTTTAGGACTATGGTCCCAACAAGACGCAGTTTTTTCCTCCATAAAACCATGTGTGTTAAACAACATCTGCCCCAGATAAGAGACAAATTATGTAAGCTTCAAAGTAAAAAAATAACATACAGTATGCAGTGGTACAGTGTGTTTTTAAACATGCTATTTAGTAACACTGTTATTTATGTACAAACCGGATTCTCAAAAAGTTGGGACACTATACAAATCGTGAATAAAAACTGAATGCAATGATGTGGAGGTGCCAACTTCTAATATTTTATTCAGAATAGAACATAAATCACGGAACAAAAGTTTAAACTGAGAAAATGTACCATTTTAAGGGAAAAATATGTTGAATCAGAATTTCATGGTGTCAACAAATCCCCAAAAAGTTGGGACAAGGCCATTTTCACCACTGTGTGGCATCTCCCCTTCTTGGGCCTTCTTTGTTGCACCTTCCTCTTTATGATGCGCCAAATGTTCTCTATAGGTGAAAGATCTGGACTGCAGACTGGCCATTTCAGTACCCGGATCCTTCTCCTACGCAGCCATGATGTTGTGATTGATGCAGAATGTGGTCTGGCATTATCTTGTTGAAAAATGCAGGGTCTTCCCTGAAAGAGATGACGTCTGGATGGGAGCATATGTTGTTCTAGAACCTGAATATATTTTTCTGCATTGATGGTGCCTTTCCAGACATGCAAGCTGCCCATGCCACACGCACTCATGCAACCCCATACCATCAGAGATGCAGGCTTCTGAACTGAGCGTTGATAACAACTTGGGTTGTCCTCTTTGGTCCGGATGACATGGCGTCCCAGATTTCCAAAAAGAACTTCTAATCGTGACTCGTCTGACCACAGAACAGTCTTCCATTTTGCCACACTCCATTTTAAATGATCCCTGGCCCAGTGAAAACGCCTGAGCTTGTGGATCTTGCTTAGAAATGGCTTCTTCTTTGCACTGTAGAGTTTCAGCTGGCAACAGCGGATGGCACAGTGGATTGTGTTCATTGACAATGGTTTCTGGAAGTATTCCTGAGCCCATTCTGTAATTTCCTTTACAGTAGAATTCCTGTTTGTGGTGCAGTGTCGTTTAAGGGCCCGGAGATCACGGGCATCCAGTATGGTTTTACGGCCTTGACCCTTACGCACAGAGATTGTTCCAGATTCTCAGAATCTTCGGATGATGTTATGCACAGTTGATGATGATAGATGCAAAGTCTTTGCAATTTTTCACTGGGTAACACCTTTCTGATATTGCTCCACCTATCTTTCTGCTCAACATTGTGGGAATTGGTGATCCTCTACCCATCTTGGCTCTGAGAGACACTGCCACTCTGAGAAGCTCTTTTTATACCCAATCATGTTGCCAATTGACCTAATTAGTGTTAAGTGGTCTTCCAGCTCTTCGGTATGCTCAAATTTACATTTTCCAGCCTCTTATTGCTACTTGTCCCAACTTTTTGGGGATTTGTTGACACCGTGAAAATTTGAATCAACGTATTTTTCCTTTAAAATGATACATTTACTCGGATTAAACGTTTGATCTGTCATCTACGTTCTATTACAAATAAAATATTGACATTTGCCATCTCCACATCATTGCATTCAGTTTTTATTCACAATTTGTTTAGTGTCCCAACTTTTTGGGAATCCGGTTTGTACTTGCCCATAGTTACATATGCCAATGTCACTCTAACATTATTTGCTATCTTTGGCAAATAAGCTTAAAGGTATGGGGGGGGAGCAAAAATTATTTTTAAAAAAATGTAAAAATTATAACAAACAAATCCTAAAAAAAATCTGAATCTTTGGGGAATTCATTGTCATTTTCCAATTTTCAAGACAATTGTTGCACATTTGATTAGTATAGAATCGATTCAGATACAAAATAAATTTTTCTCTACTTTGAAGCCATTTCCTTTTTAATTGGTCCTTTTTTTATCTTTTTTAAGTTTCTGTGCAATTTTATTTTAATTACACTTTATTTCTGATAAAACTGATTCCATGTGTAACATTTAAAAAATAATCTAAGAAAAATACTACTGTACTTAAAATGATGTCATTATAAATGTAAAAAAAAAATAAATAGAATTTTGTCAGTAATATCCAAGCTTACAAGCCCGTGTCAAAGGTCCTCATTATTTTGTGAGCTACAGTACACTAGCTAAAAAGGAACATAGAAACTAGCTAGAAAACAGGTATACTAAACCTTCATCAGTCCCGATAACAATTGGGGCTGAGGATCCAGAAAATTCCAGGAAGTTTTCTGTGCTCTGGTAGGGTAAGCTGGTTGGCTTGAAGCCTTCAAGCTGGTTCATTTGAAGCAAGCATCAGTAGTGCTCCAATAAGTACTGATATTCACAATTACAAAACAATAACTACTGTCAGCCAAGGTGAAAAGCACTAGCAAGAAATAATGCTTGGAACTGAAGTAAAGGAACCCCTGAGTGAGGAGTCTCCTTTACATAGATGTGTTTGCTGTGCATTGCCCTGTTGCTGTTAGTGATGAATTGTATACAGATGAGCAAATCAAAGCTGATGAAGTGAAATTAGATCCGACTTTCAGGAAAAAATTCAATTTGCAACAAATGCAAATTTCCTCACGCTTCATGGTAACGAATCGCAATTTTCCTAAAATGGTGGCTACACGTGTAAGGACTGAGGAAATGGGGCAAGGAACTCTGGGAAGGCGGGATCACCCAGATTGACATGCCTGCATGCTGCCAATCAGCAACCAGACAGCCCTGTGTTGTCATAGCCCTATAAATATGGCAGCCATATTAGATTCTGCCATTTTCCAGCGTTCAGAGTGCAGGGACAAACGTGTCAAGGTGCTAGGGACAGCAATTGGAAAAACCTCATTGTGGAAAAGAAAAGACAGAAAAAACTATTCATAAGTGCAGGGAACGGAGAAATCATTTCACAGCATCTTAGTGAAGAGAGAGACGTCAAAAGGTGCTAGGGACATTGTTAGGAAAGCGATTTACAAACGGAGGGAAAGATTATTTGGGGATCCAAATAGCCATTAGACAGCTCTGTCATTCCAGCTATTTGTTATTGGGCTGCAAGATCTATGTTAAAAAACCTTTAGTGGCTTATACCTTTGTATCTTATATCAGTACTACAAGAAAAATATATACGCATTTTACTTCTGCAGTTACTTCTGTTAAAAGTGTATATCGGCGTATTACAGTAAAAAAAAAAGGAAAATATATATGCACTGCACTGTTGCAGTTATTTCTGGTGAAAACCTATAGGGGCATTCTTTCAGTACTACAAGAAAAATATATTCTCAGTTCACTTCTGCAGTTATTTATGTTTAAAGCGTATAGGGCTGTAGGAAGGTGCAAGGGTCCATCATTGACGGAAGGTATGTGTCACCGAGATTCCTGGTGAGGTAAGAGCCGGTAATTTCATGTGTCAGCGGCAGCTAGAGCTTGTTGGCGTGAGAGCAGATGGTTTCTGCTATGTCCAAGGACTTCTGCATTGCTGCCTGGTGTGAAAAAACACCAGACTCACGCTGACTGTTTTCCTTGAAACTGACTTTTTGTTTTGCTTATCCTTATGTGTGAATAAAAACTGAACTGTTTAAGTTAAAGACATTGCCGTTGCCTCCATACTGCATCTGCCAGAGCAAATCCTCACAATTGGTGGAGGATGCGGGAAAACACAGTGAGGTAGGCCTAAAGGCCGAAAAGTTTTAGTTTTTTCCCTGACACAAGTGCATGTTCTACATTAAGCTGGCAAGGTTACGACCCGTGTCCCCTGACAAAATGGAGGCGGTCTTAAAGGCCCTCGTGGAGGCTAACTTGCAGCATCGGGTGGCTAACAAGAAGCAGCAGGACACTCAACAGCTGCTATTGCAGCATGTGATGGCATTGCAAGCGGCAGGAGCATCACTGAATGTCCACGATGCACAGAAAGCTGTCAGTGCGGCGATCCCTAAGATGACCCCCTCGGATGACGTAGAGACTTATCTGGCAGTGTTCAAAAAGGTGGCCATGAGGGAAAAGTTACCCCGAGACCAGTGGGCTGAGGTCGTCGCTCTATTCCTGGCGACTGGACCCCAGCAAGTTTTTTTTTATCTACCCGATGATCAAGGGGCCGACTACCTGACCGTAAAATGGTGAGATCCTGGCGAGACTGGGGGAATTTAACCCAGCTGAACCCGCCAGACCGCAGTATTATGACCTGGTACACTGTTTGCAAAAATGTCTGCAGCCTGACGTACTGACCCCCACTGCTGTGCTGGATCGTCTCTTGGAAGATGTGTTCTGGAGGGCTTTGCCATACACCCTGCAGCACTGGATCAGCCAGGTGTCTCCGGGTAATGCCTTGGAGATGGTCGACCTGGTGGAGTACTAGGAGGCCACCAGAAATCTACAGGGGATTCTTTTGGGAGGGGGCCAGTCAAACCCTGGAAATCTCCACCCTAGACCCAGTGGCCGGTGCCAGCCAAACCGGCAGGGGATATACCCCCTGTAGACCCAGCCCCGGTGGTCTGCTGGTGATGTCAGGAGCCTGGACACATAAGGGCCGACTGTCCCCATCGGGGTGAACCTATGGACTCCAACTATGGCTACCGCCACTCATTATATGCCTGGAAGTTGTGTGCCACAGGAACCTCTGAGACTATAGACAACAGCCACTTGTGCCAGGTGGAAGTGGGGGACACTCTGGTGGTGGATATGCTGGATTCAGGGAACCTGGTGTCCCTGGTAAGAGCTGTCCTGGTATAGCCCACCAAGTAAACTGGCCGAAAGGCTTAAAAGACTAACCCACAGCCCTGGTCTTTCTATTAACGGTGGCTGGCAGGTGGACTCATGAGGTGGCCGTCACAACAAAATTACAGTATGTACTCATATTTGGAAGAGACTTCCCTGGTTTAACGGCACTGTGGCCGGATACAAAAGTTACTGATACCCGGGAGACAGACATAACCCTAGCAAAGTGGCCTGGCTCAGGGGGAGACCAGAACCTGAGTCCGAAGGGCCAGCGGTAGGGGTGACCGCCACTTCGGTGGAAGAGGGGGAGACAATCCCACTAAGTGTGATGGTGGGAGACATGGAGGACTTGCCGCCGGGTCTGGAGTTGGCAGACCTCAACGTCTCGGGAGATTATTTTGGTACAGCACAGCACCAGTACCCGACTCTATCCCAAGCCTGGGAGAATGTGGTAGTAGTTGAGGGTGAACCGCAACAATCTGGGGCTGAGTCTATGTTCCCTCAGTTTGTGGTTCAACAGGAGATGCTGTACCATGTAAACCAACTATGGGGTGAGCATATTGAACAGCTGGTGGTGCCCAAGGTGTATCGCAAGCTCGTGTTAGAGTTAGCCCACCAACATGTTCTTAGGGCACACCTGGGCCAGCAGAAAACACAGGACCGGATTCTACAGCGGTTCTACTGGCCCAGTGTGTTCAGAGAGGTGGAAGAGTATTGCAAGTCTTGACCAACCTGCCAGATAACCAGCCCCCAGTCACATTTCCATAGCCCTCTGGTCCCTCTCCCGATTATTGAGGTTCCATTCGAGTGGATCGCTATGGATCTCATAGGCCCAGTACCGAAGTCTGCTAGAGGGCACCAACACATCTTGGTCATCCTCAACTACGCTACTCGGTACCCGGAGGCGGTGCCACTGTATAAAAAATCAGCCAAACTCATAGCTAAGGAGTTAATGGAGATGTTTTCTCGAGTGGGTCTGCCTAAGGAGGTTCTGACTTACCAAGGGACCCCGTTTATGTCCAAGGTCATGAGGGCACTCTGTAAGTTTCTCCACATAAAACAGTTACGGACGTCGGTGTATCATCTGCAAATGGATGGCCTGGTAGAAAGGTTTAATCAAATATAAAAAAATATGTTAAAAAGAGAGGTGTCTGAGGGGCGGAGCTTGTGCCAGACTGTGATGGCAGCATAGTCAGGAGCTCTCCGTAACAGATTCCACAAAGCACCAGCTTACATTAGCTGACAGCCAGAGAGATGGTCAAGATAGGCCAACCCAAGTATGGAGATTCATCCAGCTCCAACAAAACTGCTAATTCGGGCGGAGAAATTGATAAATTCATCCAAAAAGCGGCTGCCACTGTCGCAGCTCGTGAGCCCAAGATGGCGCCGCCTTCTGCAATCCATTTCCTCCAGTTTGGATAGATTAGACACACACATACTCTCATGGTTTGGGAGGAAACATCTCCTTATGTCCTTAACTATCCCACGCCTCACCTACTTGCAGCAAGGATTACCCATACACATACCTAAAACCTATTACGAATCTCTTAGGAAAATGTTCCGTAAGTTCCTTTGGAAAGGGAAGAAGCCCAGGTTAGCGTATAACACACTATCCCGCCCCCAAACGATCGGGAGGGATGGCTCTTCCAGACCCCGAACTCTATGGAAAAGCTGTCCTGATGTCCAGGGTGGTGGAATGGCTCAGGATATCAAACACAAAACCATGGGTGGCAATGGAACAGGAGCTTTTAGGTAAACCATTCCGATCCATATTACTGGGGAATTCCAGTCATTTCAACATACCGTCCTCACCTTACCCAATCATTCAAGCCACATTGAAGGTATATAAGTGGTTCCAGGTTTCCCATTGCTCCATACCCTTCCCATCTCCCCTCCTCTCTATGAGAGATATTTTAGGTACAGCTCTTCCTCTGGTGATAGAATGTACCCATAGACTTTTGAGAGACTCAGACATACCTGTCTCATCTCTCTTCAACTCGGAGGGCCAGGTATTACCCATTTCAGAGCTTCGAAAAATGCTTACTCCTCATCGCCATTGTATATCTTCAATTTCGTATCTCCATTCTTACTTGGCCCAACATACCTCTAGAAGTGACTTTCTCCGACCCTTAGTTTGGATTGAGGCCCTCATTAATGACCCCAACCCAGCAAAAAAGCTTATATCCCAATTATTCCATAGACTTAACTCGCCCCCTATACTTATTAAACCAGCTTACATAAGCCAGTGGGAAAGAGATCTAGGGCGGGACTTTCCTTCCAACAGTTTGCCGGACATCCTCTTAGCTCCTCATACTGCGTCCAGATATGTTCGCATACAAGAAAACGGATATAAATTATTAACCAGATGGTATAAAACTCCAGACATTTTCAGCCTTTTTTCTGATTCATCATCTGATAGATGTTGGAGATGCCTGAGCGATAGAGGATATTTTTTTCATATTTGGTGGGAATGCCCTATTGTTAACAACTGGTGGAAGGAAATATTTCACCTAAGGAACCTATTATGCCGAACCTCGGTACCTATGTCTCCTCTCACGGCTTTACTTAGTTTCTATGATACAAAGGAGGCAGGGGACTCCCAGCCCCCCTTCCTATTTAGACAACTGCTTATTGCAGCTCGTTTGTTGGTTCCAAAATGTTGGCTTTCAACTACTCTTCCACCTATGGAACAGTGGAAACTGAAAGTGGATAAGCTGTACTGTTTTGAGGAACTATCCGCGTGGGAGGCTAGGAACCATCAGAAATTTGCTAAACAATGGTGACTGTGGCGGGAGTTCAGGTTTAGTAGCAGCCAGCTTCCTCCTTCATAACCCAATGATTGAAGAGAATAGAATTCACTACTAGTGTTGATCACGAATATTCGAATTGCGAATTTTAATCGCGAATATCGTCACTTTGAGAATTCGCAAATATTTAGAATATCGTTAAATATATTCGTAATCACGAATATTCTTTTTTTTTATAAAATTCCAGTTCATGCGAATTTTGAATGCAAAAATTTTATTTATGCGAATTTTATGCGAATTTTCGCAATAAAGTAAATAATGCCTGGAGATCACGAATTCGCGAATTCTCGAATATATGGCGAATATTCGCCCAAATATTCGTGAAATATCGCGAATTCGAATATTGCCCCTGCCGCTCATCACTATTCACTACCTGACTAATCATTCTTCGTTTTTTGTTCTATATGCTTTATAGGGACTTGTCTCCCCTTATAAGGTTTTTACATTATGACATAATAATATAATAATTATAATGACATAGCTCTTCAAGTTGTGCTTAGTGTGACATATTCACATGTGTGGAACTCCTTTTGTGCTGTTATTTATCAGGAACCTCCTTGCATTCACAATGTATTGTATATGTATTACTGAATGTGTCATGTTAGACGCCTTAATGTCAAACATGTACCATGCTTTGTTTTCTTAAATTAAAATAAAAAACTTTTAATAAAAAAAAAAAGAGAGGTGTCTAAGGATGGGAGGGACTGGGACCTTCTTCTGCCCTATCTCATGATTACAGTGCAAGAAGTGCCCTAGGCCTCTCCTGGGTTCTCGCCCTTCGAACTGCTATACAGCAGACACCCTCGCGGTCTGTTGGACGTCGCCAAAGAGGCGTGGTAACACTAACCCGCACCGCACAAAAGTGTTGTCGAGTATGTCACCCAGATGCAAGGACGGATGGAAAAAGTGTTATCTCTGGTTAGGGAGCATATGGAGGCAGCACAGTGAGCCCAGAGTAGGGTGTATAATCGGCAGGCTCGGGTCTGGAATTTTAACCCGGGTGATCGGTGTTGGTTCTGGTACTGACTGACTGTAGACAGTAAGTTCCTAGCTAGGTGGCAGGGGCCCTACGAGATACTTGAAAAAATTGGAGAGGTAGATTACAAGGTACACCAGCCAAGGAGGCAAAAGCCTAAGCAGGTGTACCATGGAAGACGACCCACGACCAGGGTTCTTAGGGGAAGCAGTTTCGGCCCCTCTGTCTGTAGCAAGTGAAGTGGCTGCCACAGTGAAAATTTATGACAGCATCTCCTCTAAACAGGCTCAGGAAGCCAGGAAGTTCATTAGTCGGAACACAGATGTGTTCTCGGACCTCCCTAGATGCACACCCATAATCTGGCATGACATTATTACTGAGCCTCAGGCAAAAGTCCGGTTAAAACCATACCGGGTACCAGAGGTTCGGCGAAAAGCATCACAGAGGAAGCGCAGCTAATGCTCCAGCTAGGTGTCATCTAGGAGTCAAAAAGTGAATGGGCCAGTCTGATAGTCTTAATACCCAAGCCGGATGGTACATTGCGGTTCTGTAACGACTTCCGCAAACTGAATAAGATGTCTAAGATGGACGCATATCCTATGCCCCGAGTAGATGAGCTTATTGAGACGTTAGGCCAAGCCCGGTATTTTTCAAAGGGAGGTACCCTTGACGGAGGCTTCCAAGGAAAAAGCATCTTTCATCACACCAGAGGGGCTGTATCAGTACAAGGTTTTAACCATTGGTCTACATGGCGCTCTTGCCACATTTCAAAGGCTAATGGACGTTGTACTATGCCCGCATTGTCGATACGCTTGGACAATATCGTTATCCATATCACTGAATGAAAAAGTCACCTATCTAAAGTACAGGCTGTAGTGGACTCCCTTAGGAAGCCTGGCTTAACCGCTAACCCCAAAAAGTGTGCAATAGGGTTAGAAAATTATGTAATTTGGCATGGAATGATCAAACCTCAGGTTAACAAAATTGAGGCAATTAGGAATTGGTCCCGACCTGTCACTATTCGGCAAGTATAGTAATTTCTGGGTATGGTGGGGTACTATATGAGGTTTGTCCCCAATTTTGCTACAGTCGCCGCACCATTGACAGGCCTTTAGAAGGGACGCAAGTCAATGACGGTTCAGTGGAATGAACAGGCGGAAAAGGCTTTCTCCGCTTTGAAGTCTGCCCTGTGTTGGTCCCCGGTATTGGTGACACCTGACTTCAACAGGGAATTTGTGGTACAGACCGATGCCTCTGAAGTACACCTCAGAGCTGTACTCTCTCAGGACACCAATGGGGAGGAACATCCTGTTGTTTTCCTCAGCCGAAATCTTAGCCCAACCGAGACTAGGTACAGTATAGTAGAGAGAGAGTGCCTGGCCATCAAATTGACACTCGAGTCTCTCCGCTATTATCTATTGCGGAGAAAGTTCCATCTAGTGACCGACCACTGCCCTTTCAAGTGGATGAGCCAAGCCAAAGAGAGGGATGCTCGGGTCACCAGATGGTTCTTGTCGTTACAGAACTTCAAGTTCTTAGTAGAACACAGGGCAGGCCGCTTACAGGGAAATGCGGATGCCCTGTCCCAGGTACACTGTCTGGCAAATGTTCACCCCCTCAGGGTTGAACAAAGGGGGGGGGGGGTATGTAGGAAGTTACAAGGGTCTGTCATTGAAGGAAGATATGTGTCACCGAGATTTCTGGCCTCGGTGAGGTAAGAGCCGGTATTTTCATGTGTCTGCGGCAGCTAGTGCTAGCTGACATGGTTTTTCTATTTAGTATTGGAAAAAGATAATTGAAGCAGTGCTCACCTGACATGAATTGTAGACAGAAAATAAAGAAATTCAGCTTCTGAAATTTTTTAAAATTTATTCCAACGTTAAAATCTCCACAAACAGGAAAAAACAAACAAGTTCTATGCATTTCGGACCTAAAAAAATCTTAATGGTCCTTACTCATGGTCATAAAATGGACTCCAAAATTGATGAAAAGACAAGAATAAAACTTGTCTGGGAGGCTACCAAGAGGCCTACAGCAACATTAAAGGATCTGCAGGAATATCTGGCAAGTACTGGCTGTGTGGTACATGTGACAACAATCTCCTGTATTCTTCATATGTCTGGGCTATGGGGTAGAGTGGAAAGATGAAAGCCTTTTCTTACAAAGAAAAACATCTAATCCAGGCTACATTATGCAAAAACACATCCAAAGTCTGAACAGTTATAAATACCAGTCAATATTGGCAGAAAACCTTCAGGCTTTTGCTAGAAAGCTGAACATGAAGAGGAACTTTATCTTTCAGCATGACAACGATCCAAAGCATACATCCAAATCAACAAAGGAATGGCTTCAACAGAAGAACATTAAAGTTTTTTGAATGGCCCAGCCAGTGCCCAGACCTGAATCCAATAGAAAATCTGTGGGATGATCTGAAGAGGGCTGTGCACATAAGATGCCCTCACAATCTGACAGATTTGGAGTATTTTTGCAAAGAAGAGTGGGCAAATCTTGCCAAATCAAAATGTGTCATGCTGATAGACTCATACCCAAAAAGACTGAGTGCTGTAATAAAATAAAAAAGTGTTTGAACAAAGTATTAGTTTAAGGGTATGCACACTTATGCAACCATATTATTTTATTTTTATATTTTTTCTTCCCTTTACCTAAAATATTTCAGTTTGTTTTTCAATTGAGTTGCACAGTTTATAGGTCACATAAACTTTATTTTAACAGGGGTATGTAGACATTTTATATCCGCTGTATAGGCAGTAAAATATTGATTTATTTTTATGGAAAAAAATTGTATTCAGTGCTACAGTTATATGTGGTAAAATGTTTATTGGCATATTGCAGTCGAAAAACAAATTGTATTCAGCGTTCAACGCTGTAGTTATATGAGGTAAAATCTCAATGATGTCTCCAAGATAAATCTGCTGTGTGGGGCCCCCGTGTGGCTTCTACACACTTTCAAAATCATCCTTCAGAGGAGCGAATAGATGCCAGATGACCGGGACACTCCCTGACCTTCCCAAGAGCTGCTGTCGGGAGCAGCGGTTCATTTCTGAGACGTCCATATAGTGCGGGGGGAATCGGAACATCCTCTCCATCTCTGTACTCCATAATATGCAGTAAAATCTTTTGTCACTTTTTTCGGTGGGAAAAAAAATGTTATTCAGCGTTTAGCGCTGTAGTTATATGTGGTAAATTCTTTATTGAAGTATATCGGTCGAAAAACTTAATTAATTCCATGGTCAGCGCTGCGGTTATATGCAGTAAAAATCTTTAGTGACGTATCTTGTTGAACTTTGCAACTCTTCCCGTCTCAAAGCTATCTTGACGCTTTCTCTTGTCATTGTCTGTAGCTACTAGACACCTGTTCATGCCAGGCAGGTTCCCCCAGAAGTATCTTGGTCGATTGACACTCTGTCATTGTGCTATTCTGTGGCTTCCTTATGCTGCTGCCACCTCCAGACCTGGTCATTCTAACACTCTGTGGCCTCCTCCTGATGCTTCTGCCACCTCCAGACTCTGTTGTTGTGCTACTCTGTGGCCTACTCATGCTGCTGCCACCTCCAGACTGTCATTGTGCCACTCTGTGGCCTACTTATGTTTCTGCCACCTTCAGACTCTGTTGTTGTGCCACTCTATGGTCTACTCATGCTGCTACTACCTCCAGACTCTGTAATTGTGCCACTCTGTCGCTTAGTCATGCTGCTGCCACCTCCAGGCTCTGTTGTTGTGCCAGTCTGTGGTCTACTCATGCTGCTGCCACCTCCAGACTCGGTCATTGTGCCACTCTGTGGCCTCCTCCTGATGCTGCTGCCACCTTCAGACTCTGTTGCTGTGCCACTCTGTGGCCTACTCATGCTGCTGCCACTTCCAGACTTGGTCATTGTGCCACTCTATGGCCTCCTCCTTATGCTGATGCCACCTCCAGACTCTGTCGTTGTGCCACTCTCTGGCCTGCTCATGCTGCTGCCACCTCCATGCTCTGTTGTTGTGCCACTCTGTGGCCTACTCATGCTGCTGCCACCTCCATACTCTGTCAATGTGCCACTCTTTGGCCTACTCATGCTATTTCCACCTCCAGGCTTTCTCATTGTGCCACTCTGTGGCTTACTTATGCTGCTGCCACTTCCAAACTCTGCCATTGTGCCACTCTGTGGCCTACTCATGCTGCTGCCACCTCCAGACTCTGTTGTTGTGCCACTTTGTGCCCTAATCATGCTGCTGCCACATCCAGACTCTGTTGTTGTGCCACTCTGTGGCCTACTCATGCTGCCGCCACCTCCAGACTTGGTCATTGTGCTACTCTGTGGCCTACTCATGCTGCTGCTACCTCCAGACTCTGTCATTGTGCCACTCGGATGCATCCTCATACTGCTTCCACCTCCAGACCCTGTCATTGTGCCACTCTGTGGTCTCCTCATGCTGCTTCCACCTCACCACTATGTCATAGGTCCACCCTTCCCCACTTAATGACCGGTCCACTATTTTGACTTTTGGCCTGGCTGACATCATCATTTATTTGACACTTCTTCTGAAAAATGAAACGCAAAACGGATCCTGTCTGTGTAGCTGTTTTATGGTCTGTATGGTCCCTTCATCATTGGCTTATGAATTGGTAGCCAAAAGCAGGAGTGGGTAGAAAACACAGAAGACATGTAAATATTCATTTCACGTGTCTTCTCTGTTTTAGATCCACTCCTTTTGCTTTTTTGGCATTAGCAGTACTGAGGGATTACTGACCAAATGCTGACCTAGTGATGGCAAATGCTGAACAGACAGGATCCATTTTTTTGAGGGGTTATTGTTGTGACGGATCAGACGAAGGGCAAAATAATCAGTGAGGTCAACACAAACTTACTGCTGACACCCTCTCCACTCTGTCCGGGGGGCTCTACTAAGCGTTTAATAGAACAGGTTCTGTAGACATCTATGTGGAATCAGCTGACGACGGCGTAAAAGGAGTGCGCTTCTTCTTGACGCTCACATCTACCTGTAAGGCTGAATTGATACTTGAGTTATTTGGCCCGTGACTGCCCAAATAAGTGAAGTATGCAGTGATTCTAAGAGTGACACCTGTCATTTGCTTGTCATACTGACTCACAGTATTGTTTCACTACCACAGGAGACTCCCTATGCGTGTACTGCAAAGAACAGTGTGTTACACCACTATAAAGGCTCTCTGCAGCCCCGAAATAGCTTTTTTTTTAATGCAATTCACCACAAATAATTTCAGATCTAAGTGAATTTTTCAAAAAATTTGGCGAACTGGCCAAATAGAATTTTTATTTTATTTTTATTTGCTCATTTCTAGTATTGTAGAGTCCCCAACAATCTGAATACAGTCTTTTGCCTTGATCTGTGGAATCACCACTTCTCTAAACCACTTAGATGATCCACAAAATGGTGGAGGCCCACAGCAGGAACTAGAGAACCAGTGATGTCAATAAGTTCCCTGAAAGGCATTACAGACCCACATACGAATACAAGGATTTGTAATTTGAGGCACGATCAATAGCATTGGTTTTGTGCATGAGACCTTATTCTGAGATGCAAACAATTCAACAGAGGATAGATGAACATCACCCATGGAGGTAAATATAATTATTTCTTAATATTAATTTTCACTGTTATCCAGTTTATTCTCATGGTCTCCAGCTGCAAAACCACAGGAAAGTGGCAATAAAGTGACAACATCGGTCCTGCTGTGCCAAGTCAGATCAGAGACATGCTCCACATTATTCATTGTGGGGATGTGGGATAAGTGAGTAATCAGTTTGAAGGAAAGGAGGGGGCATTACTGTCCATAGGAGCAGTTAAAGGAGCCTCATACTGTATCTTGAACTCTTAAGGGACATCCCTCAGTACAAAGTCACTTAATGGAGGTTCATACTGTATAGCTACTCTTATGGGGGCATCATATGTGGGCACTTAAGTGGGTTTTACTCTATACTTGGATACTTAAGGAAAAATCACACTGTGTGGGAGGCTCTTATGGAAATATTCTACTGTGATGCATTTAGGGGGCATTCTATTGTGTGTCAAGGCACTAAAAGTGCATCATACTATATCATGGGCAATAAGTGTGCATAATTACTATTTGAGTAGCACTTAGGAGACATTCTTATTGTGTTGGAGCATTATGGGGTATTGTTACTATGAAGGGGCACAAAGAGGTATTCCTACTATATAGGGTGCACCATTTCTGCGGGCAATAAGGGGACAGCCTTGATTTGGTGTGTATAGTTAAGCATTGTATGGAATTAGAGGCATGGCAAACTCTGCTGTTCTTGTAACTCTGTTTTTTTAAAAGTCGGTAGTTACTGTATGCTTTTACATTCTCCCTAATTTTAAGATAAAACACATCCTAACAGGAATATATAGTGCCTTGAAAAATACTAGACCCAAAGTAGCAAGTATGTGTGAAGTGAAAAGGAAATGATGCATGGTTTTAAAAAAAAAATGTTAATAAATAAAAATCTGGAAAGCGTGCAATGTAATTTGTACTCAGCCCCCTGTATTCTGATACCACTAAATAAAATCCAGTGTGACCAATTGCCATCAGAAGTCACATAATTTGTAAATAGAGTCCACCCATTGTATGCTCAGTATAACTACAGTAGTTCTGTGAAGGTATCAGAGGTTTGTTAGAGAACTTTACTGATCAAACAGCATCATGAGAACCAAGGAACACACCAAATAGGTCAGGATAAATTTGTGGGGAAGTGTAAAGGAGAGTTAGGTTATAAAAAAATATCCCAAGCAATACACATCTCACAGAGCAAGGTTCAATCCATCATCCAAAAATGGAAGGAGTATGGCACAACTGCAAACCTACCAAGACATGGCTGTCCACCTAAACTGACAACCCAGGCAAGGAAAACACTAAATATAAAAGTAGCCAAGAGACCCATGGTCACTCTAGATGAGCGGAAGAGATCCATAGCTCAGGTGGGAGATTCTGTTGACAGGACAACTATTAGTTGTGTACTCCATAAATTTGGCCTTTATGAAAGAATGGCAAGAAGAAAGGCATTTTTGAAAGCAAGCCATAAGAAGTTCCAATTGCAATAAGCTACAAGCCTTTTAGGGGACACAGCAAGCATAATGGAAGATGGTGCTCTGGTCAGGTGAGATCAAAGTTGCCTAAATGCAAAAGGCTATGTGTGGCGGAAAACTAACACTGCACATCACACTGTGAAACATGGTCGTGACAACATCATACTGTGGAATGCTTTTCTTTAACAGGGACAGAAAAGCTGGTCAGAGTAGATAGCAAAATGGATGGAGCTAAATACAGGGCAAACCTGATAGAGACTTAAAACTAGGGTCAAGGTTCCTCTTCCATTTACAATGGAATGGTTTAAATCAAAGCATAGTCATGTGTTAGAATGTTCCAGTCAAAGCTCAGAGCTAAATCCCACTAGGAATCTGTGGCAAGACTTGGAAATTTCTGTTCACAGATGTTGTCCATCCAATCTGACTACGATTGAGCTATTTTGCAAAGAATGGGCAAACATTTCAGAATCTAGATGTGCAAAGCTGGTAGAGACATACCCCAAAAGACTTGCAGCTATAATTGCAGGAAAAGGTATTCCTACAAAGTATTGACTCAGGGGAGTTAAATACAAATGCACGCCATGTGAAAAACTGTTGAAATGTTCAAGGGGTATGATTAATTTTGCAAGGTACTGTAGCTCCATTAGAGAACAATTGCAATTTGTTGCACTGTCATCCCATGCCTGCTGCTGCCCTGCTTCCCTTGGCAGGCATCAGCACTTCGCTGTACACTTATAGCTTCTTATTCTAAGATTCCTCTCTTCCCAGCAAGTGAAGATTCTAACTGCTGGCAACTTCTGCAGACCACAACCTGAGCTAATCTTCTAGACCTCCTGTCCTGACTCTTAGACACACATGCCCACTCTTTGGCTGGTGGTTCTTGGGTATTTAAGGCACCTTCCTTAGTGGGAGGGTGCCTGAGCTTTTGGGTCGTAGTTTCTAGTTTACCAGCAAAGGTGTGTTATTCTGTCTGACTGTCCGTGTAGCAAATGTCAACCTAAAAATCAACTCTGATTCTGCACCATCTGCCTGACCTTATCCTGTTTCTTTTACTGACTCACTGCCCTCTGCCCTGATCTTAGACTCATTTCTCGGATACATCTGTATGCAGCCTATCTCGACCTTGAACTGTTTCCTGGCTACAAATATTGCCTGACCCCTTGATGCTTTACACTAGTTGTCTCTGACTCCAGTGGATCAATGTAAACTACACCAGAATGATCTCAACAGGTATACGCTTGGTGACTCCCCTTCAGGGAAGACCAGTGCCCTATATAAAGCTTAAAGGGTGAAAACCAGGGGACTGACAGGTTAACACCCTTAGGGATTTCCCAAAGGCAAACTGGTTATTGACAGTGAGTCCACACCCCAGGCACAAATTCTCTTGTCCTTTTTTCAAAGTCACATATTTGTTATTATTCCAATGATGTTATTTTTACAATGGTTTTTGCTTTATTCATCATTTTTTTTATTTATTTTTTTCCACCATTGTTTTCTTGGATTTTTTAGTGCTATTCATTATGCCGGTGAATAGATTTTTAATTTACATTATTAATGTGGCAATACAAAATATAAATACTAGTTTGGGCATAGATGGGGTGGCAGAGTTGCTATTGATGGTGGCATTTAAGTGATTAAATGGCAGATATTGGAGTTACTGTCTATACTGGCTGTTATAATGGGTTGTCGGTTGTTAGCACCATCACTAACTGATCATGGTGCAGGCACAGTTCTTTTTCTGACACCATTATTGGGTTTACTATTACCTCGGGGGTGGGATTAAAGACTAGAGGAATCTGTTCAGTATTATGGTAGCGAACAATTACATTGTGTTTTTTTTTAAATATAACCATTAGCTATATGTATAGGGTCAAATCCAAAGGTCTTCCAAGCAAGCATTACTATCCAATATAAAGTATCTATTTTGTTGCTAGAGAAAGACCACATACTATACAATAGCCATCATTATTTTTTTCAAAATATCATTCATTATACTCATTTTTAAGCAACCATCAAAAATAATCCTCCTCATTAACATTGGAAGTAATAATTTACCATACATATTGTAACATGCGCTAGTTAATCTTAGATCGTCCCGCTTTCTGTCATATTTATGTACTTTGGTCTGGTCTCTTAACCGTTTGAATTCATTCACCTATATTATGCTTGCATGCATTTTTACACTTGCATTCAATGTTTTCAGAGCTGCCAAGATTTTAAGGGGGATGCTCAAGGGAAATAGAATGCTAACGGCAGGATGTTGGATGGAATCATTCCTGTCAGCTTTAGAAATGCTAGTTTCTAAAGCTGCCTTAGCAACCTGACAAGGCAGTTAAAGTAGATTCCACTACAAAAATATATCATTACAGAGTCAGAAATAGGACCTGCCGAAAATCCAGCATATAAATTTCTAAATGCACTGATTTCAAGGTTTAGAATACCTATATTTTATCTATGAGATGAGCACATACTATACAAGGTTACATTAGGTGTGTGGATTCCCTGATATCTTTATCTTTATATCTTTAAGTTTTATTTTTTGTAAACTTATTTAAAAGTTATTTTAAAGATTTATTTTTTTATATGAGTATGAGATTTACATATGTTTCTGTCCAAAAATATAAAAATATTGTATAAATGAAATCTTTATTCACTAACAAGACAAAGTTATAAGGCATGTTTTGCACAAGCATTTGCAACTTCCCCCTTATTATCTGCTGTGGGCCTATGTAGCCTGGCAGAAAAAACTGAAGGTAATTTAAAATCTATCCCAGCTCATCGCTCGTACCTCCCTCAATGCACCAAAGTTATGTCTCCAAATGATTTTAACACCAGTAGACTTTATATTAAGACTAGCATATGAAAAAATGGTCTTCGGATATTTTACCCCATAATTTCAAGCTTTCAGAGATTCTTTCATTAAGCAATTATCTTGCATATTAACAATTCATGGTTAGCCAATAAAAGACAAAATTCTGTATTGCAGTGTATTATGTCTGCAGTATAAAACTGTCAGGCTTCCTATTAGCCATGCCTCAAACAGGGTCTAATATGAGTACAATGATGGCATACCTGGTGCCTTCATTGGGCTCTCTGCTACCACTGAAGGGTTTCACATAAAGAAACCACAGGGGCATCCATGGGGTGACAGAGGGAGTCTCCTCCCTCAATCTAACCTTTTCAAAAGGGTTTTCCAAGATTCTAATATCAATGAATTATCCTCAGGATAAAATATCAATATTAGATTGGCGGGGATCCCACACCTGAAACCCTGGCCGATCAGCTGCTGAGGAGGCTATGGTCTCAATGAAGCTTACTAAGTATAGTGCTTAGGCCACGTGATTGATAAACATGACACCACTGGTATAGGTAAAGGCCGCAAGGCTCACTAGAGCACTGCGGCCTCTTCAAATAGCTGATCGGCAGTAGTGTGGGAGTCAGACCCGTGACGATCTGATATTGATGACCCATCCTGATGATAAGTCATCAATATCAAAGTATCGGACCCCTTTAACCCCTTAGTGACCGGCCTGTTTTGGGCATTACTGACCAAGCATTTTTCTTCCTTTTTTCATTGTCACCTTTCAAGAGCTATAACTTTTTTTTTTTTTTTTTTCTGTCAATGTAGCTGTATGGGATTTTGTCTTTTAGGGAACAAGTTGTAGCTTTTAATAGCGTTATTTTAGGGTACACATAACTTTCTGATTAACTTTTACTAAATCTTTAGGGGAGAGAGATGGGAAAAAACAGCAATACTGACGATGAGTTTTTAGATTATAAATTTAACATCATTCCTTTTTTCAGTATAAATAACATAATATTGTTATTCTCTTGGTCAATACGATTACAACAATACCAAATACATACAAGTGTTTTTTTACATTTTGCTATTTTTGTGCAATAAAATCCCTTTTTTATAAAAGGAAAAAAATCTATTTGCATCACGGCTTTCCAAGACCCATAACTTTTTATTTTTATAGTATGAGGGCTTTGTGGGACGTCTTGTAGTTTTCATTGGTATCACTTTAGGGTAAATTAGATTTTTTGATCACTTGTTATTACGTTTTTTCAGCGGAGGCTAAAACTAAATTAGCAATTCTGGCATTTTTTTTTTACGGCATTCACCACAGGGGATAATTTACATGATATTTGTGTAGTCTACAGATGTGGCGATACCAAACATGGGGGAGTGTTTATTTTTGCTTTTTTTTTTCATTGGAAAGAATGTTTACAATGGAAAAAAAGCATATTTTATTGGAATTATTATTTTTTTTATATATTTTTTAAACTTTTTACACATAATAGTCCCACAAAGCGTTTATGATTGCTTTTAAAATGCAATGAATTATCCCAATAGTACATTGCATTTTAATGTCAGGGCTCTATTGACATTGACCAGCAGGCTGCACAAGAGAGGCACAGCCTGCTGGAAAACACTCAAGGCAGGCTTAGGGCCTATACTAAGCTCTAGCCAGATTTTACACGCACTGGCAATTCAAGATTGTATTTGAGGGGTGTTGATAGCAAACAGAGGGAGTCCGCTCTGTCTGTCATCGCTTACATGAAGCAGGCGCCATTGCCCACGGCATGTTAGGCATTTAACAGCCTAGATCGGCACTCCTGAATTCTATACTGATTCACTTTTGTCTTTATAGCAGCTGAAAGTCTACAGTATTTGTTCTGATTATAAGGGTTCACATTTTCTGTATAGAGTTCAATTATAAAATTGTTATGGGCCGGGTGATGTGCGCCAGTGCACTCAATGACTGGCCTTAGAAGTTAAGTGTCTTCAAGCGACATATGATCCAGCAGTATTGTGATGCCTCGGGATACATTACTGCTAATGTCTGTTATTGGCTGCAGTTATTTAGGTGACCCAGTGGATGCAGAAACTGAAGACCAATGAAGACAGTCCAGGAGCCACAGATCTGGAACAGACTAGTGAGGAGCAGGTAAGTATAGATTTCTTCACAGTTACCACAGGTAACTCTGGAGGGAAATATAATAGAAACAGCCAGAAAATTCCTTTAAATTAAATAAAACAGTACATAGTAAAAATCTATGAATACTCTAGTAGTAGCTATAAACATTTGGGGGGAATTTATGAACCCCTGAACTCCATAATTCTCACTTAAAAAAAAAATACTTGGGCTTATTTGCGGACATGGTTTGCAAATGTTTGCATTTTTATACCACTCACTGCAGTTTTGAAAAGTAGGTGGAAAGTTGGATGTGGTTAGCCTGCTTTCAGTTAGATCTTCATGTGTTACTTGAATGGGGTCCGCAAACCGTCCGTTCCACAAAAAGATAGGACAAGTTCTATCTTTTAATGGAATGGAAGCACGGAACAGAACCCCACAAATGTAGTGCTTCCATTCCGTGGTTCCGCTCCGCACCACACCTCCGGATTTGCGGACAAATTCAAGTGAATAGGTCTGCATCCATTATGCGGAATGCACATGGCCAGTGTCCCTTGTATTGCGGACCCGCATTGCGGACCCGTATTGCGGACCATGCTATATGCAGGCCGCAATACGGACACGGGGACACGCGGCCGTGTGCAAGAAGCCTTAGACAGATGTTTTGTTTTTAATTTTTTTTAAATATATGAACCCTACTGTGACAGATACCAGCATATGGTATCCGTCAGAGGCATCTGTTTAACGTATACAGTAACAGCACATTCATGCAGACAGTACAGGCATGATGTAAACCTGATGTACACACAGCCTTAACCGCCTCCTGACCATGTAACGTACGGATGCGTCCGGGAGGCGGTCGATTCATTCCTCCTGGACGCATCCGTGCGTCATCTCACGAGAGGCGAGATTTCCTGTGAACGCGCGCACACAGGCGCGCGCGTTCACAGGAACGGAAGGTAAGCGAGTGGATCTCCAGCCTGCCAGCGGTGATCGTTCGCTGGCAGGCTGGAGATGCGATTTTTTTTAACCCCTAACAGGTATATTAGACACTGTTTTGATAACAGCGTCTAATATACCTGCTACTTGGTCCTCTGGTGGTCCCTTTTGTTTGGATCGACCACCAGAGGACACAGGTAGCTCAGTAAAGTACCACCAAACACCACTACACTACACTACACCCCCCCTGTCACTTATTAACCCCTTATGAACCCCTGATCACCCATATAGACTCCCTGATCACCCCCTGTCATTGATCACCCCCCTGTAAGGCTCCATTCAGACGTCCGTATGATTTTTACGGATCCACGGATACATGGATCGGATCCGCAAAACACATACGGACGTCTGAATGGAGCCTTACAGGGGGTGATCAATGACAGGTGGGTGATCACCCATATAGACTCCCTGATCACCCCCTGTCATTGATCACCCCCCTGTCATTGATCACCCCCATGTAAGGCTCCATTCAGACGTCCGTATGATTTTTACGGATCCACGGATACATGGATCGGATCTGCAAAACACATACGGGCGTCTGAATGGAGCCTTACAGGGGGGTGATCAATGACAGGGGGGTGATCACCAATATAGACTCCCTGATCACCCCCTGTCATTGATCACCCCCCTGTCATTGATCACCCCCCTGTAAGGCTCCATTCAGACGTCCGTATGATTTTTACGGATCCACGGATACATGGATCGGATCCGCAAAACACATACGGACGTCTGAATGGAGCCTTACAGGGGGGTGATCAATGACAGGGGAGTGATCACCCATATAGACTCCCTGATCACCCCCTGTCATTGATCACCCCCCTGTCATTGATCACCCCCCTGTAAGACTCCATTCAGACGTCCGTATGATTTTTATGGATCCACGGATACATGGATCGGATCAGCAAAACACATACGGACGTCTGAATGGAGCCTTACAGGGGGGTGATCAGGGAGTCTATATGGGGTGATCACCCCCTTGTCATTGATCACCCCCCTGTCATTGATCACCCCCCTGTAAGGCTCCATTCAGACGTCCGTATGATTTTTCCGGATCCATGGATACATGGATCGGATCCACAAAACACATACGGATGTCTGAATGGAGCCTTACAGGGGGGTGATTAATGACAGGGGGGTGATCACCCATATAGACTCCCTGATCACCCCCTGTCATTGATCACCCCCCTGTCATTGATCACCCCCCTGTCATTGATCCCCCTCCTGTAAGGCTCCATTCAGACGCCCGATCAATGACAGGGGGGTGATCACCCCATACAGGCTCCCTGATCACCCCCCTGTCATTGATCACCCCCCTGTAAGGCTCCATTCAGACATTTTTTTGGCCCAAGTTAGCGGAAATTGTTTTTTATTTTATTTTTTCTTACAAAGTCTAATATTCCACTAACTTGTGTCAAAAAATAAAATCTCACATGAACTCACCATACCCCTCACGGAATCCAAATGTGTAACATTTTTTAGACATTTATATTCCAGACTTCTTCTCACGCTTTAGGGCCCCTAAAATGCCAGGGCAGTAAAAATACCCCACATGTGACCCCATTTCAGAAAGAAGACACCCCAAGGTATTCCGTGAGGGGCATATTGAATCCATGAAAGATTGAATTTTTTTTCCCAAGTTAGCGGAAAGGGAGACTTTGTGAGAAAATACAAAAAAAATCAATTTCCGCTAACTTGTGCCAAAAAAATCTATGAACTCGCCATGCCCCTCATTGAATACCTTGGGGTGTCTTCTTTCCAAAATGGGGTCATATGTGGGGTATTTATACTGCCCTGGCATTTTAGGGGCCCGAAAGCGTGAGAAGAAGTCTGGGATCCAAATGTCTAAAAATGCCCTCCTAAAAGGAATTTGGGCCGCTTTGCGCATCTAGGCTGCAAAAAAGTGTCACACATGTGGTATCACCGTACTCAGGAGAAGTTGGGGAATGTGTTTTGGGGTGTCATTTTACATATACCCATGCTGGGTGAGATAAATATCTTGGTCAAATGCCAACTTTGTATAAAAAAATGGGAAAAGTTGTCTTTTGCCAAGATATTTCTCTCACCCAGCATGGGTATATGTAAAATGACACCCCAAAACACATTCCCCAACTTCTCCTGAGTACGGCGATACCACATGTGTGACACTTTTTTGCCGCCTAGGTGGGCAAAGGGAACACATTCCAAAGAGCACCTTTAGGATTTCACAGGTCACTTTTTACACATTTTGATTTCAAACTACTTACCACACATTAGGGCCCCTAGAATGCCAGGGCGGTATAACTACCCCACAAGTGACCCCATTTTGGAAAGAAGACACCCCAAGGTATTCCGTGAGGGGCATGGCAAGTTCCTAGAATTTTTTATTTAATCATGAGTGAGAGCACTTAGAAAACGGGTCGGGAATCAAACCTCCTGGCATGTGGATCTTTCTAAAGGCTCTAACATGAGATTTATTATGTGTAAACATTGTCAGCTTTAAATCAAGACCTGAAATGAATCTCTAACTGTTACACAGCCTGAGATCCAGCTATTTGTAGAAAGGAGGTAGGAAGTACATCATTGGCTTCTGAATTGCCACCCTGCAATGACATATGACATCTATCTATCTATCTATCTATCTATCTATCATCTGTGTTTTGCTATCTCTCATTTTCTTTCTTTCCTCTTTCTGCTATGTGTATCCTTACAAAACATTAGCATTTTCTGGTTGAGCTGTTTAATAATGGCTAAAACTGACATATCTATAATCCAACCTTATTGGCTAGAGGAAGAGCATACTGCAATACATTATGGGTAAGTCAACTGGACCACTGACTTTGTTTTTGTTTTTTTTTTAATCTATAAAAATGCAGAGTCCATTTTGTACAATAAGTGCGGGATAAATCCCAAATGTCGGATTCATGTTGAATTGATTTGTTTATCTCTAGATGCCATAAAAGCTCCTATAGGTGTAATGTGTACTGGTCCCAATACTTTGTCAGAGACAAAGTTGTAGAAAAGTTGTATAGATCAGGGATTGGGTCATAAGAAAATACTCCAAACTTTAAACATCCCAGAGAACACCATTGCATCTATTCAGATTAGAGATGAGCGAATAGAAGTTGACCGAATTTCCTCACGCTTCGTGGTAACGAATCAAATTTTTTCCTAAAATGGCTGCCACACATGTGAGGACATGGAGCAAGGAACTCTGGAAGGGTGGGATCACCCATAATGCCATGAATGCAGCCAATCAGTAGACAGCCAGCCCTGTGATGTCACAGCCCTATAAATAGCCTCAGCCATCTTGGATTCTGCCATTTTCCAGTGTGCTTAGTGCAGGGAGAGACATCAGCAGGCGCTAGGGACAGTGCTAGAAAAAAATTAATTGTGATAAACAAAACGATTTACAACTGCAGGGAAAGATTATTCAAGGTCTAGGGAAAGGATAGAAAGGAATCATTCCACAGCATTTATGTTGAACAGGGTACAGTAGGAGAGGTTATAGCTTGAGTAATACAAAGAATCCTATTACACCTTGTGGCACTGACTGGGGATTCAAATTGCCATTATACATCTCTGTAATTCCAGCAAACCGTTCTTGTTATTGGGGTGCAAGTGATGTTTGATACTGATAGAGATGTGGATATAATTCTTGATTAAGTAAGATGGCCCCCATATCCTCCAGCTCTCAGCTAACGCCTTATTCATATATAACATATGCTGTACTGCTGTTAGAGTGAAGCCATTGCAATATGGCGCTTGGACTTAGATGTTCACATAGTTTGCATACCAGAGTTAGTAAAACAATGCACAATGTGCAGATGCCAAGTGTTATCTCTTTTCATATTTTCATATTCTAGCCAATGTAACAATGCCACATGCCTAAGGGGGAATGCCCCTCAGATGTCTTTTTAAACTGGTGTACTTCCTCTAATAAATAAAAATTTGATTTGACCACAGTGTGTGCATTACAGTTATTTTCTTCCATGTAAATAAAACCCTTGGGTTACTATTAATTTGGAGCAGTAAAGCAAACATAATCAGCCCTGATTGAGGGCATCTTCAACAGTTGGCGCCCAACGTGGGCCTCAGGAGAAGTAGCATCGCTAGCCGATGTTTGGGGTTCCCAGAGCACGGTGGACCACACTTGAGGACGAGGACTGCAGCCTCAGCAGCAAGGTGAAAAAATTCTGGTCATCTCATCTGCTATACTCCACTGTACTGTGGTAATCTGTTCTGCTGTTGATGTTACGTACATAGTAGCAACTTCGGTTGATGTTCCTAGAACGTTAGACGGAAAAGTTTGAGTTTTTTTTTCTGTGGTTCATGTCAGACACCTTCACAGTTAATGGTTAAGCACAGCAAGAGATCTCCCCTGGCAGGGAGGTGGAGCCGCATTAGGGGCTACTAAATTATCTGCCCTGTCCAGACAGAGGGAGGAGCCCAGAGTGCTCCAGGGCGGGGCTTGATTTAGGAGTTACTCATTTATCTTTCTTAGTGACGGAGGGTGTGACCCCGGTTAGCCCCAGGTGGGACTCAAATTAAGGGCCACTAAATTATCTTTCTTAGTGACAGAGGGTGTGGCCCCGGGGAATCCCAGGAGGACTATACATTTTCTGCCTGGAGTGGTGGAGAGTTAGTCCTGGACTGGCAGAACAGACGTGGTAGCCAGGGAAAATAAAATGTTCTGCACAGGGGTGAGCGCTGCTTGGTGGAAAAAAAAGAGGAAGGTGTTGGTTGTTTTTGTCTTGTTTGTGATTGAGTGGTTAAGCTAATTGATTGTGTGTCTCCCCTGAGAGGAAGGACTGTCAAGAGTTGAGTTTGGTTGTGGTCCTCAGGGAGTGTCGTGTCTGTCTGTATGTGTACCATTGGGTGTACCGTGTCTCTGTTGCCTAATTAATAAATGGCCCCGTGGCTGGTGTGTATGAAGGGAGAGAGCGGGGGCCGCAGCTGTGAGGGGGAGTGACGTCACAATATTGGAATATGTGATAGCGAGTACAATGTCTGCAATACTAACAAACTAACAAGGCAATGTATGTGAGGTACTGAGTGTGCATGTATGAAGCTCCATAAAATGTTATTTGTTAATAAGTTCAAAGACTTGTGTGTGTTAATGTATGGGAAATGCTTCTTTATGTCTGTTCTACATTGAATGTTATGTCTGTGTGGACCAGTGGACCAGGAATGTGACCTTGCATGTTGCAAAATAGAAAACTGACTAGTAAATGAAGTTCACACAGCCAAGTTTACTATGAGCGAAATCACTAGTGATGATCGAGCCCCAAAGTATTTGGGTGTTCGGCCCGAACACATTGCTATATTCGTGTGCTCGGCCGAGCACCCAAGTATAATGGAAGTCAATGGGAGACAACCAGACACCCCATGCTCTGAAGAGGGGATGGTGCCTGGTCCATTCGAAAAGGTCAAAAAGTGACAGAAACACCACCGAAATGGATCAGGAACACCATGGGGATGATGTCTGGATATATCTTGGACTCCCAGGTCGCTGCTGGGATTCATGTTGTCCGAGTTGTATGCCACTTTTACATATTGACAAAAATAAGCACAAACCCCCCCCCCCCCCAAATTTTTTTATTTTACAGGATTTTTTTTTAGGAAACATTCTTTTCTGTATATTCAATTTTTTTTAGGCCAGGCAGGGATTCAACTGAGGGATCGGGAGAAATGGGGGTACAGCAAATTGAATTAGGAGACAGTAGTAAAGAGGATAATGTGAAACAAATTATCAATCTGTCTAGATTTGTTATGACAACACCACAGAGGACCCTACTAAGTAGAGGCCTCACCTTTTCACCAGTGCCACAGAGTGACAAATTTCTATGGGTTAAAGATATTTACCTATTCGCGCGTAAACTGGCCCTACATAAAGTCCACAAACAGGCCGAGTGGGATGTAAGGAAAACCTCCGAAAATGAAAAGAAATGTGTTAAAGATCTTGAGGACCTTTTCAGGGAAAATGATGGTCAGATGGTATCTTTAGACCCTTCCTTCTCCTCTTTAAAACCTAAATCTAAAATTACACCATCTTTTTCACAATTTAAAGAAATCGACACCTTTGTTAATCTCGTTACACGAGATATCAAATCCCTTAAGATGAGAAAAGATCATATCGAGTCGAACCTGAACCCTCAAGAAGTGCTAGCTCTTGAAGAATTAAAGAAAAATGAAGAAATCATAATTAAACCCAGTGATAAAGGGGGAAATATAGTCATCCAAAATCGAGATGACTATATTGAGACGGTACAGAGATTATTGAAGGATAAAAAAACTTATAAAATCCTCCCAAACGACCCTACCAAAGCATATACGGCAGAATTGAAAATTCTCCTCTCTGATGCCAGAGATACGGACCTTATAACAAAGGATGAATTTCAATATCTTTTTAGGAAAGACCCCACCATTCCCACATTCTATGCACTTCCAAAGGTGCAAAAGGTCTGGCAATGATAATGTAACCTAAGGAATTAGTGAGTATGTAGATCAAATTTTAAGACCTTTTGTTACCAGCCTCCCAATCGCAAGACATATAAAATATGTACATGAGAACAAAACATCAGTATTGCGGTTTTGGGGGATAGAAAAATTACACCTAGGCCCCAGAGGTGGCAACCTAGACAGAAAGCTCCTGCAGTGTGAAGCACGGTGGATAGACAGACTGAACACAATGAGCCCTAATGGCCTCAACGAAGGTTTTTCCTTTACAGCTTTTGTATAAATATAAATGTAGAAATAACACACCCCCCAAGTTGCAAACACTGCTAATAGCATTAATATATGAATATATCTAAAACCATATATATATATATATAAAATTATTAGCTCTCCTGCAGTTATAAGTAATAATGTAATTGAATAACTATAGATAACAGACATATCAAAATAAGATATAGCAGTTGAGAATAATGTGGGCATAAATATCCGCTATGACAGATGTTTAGGACAGACCATTTAATTGGGTCTAAAATATATGTGGTAACGTTATAAGAATAGAGAGATGTACCGTTGCAGGTATTTTTTGGTGATGACGGCCATTCAGAAGTATAACGACTACAGATGTCATAAAGGCTCCACTCAGCCCAGTAGGAATGAAGAATAGGATTAAAAGTATGGGACATCCTGATTTGTAAGTACAACTGTTAATTTACCCCTGCACATCGATCTAAAGAAATATAAGGATTATCGTGGGTTCAGGATCCTAATTGTGCATGATCTATTAGAGGGTACTGAATTACCTTGATGTCCCAGCACATAGTGGTTCTGAGTGGACTCCCTGCTCTGAATCCTTTGACATACCTGTAACGGTACCTTAGTCCGGAAAATCTAAGTTCTGACGCATGCGCAAAGAGCGGCTTCGATTTTCTAAGTTCTGGCGCATGCTCAGTGATAAATCGGAAACTAGACAAGCCGATTTCAAAATATGAGCGCATGCGCATAGGGTTTTTCCGGGTCTCGACCTTATCGGATGACATCATAAGGGAGAGACGGAGCGGTGATTGGCCCAAATGACGCTGATAACACGAATACGTAGGTCCTGAGGGGTTGCGAATATCTGATGACCCACCCTAGGACTATAAAGTACTATGCATTGCAAACGCTCGTGTTGCCTGTAGCTCCATTCCCCTGAAGACGCCGCCGTGTGCGGTGAAACATGTCGGGGGAGCTGCGTTGTAATACCTTTTAAGAATATGTTAGGGATAGTGGATCTGTAGCACCGTGATCTGCAGACACAGTGCGCCTCAGATCAGCTCTACGAGGGTAGTGTAGATATAGTTGACTGCGCTGACAGCGAATAGGATGCCATAACAATTGAGTAGGCCTCTAATAATTATAAATGATACACTGTAACAGCACAGTCAATATATCGAATGAATGATAGTTTATAATCTGGTGAGAAATAACACCAGCAGATAATCAAAAGTGAGGATATGCCAGAGGCAAACTTTTGATATATATCATATTACATTCAATAAACGTCATTCACAAAAGGATACAATTGTGATATAGTGAGACAGTGTCACAAAATTACCCCGTATACACTGTCCCCCTCATATATATTTTTAAAGTACTCTCAACAGAGTTCTTGTTCTTTTTTGAACTATGTGTCATGTATGTCAATAATAAATAATAAATATTAAAAGTTATGTTTTAAAATAGACCTTAAACAGGAATTATTAGTCTTATGACTATTGGATTATAAATATTGATCTCCTGGGTCCAGTGGATCTTTTGGATTTAATTTTTCAATTCTATAAATTTTGGTACAATAGTTCAGGTAGTGGGACTCCTACACTCATAAAGCCTATGCACTAAGTGAAAGGGCTGCCAAAAATTACAAGGAACCAGCACTCCAAAACACCCTTTGTTACATATAAAAGAGGGCATCATACACACCCTTGAAAAATTATGATTGATGGCCTGCTAGTGACCCTCAAAAACATTTGGAGCAAGGGCCTGCTGATCTGACCATCTAAAACCTTAAAGGCGAGTGCCTGCTGCCGCATTGGTGACTCTAGATAACCTCTAGGCGATTGCACGTCTTCGTGACGGCAAGGATCCATTCGGATGTCTGCCCTATCAACTTTGGATGTTCTTTTCTATGCCTACCATGGTGATCACGGGTAACGGGGAATCAGGGTTCGATGGCGGAGAGGGAGCTTGAGAAAGGGATACCACATCCAAGGGAGGTCAATGGCTGAAATCTGATTGGCTGTTGTTGCCTTGACACTTTTTTTTCCTTATTGCGAACCACCCAGAGATGGTGGGTCAAGTTATTAAAGCACAAAATTGCAAGGAAGGCAGCAGGCGCGCGACAATTATCCACTCCTGACTTGGGGGGTAGTGACGATAAATAACAACACAGGACTCCTAAGATGCCCTGTTATTGGATTCAGTCATACAAAATTACAGGGAATGCCACTGTGGTAACATATATACTCGAGTATAAGCCGACCCGAGTATAAGCCGAGGCCCCTAATTTTACCCCCAAAAAATGGGAAAAATTATTGACTCGAGTATAAGACTAGGGTGGGAAATGCAGCATATGTGGGGGATCTGTGGAGGACGCTGTTATGTGGGGGATCTGTGGAGGACGCTGTTATGTGGGGGATCTGTGGAGGACAGTGTTATGGGGGATCTGTGGAGGACACTTATGGGGACCTGTGGATGGCACTGTTATGGGGTGGATCTGTGGAGGACAGTGTTATGGGGAATCTGTGGAGGACACTTATGGGGACCTGTGGATGGCACTGTTATGGGGTGGATCTGTGGAGGACAGTGTTTTGGGGGATCTGTGGAGGACACTTATGGGGACCTGTGGATGGCACTGTTATGGGGTGGATCTGTGGAGGACGCTGTTATGGGGTGGATCTGTGGAGGACGCTGTTATAGGGGATATGTGCTATGACACATAGGGCCATGAGGGGGAGGCAGCATAAGACATATAGCATCTTATGCTGGTCCCCCTCATGGCCCTATGTGTCCCCTCGTGTCCTAAACTGCGCACATAACTGCCTTTGCGTGTAAAGTGTTACTCCTGTGTAAAACAAACAATCTCTCTCCTATTGATAACAGGTCCGGCTGTACTCACTGTCACGATGAATGCACTACAGCGAGTGAGAGCTGGCTGGCCGGCCGGCGCGTGACTGACATCACTTAGTAACGCTCCTCCCACTTCAGGAAGCAGGAGCGTTACTAAGTGACGTCAGTGACGCGCCGGCCGGGCCGCTCGCTGCAGTGGCATTTTCAGGTCGGCCAAATCGAGACTCGAGTATAAGACGAGGAGGCTTTTTGAGCACAAAAATATGTGCCAAAAAACTTGTCTTATACTCGAGTATATACGGTATTTTGGATGGGGAAATGTTATACAAGAGAGGCCCTGCTGCCGCTTTGTTGACTCTAGATAACTTCTGCGTGATCGCACATCCCTGTGACGTCCACAATCCATTTGGATATCTTCCCTAAAAACTTTCGATGTTCTTTTCTGCGCCTACCATGGTGATCACGGGTAACGGGGAATCAGGGTTTGATGCCCATGAGGGAAATTGAAAAAGGGATACTGTAACACCCCAGAGTTGTGCTATGACACTCCTCTACCCGGCTACTATCTGTTAAGAGCCTTTACATTGTCATCAGATATGATTTTGCTCATGTCTTCACAACTGTGCATCTAAACACTGTATTAAATACAATTTTCCTTGTAATTCTCCATGTTTACCAGCAGGTGGCAGCAATGCGTTGGAAAGGAACTAGTTACAGTTTAGTATATCTAAGCTGGAATGGTTCATTCCAGCTTAGCTCCCCCTCTGTGGAGGTGTGGACTGTTCTCACACCCTACACCTTGGGTGGAGAAGGAAATTAGAGTGTAGTGTAGCCCACCCCCTGCTATGGGCAGGGTGTGTTTGTTAGGAGCTCCCCCTGCATAGGGAAGAAAGCCAGGATCTTGTCTTGGCTGAGACATTGATCAAATCCCCAGCCTGAGCCCTGCAGCCTCAGCTGGATGACAAGCAAGCAGACAAACTCCAGAGTTCCAGGCCGAAAGCATCCCCTGAGAATATATCTGTGAGTAAAGTCCAGAGACCTAGGAGAAGCCATATTCCTCCTCAGCTAGTCAGTCCTCACATAGCAGAAGATAAAGAGAAGTGCAGAAGCTAAATTCCTGCCACAGTTTCAGAGCTACTAAGCAGACGTCTTTTCCTGCAAGCTCCTGATTTATAGTGCAGAAGATTCATTCCTGCCAACCATTGCCAAAACCTGCTGGGACCTAAGACCAAAGCTGCATTCTGTTTGGATTCAAGTTATCATCAGTAAAGACAAGTTCAAATTTCACCTAAAGGTCTGGACATCAATTTCTGCTGCAAAATACCTCTATTACTCCTACCATAACTACACTCGATTTATTGCAAGTGAGTCATTGCATAATTTGGCATCAGTGTATACCCCGTTCCTGCTCATTGCAATACCACATCCAAGGGAGGTCAATGGCTGAAATCTGATTGGCTGTTGTTGACAAGTCATGTCCCCAACTATTCGCCGGCGAACAGTTCACGGCGAACATAACTTGTTCGCGTTCGCCGCGGCGGGCGAACATATGCAATGTTTGGTCCGCCCCTATACATCATCATTGAGCAAACTTTGACCCTGTACCTCACAGTCAGCAGACACATTCCAGCCAATCAGCAGCAGACCCTCCCTCCCAGACCCTCCCACCTCCTGGACAGCATCCATTTTAGATTCATTCTGAAGCTGCTTTCTTAGTGAGAGGAGGGAGAGTGCTGCTGCTGCTGATCAAATAGGGAAAGCATTAGCTAGGGCAGTGCTCTGAACTTCTGTGTCCACAGACTCATCTGATTTAAGGACAGCGTCCTGACAGCACCCCAAAAAGCCCTTTTTAGGGCTGGTACATTAGTCTGCTTTTTATATATATATATATATATATATATATATATATATATATATATATTGCAATAGCCTGCCCGTGTGTGAGAGTCTGCAGGCTCAGTCACAGACAGTACTGTGTGCACACCATTCACACAGGGTGTCACAGACAATACCTTGCAGATAAAAAAAGTCAATTTATATTATTTCTCTATGATATAATCTCATTTGTAAGCCAGTGAGTGACTGTGTGGCCCACAGACAGTACTGTGTGCACACCATCCATACAGGGTGTCACAGACAATACCTTGCAGATAAAAAAACAGTACATTTATATTATTTATCTGTGATATAATCGCAGTTGCAAGCCAGTGAGTGACTGTGTGGCCCAGAGACAGTACTGTGTGCACACCATTGATACAGGGTGTCACAAATACCTTGCAGATAAAAAAAAAATAATTTATTATTTTTCTGTAATATAATCCCAGTTGCAAGCCAGTGTGTGTCTGGCCCACAGACTGTACTGTGGCCACTTGCTGCTAGGCCACCACTGATACTGTTACAGAGTGTCACTCACAAATACCTTGCAGATAAAAAAATTCTATGTATTATTTTTCTGTGATATAATCCCAGTTGCAAGCCAATGTGTGTCTGGCCCACAGACTGTACTGTGGCCACTTGCTGCTAGGCCACCACTGATACCGTTACAGGGTGTCACACACAAATACCTTGCAGATAAAAAAAAATATATATATTATTTTTCTATGATATAATCTCAGTTGCAAGCCAGTGTGTGTCTGGCCCACAGACTGTACTGTGGCCACTTTCTGCTAGGCCACCACTGATACCGTTACAGGGTGTCACTCACAAATACCTTGCAGATAAAAAATAAAATAAAAAATATATATATATTTTTCTGTGATATAATCCCAGTTGCAAGCCAGTGTGTGTCTGGCCCACAGACTGTACTGTGGCCACTTGCTGCTAGGCCACCACTAATACCGTTACAGGGTGTCACTCACAAATACCTTGCAGATAAAAAAATAATCTATTTATTATTTTTCTGAGATATAATCCCAGTTGCAAGCCAGTGTGTGTCTGGCCCACAGACTGTACTGTGGCCACTTGCTGCTAGGCCACCACTGATACCGTTACAGGGTGTCACTCACAAATACCTTGCAGATATTTTTTTTTTTTTCTGTGATATAATCCCAGTTGCAAGCCAGTGTGTGTCTGACCCACAGACTGTACTGTGGCCACTGGCTAGGCCACCACTCATACCGTTGCAGGGTGTCAATCACAAATAACTTGCAGATAAAAAAAAAATCGATTTATTATTTTTCTGTTATATAATCCCAGTTGCAAGCCAGTGTGTGTCTGGCCCACATACTGTACTGTGGCCACTTGCTGCTAGGCCACCACTAATACCGTTACAGGGTGTCACTCACAAATACCTTGCAGATAAAAAAATTATATTTATTATTTTTCTGTGATATAATCTCAGTTGCAAGCCAGTGTGTGTCTGGCCCACAGACTGTACTGTGGCCACTGGCTAGGCCACCACTAATACCATTACAGGGTGTCACTCACAAATACCTTGCAGATAAAAAAATTCTATTTATTATTTTTCTGTGATATAATCGCAGTTGCAAGCCAGTGTGTGTCTGGCCCACAGACTGTACTGTGGCCACTGGCTAGGCCACCACTCATACCGTTACAGGATGTCACTCACAAATACCTTGCAGATTAAAAAAAATCAATTTATTATTTTTCTGTGATATAATCCCGTCGTGGTCGTGGTGCTGTGATTTCCACTGGCCCTGGAATAATGCCCAGTGTTCAAAGGCCACGTACCCTGAACCCAAAAAATTCGGAGAAAATAGTTGACTGGCTTACACAGGACACCCAATCTTCAACAGCTTTCGCTAAGAATCTTGACGCACCATCCTCCTCCAGCTCAGCTTTGGTCACCTGCTCTCAAGTTACCACTCTCCTGCCCGCTGCCACCACCACCACTACCACCACAGCCACCACAGCCACTTCACTTGATCCCTCCAGGCTTGACCTGTGGCCTGAGCTATCCCAGTTTGCGATTGAACTTCTGGCCTGCCCCGCTTCAAGTGTCCTGTCAGAAAGGACCTTCAGTGCAGCAGGAGGCATTGTCACTGACAAAAGAAGTTGCCTCGTTAAAAAAAGGGTTGATTACCTCACCGTCATTAAGATGAATGAGGCATGGATCCCGAAGGGACTGACAGTGGGGGATACGCTTGACTAACAAAAGGCCTGATGACATGCCTTGGCCTCAAAATGGTCCCCACGCTGCTGTTTTTAATGTCTGCATACCGGATGACTTTCGTGAATTCTCCGCCACCAACTAGTGTTCAAGCCGCAATATTTTAGTCACCTTTCTGCCAAGGAAAACATCAACAATACCTAATTTTTCAGGCATGTGTACATGCCTAATTTTTCTGGCCTCTGGTGCTGCACTGTGGCTGCAAAAACAAAACAAACAAAAAAGTCACATGCATGTGTCAATTCCCCTTCGTGATCGGTACCTTGTTGTGGTGAAAGGGCTTGCGTATCACAATGAAGCGATCATTACCTCTATGAGTGTGTTGGCAATGTTGCCACACCCCAGATGATAAGGCCGTTGTTTCATTATGATCAGACTAAAAGCGATCGGCTGGATACTTTTTCATAGAAAAAAACATTAATTGTCTTTTTTTTTTTTTTTTTTTTTTTTACGTTGTATGGGTTTTTAACCCCATAGGGACACAGCCTTATTTCACCTTAAGGACCAGGCCATTTTTTGCAAATCTGACCACTGTCACTTTAAGTGCTGATAACTTTAAAACGATTTGACTTATCCAGGCCGTTCTGAGATTGTTTTTTCGTCACATATTGTACTTCATGACACTGGTAAAATGAAGCCAAAATAATTATTTTTTTTGCACAAAATAATACCTAATTTACCAAAAAATTGCTAAAATTTGCAAATTTCAAAGTTTCAGTTTCTCTACTTCTGTAATACATAGTAATACCCCCAAACATTGTGATGACTTTACATTCCCCATATGTCTACTTCATGTTTGTAGCATTTTGGGAATGATATTTTATTTTTGGGGATGTTACAAGGCTTAGAAGTTTAAAAGCAAATTTTGAAATTTTTCAGAAATCTTCAAAATCCCACTTTTTATGGACCAGTTCAGGTTTGAAGTCATATTGTGAGGCTTAGATAATAGAAACCTCCCAAAAATGACCCCATCAAAGAAACTACACCCATCAAGGTATTCAAAACTGATTTTACATACGTCGTTAACCCTTTAGGTGTTGCACAAGAGTTATTGGCAAATGGGGATGAAATTTGAGAATTTAATTTTTTTGTCTAATTTTCCATTTTGACCCATTTTTTCCACTAACAAAGCAAGGGTTAACAGCCAAACAAGACTGTATCTTTATTGCCCTGACTCTGCCGTTTACAGAAACACCCAATTTGTGGCCGTAAACTACTGTACAGCCACACAGCGGGGCGTAGAGTGAAAGGTACGCAGTTTGGTTTTTGGAGGGCTGATTTTCATGGACCGGTTTATTTACACCGTGTCCTGTTTCAACCCCCCTGATGCACCCCTGGAGTAGAAACTCCCTAAAAATGACCCCATCAGAGAAAGTACACCCCTCAAGGTATTCAAATCTGATTTTACATACGTCGTTAACCCTTTAGGTGTTGCACAAGAGTTATTGTCAAATGGAGATGAAATTTGAGAATTTCATTTTTTTGTCTAATTTTCCATTTTAACCCATTTTTTCCACTAACAAAGCAAGGGTTAACAGCCAAACAAGACTGTATCTTTATTGCCCTGACTCTGCCGTTTACAGAAACACCCAATATGTGGCCGCAAACTACTGTACGGCCACACAGCGGGGCGTAGAGTGAAAGATGCGCCATTTGGTTTTTAGAGGGCTGATTTTTATGGATCGGTTTATTTACACCGTGTCCTGTTTCAACCCCCCTGATGCACCCCTGGAGTAGAAACTCCCTAAAAGTGACCCCATTTTGGAAACTACGGGATAAGGTGGCATTTTTTGGGGGACTATTTTTAGGGTACATATGATTTTTGGTTGCTCTATATTACATTTTTGTGAGGCAAGGTTACCAAAAATTGAAATTCTGAAATTTCATCTCCATTTGCCATTAACTATTGAGGAACACATAAAGGGTTAATAAAGTTTGTATAATCAGTTTTGAATACCTTGAGGGGTGTAGTTTCTTAGATGGGGTAACTTTTAGGGAGTTTTTACTCTAGGGGGGCATCAGGGGGGCTTCAAAAGGGACATGGTGTCAATGAAAAAAGGCCATTAAAATCGGCCTTCCAGAAACCATGTTGGTCCTTTCCTTTTGCGGCCTCCCTTTTACTGATACAGCAGTTTACGACCACAAATATGGCATTTCTGTAAACTGCAGTATCAGGGTAATAAATATTAACTTTTGTTTGGTTGTTAACCCTTGTTTTGTTACCGGAAAAAAAGGATTGAAATAAAAAAGTGCCAAAAATTGCGTTTTTGGCACCGTTTTCTTTTTTTTTTTTAACCGTGTTAATCTGGGGGGTTAGCTCATGGGATATTTTTATAGAGGAGATTCTTACGGACGCGGCAATACCTAATAAGTCTACTTTTTTTACAATTATTTAGGTTTTTGAAATAAATTTTTTGTATCTCTAAAGTCTAGGTGTCATTTTTTATTTATTTTTTATCCGATTATCTTATGTGGGGGCTAATTTTTTGAGGGATGAGCGGACCTTTTTTTGGCACTATTTTGGGGGCTATATGACTTTTTTATCGCTTGCTATTAAATTTTTTGTTATGTTTGGTGACAAAAAAATTCTTTTTTTGCACCTTTTTTTTTTTTTTGGGACCGTGTTAATCTGGGGGGGTTGGATCATGGGGTATTTTTATAGAGGAGATTCTTACGGACACGGCAATACCTAATAAATCTACTTTTTTTACATTTATTTAGGTTTTAGACTATATTATCCTTTTTGATACAAAAAAAATAATTTTGTATCTCTAAAGTCTAAGTGTCATTTTTTCTTTTTTTTTTCTTATCCGATTATCTTATGTAGGGGCTCATTTTTTGCGGGACGAGCGGACGGTTTTATTTCCACTATTTTGGGGGCTATATGACTTTTTGATCGCTTGCTATTAAACTTTTTGTTATGTTTTTTGCACCTTTTTTTTTTTTTTTTTCCTTGACCGAGTTAATCTGGGGGGTTAGGTCATGGGTTATTTTTATAGAGGAGATTATTACAGACGCGGCAATACCTAATATGTCTACTTTTAATAAATTATTTTAGTTTTTTTGGGTGTCTCAAGGCTGAGAACCATTTTTCTTTTATCCGATGTCAGTGTCACGACCTTTGGTCATGGTCGTGACTTCTTGTGACCGCATGCAGTTGCCTGCGGTCTAGGTGTGGTTGCCGCTGGCAACATTGGATATGTGGCAGCAGCGCTGCGTGAGCGGTGTTAGGCAGCTTGCTGCGGTAGGCATGCGGTTGCACCTGGCAACCTCTCCTTTAGGTGTGCCTTTTATTGGTGGGCACAGTGTGTTTGTTGTGTGTGGACACTGTTTCTTTTAGTTGCTGTCTTCCCTTCCCTTCTGTGGTGTTGGAAGGGTTAATTCCCTTCCCAGTGTGTCTGTGAGTCACTGGGTGTGTCTGACCGGTGGGTGGGGCCACTTGGCCTATAAAGCCTCAGTTCCTGGCTTGGTTCAGTAGGTTGCTCTCAGCCATGCTGGCTGGAGCAGCCTCCTGTTTCCACCATCTACCAGTGGGGACCATCCTTCTGGTCATAAAACCTTTGTCGGGAATTTCTATGTTTCACGGTGTTATTTAGGTGTGTGTGGGGTTTTATGTTAGTGCAGCTTGTGGTCCTGGGTTCCTGTGGGATGTCTGGTGTGTGCTGTGTTCGTTGGTGTCTGAACCGCAGCACCTGCACATGGGATCCAGGGTTTGTTGTCTGTGGCAGGTGAGTGAAGTGTTGGGCCCATTTGCCTGTCACTGCCATAAGTCTGTTATTGTATTCCCCTGTGTTGCTTGGCCGTTGAGACTCCTGTTCCCCCGTTCCTAGGAGGAGCAGGTCGTCTCACTCTGTCCCCTAGTACAGGGCCGACTTGAGGGCTCGTAGGGACTTTAAGGTTCCGGCGTATGAGTCCTCCTACCACCAAGGTCGGCTCATACAGATAGGAGACAGGGTCAGCGTTAGGGACGCAATAGGAGGTGACCTGCTCCCTAACTCTGTGGTCCCGGCCAAGTGGTAACCCTACCTTCTCCTGGCACCGCACGGCTGGGGGTTTTCCCCACCGCCAGCTGCGACAGTCAGTCCTAAATTGGGATATAAATTTAGTACTCCATGGAAGTGTGATACTCCCTGAAGCAACCAATAATGCAGAGGCCAGGATTATCGGGGCACGTGTCACATTGAGTTGTGGTGTCCTTCCGTATCCCCCTCCTGTGACACACTCTGCACCTTTTTTGGGTTCGTCCCTTCTTTCCAGTATGGGGGACCACACCTGGAAAGTGTTGGCCAGGGACGATCCGGGCGCCTACAGTTCCCGAGGTACTCCGGCCTGCTCTTTCCCGGTCTGAAAAGATCAGGGCCTTGAGGACTGCCTCATAGAACTGGAGGAATGTCCCTGTGCTGCCAGCGCTTCAGGATAGTACAAAAGAGTTGTACATGGCAACCTGCACCAAGTAGACCGCAACTTTTTTGTGCCATGCCCGGGTTTTGCGCATGGCGTTATATGGCTTGAGGACTTGATCAGAGAGATCAACTCCTCCCATATACCGATTGTAGGCGACGATACAATCGGGCTTGATGACCGTTGCCGCGGTACCTCGTACAGGGACAGGGGTGATGCCGTTACCATGAATTGTGGACAGCATAAGGACATCCCTCTTGTCCTTATACCTGACCAGCAACAGGTTTCCAGTGGTAAGGGCACGGGTCTCACCCCTGGGGATAGGTACCTGGAGGGGGAGGGCAGGGAGGCGGCGTTGATTTTTCCGCATGGTCCCACAAGCGAACGTGGATCTGGCAGCAAGGGACTGGAACAAGGGGATACTGGTATAAAAGTTATCCACGTACAGGTGGTAACCCTTATCCAGCAGTGGGTACATAAGTTCCCACACAAGTTTCCCGGTAACACCCAGAGTGGGGGGACATTCTGGGGGTTGAATCCCGGAATCTCGCCCCTCGTATATACGAAATTTGTAAGTGTACCCTGAGGTACTCTCACAAATTTTGTATAGCTTCACGCCATACCTCGCCCGCTTGGAGGGCACATACTGGCGGAAAATGAGTCTCCCCTTGAACGCAATGAGAGACTCATCAACCGCGACCTCTCTTCCAGGTACATAGGCCTCCATGAATTTGGCCCCAAAGTGATCGATGACCGGCCGTATCTTATACAGACGGTCATGGGCAGGATCACCTCGGGGGGGACATGCTGCATTATCGGAATAATGCAGACATTTCCGGATGGCCTCAAACCGGGAGCATGTCATGGCCGTACTGTAAAGTGGGGTCTAATAGAGGACGTCCCCACTCCAGTACAGCCTGACACTGGGTTTCTTGACCAGGCCCATATGCAGCACGAGGCCCCAAAATGTCCTCATTTAGGCTGCACTGACCGGCGTCCAGCCACCGGTCCTGGCCAAAAAGGAGCCCGGGTGTTGGCCGATGAACTGTTGGGCGTACAGATTCGTCTGCTCCACCATCAGATTTACCAGTGGGTCATTGAAAAAAATGACAAAAAAAGTCATATTCAGTGTAGCCCACTGTGGAAATCTGGATTCCTGATTGGCCTACAAAATCAGGAATCATGGGCTCGTATCGCTCTGGGCTACACCAGACAAGTGCTCCGGTGGATTTAACTGGTGGGCCGGGAAACCAGTAAGAGCCCCAGAGCTGCTCGTACTAGGCTGGGCCACAGGGTCCCTAACATGGCGGTCCCCTTGCTCCGCCTGGCGGCGTCTCCGCCGCCTTGGGGGCTCATCACCATTGCTAGATGATGAGGAGGATGCAGATGACAACAGGAATTTGGGGTCATCCTCATCCTCACTGGGACTCTCGGAGTCGGAGGCAAGCTGGGCGTATGCCTCCTTGGCCGAGAACGTCCGGCGGGCCATAGGGGAGTGTGTGTCTGCGTGTGTATGTGCGTGTGAGGAAATCTTTATTTTGTGTGCGTGTGCGTGTGTGTGGGGGCACGGGTGTTCACGAACACACCCTAAAACTAACAGAAATAATAAAAAAAATAAAAACTGACTAAAAAAAGGCAAAAAAATGTGAAAAAAAAAATTTGAAACCGCTGATCAACCGTCCGAAGTTGATCAGCGGTGGGGTGTGCGATGCGCTAACAGTGGCCGGACGCTAAGAGTGCCGGCCACAGTCAGCGTACACAAAAAAAAAATCCTGCACCCCAAAAAAGTGGGGGGGGGAGGGGGGCAGGTGGGGGAAAGTGGCAGCACCCCTGGGGGGTCTAGGGTCACACAGCTGTGCTGTGGACCCCAGACACCCTAACTAGGGTAATGCAATGAAAAGTTAAAAAAACTAACTTTCCCTTTTTTTTCCCTGCCTAACCCAAACTTTCCCTATGCTGTCCCTATGTACCTGATGGGGCGCTGGGGGCAGAGATGGGGTCCTGGGGGCACAGATCGGGGTGCTGGCAGCGACGGCAGACACGTGCAGGCAGCTCCTCTCTCCTCCGGCTCCGGAACACAAAAGGAGGAGGAGAGGAGCGCCTGCCTCTTTTGAATCTGCCGCCGGACCGCCCACTGACCAATCAGAAAGCGATCCTGAGTGGTGATGATCACCACTCAGGATTGCTGGATGGTGATTGGTGGAGTGAAATCACACCACCATCACCATCCTGTTCCGGGTTATCGGGTCTTCAGAGACCCGAATAACCCGGAAACGCAGAAAACCGCAGGTCTGAATTGACGTGCGGTTTTCTGCGATCGCCGACATGGGGGGGTCACAGGACCCCCCGGCGCATTTTCCCCAGGTGCCTGCTCAATGATTTGAGCAGGCACCGGGTTACGATCACCGCCCGCCGAGCGGCGGTGATCGGAACCATTCATGACGTACCGGTACGTCATGTGTCCTTAAGTACCAGGACATCATGACGTACCGGTACGTCATGTGTCCTTAAGAGGTTAATACATAAAATAAAAAAATCATAATAAAGTCTCTTAATAGTTTATTAGAAATAATGCAGACAATTAAAAAAATCCCCATCAATTCCAATACAAAGCAGATACAGAGCTCAGAACTAAATTATTTCAGGATGTCGTAATGGTTTGTTAATTTGACAATGGTTAATCAATTCGACACACGTTAAGACTAGTTAAGACACCACTCATATAGGGTCAGGGTGTCACAGCACATTGCTCCGTGCACGCGCAGTGCCCCAACTTGGGAGTAAGACGACCGACCAAGCTGCTTTTTCCATCTCCCGGTTCCTAAAATCAATTCAGTTTGGTGTATCAGAGTTTGGTCTGTCACTGTGAAGGCAGTCGAAGGTACCTGGCCTAAATTTTTTTTCATAAAAGGCAATCCCTGATATGGGACGTAACAGGGATTAAACTGATGAGAAGAGAACTACAGAAAATACCACTCATATTGGGTGTGACAGTAAATTGCACGGTGCAGACACAGTGATCGTGGATTCAAACAAAGGGGAGGGAGCCAGCGGTTTTTAGCCATCTCCCCGTTCGAAAAATCAATTCAATAAATGGACCCCAGATTGGGGACGTAACAGGGATTAAACTGATGAGAATAGTACTACAGAAAATACCACTCATATTGGGTGTGACAGTAAATTGCACGGCGCAGACGTAGTGACCGTGGATTCAAACAAAAGGGAGGGAGCAAGCGTTTTTTTAACCATCTCCCCGTTCGAAAAATCTATTCAATAAATGGACCCCAGATTGGGGACGTAACAGGGATTAAACTGATGAGAATAGAACTACAGAAAATACCACTCATATCGGGTGTAACAGTAAATTGCACGGCGCAGACGTTGTGCTGTGACGGGGATCTCACAGCACAACGGGAATCTAACTGGGGAAGAGGTGAAAGTAATCCTCCTCCTAATACGACCACAGTGGCAAGGACAGGACGCTTTACAGATGTGTTGTTGATGGAGGACATGCAGAGCTTTTTCAGTCCTACACATCGCCACAGCCCTTCAGGATCCAGCCTTAGAAAACGACTCGACCGACAGGTAGCAGACTACCTCGCCTTAACTGCAGATATCGACACTCTGAGGAGCGATGAACCCCTTGACTACTGGGTGTGCAGGCTTGACCTGTGGCCTGAGCTATCCCAGTTTGTGATAGAACTTCTGGCCTGCCCCGCTTCAAGTGTCCTGTCAGAAAGGACCTTCAGTGCAGCAGGAGGCATTGTCACTGACAAAAGAAGTCACCTCGGTCCAAAAAGTGTTGATTACCTCACCTTCATTAAGATGAATGAGGCATGGATCCCGAAGGGACTGACAGTGGGGTATACGTTTTACTAACAAAAGGCCTGATGACATGCCTTGGCCTCAAAATGGTCTCCACGCTGCTTTATTTAATGTCTGCATACCGGATGACTTTCGTGAATTCTCCGCCACCAACTAGTGTTCAAGCCGCAATATTTTAGTCACCTTTCTGCCTGGAAAACATCAACAATACCTAATTTTTCAGGCATGTGTACATGCCTAATTTTTCTGGCCTCTGGTGCTGCACTGTGGCTGCAAAAACAAAACAAACAAAAAAAGCACATGCATGTGTCAATTCCCCTTCGTGATCGGTACCTTGTTGTGGTGAAAGGGCTTGCGTATCACAATGAAGCGATCATCACCTCTATGAGTGTGTTGGCAATGTTGCCAAACCCCAGATGATAAGGCCGTTGCTTCATTATGATCAGACTAAAAGCAATCGGCTGGATACTTTTTCATAGAAAAAACATTAATTTTCTTTTCTTTTTTTTTTTTTTACGTTGTATGGGTTTTTAATACATAAAATAAAAAAAATCATAATAAAGTCTCTTAATAGTTTATTAAAAATAATGCAGACAATTTAAAAAATCCCCATCAATTCCAATACAAAGCAGGTACAGAGCTCAGAACTAAATTATTTCAGGATGTCGCAATGGTTCGTTAATTCGACAATGGTTAATCAATTCGACACACGTTAAGACTAGTGATGAGCGGCAGGGGTCATATTCGAATTCACGATATTTCGCGAATATTTTTTAGAATATTCGTCGAATATTCGAAAATTCGAAATTCGCGATTTTTTTTCTTGGAAAAAATCGCCAAGGTAATAATTGTGTAATATGCGAATTTTCGTAATTCGAATTTTCGGATTCGAATTTTTATTGCGAATTTTTCAACTTATAACTATTAGACAAAGAAGATTATAGCACTATATTAGCTAAATTGCTCTATATTCGATTTTTTGAATATTCACTATATTGCTATAACAGTTTTTTCGAATATTCGTAATATATAGCAATATAGCGAATATTCGAAAAAAACGAATATAGAGCAATTTAGCTAATATAGTGCTATAATCTTTTTTTGTATATTTGTAATTTTTTTCCAATCTGAACTTCAGATGAGAAAAAATTACAACTATTAGACAAAGAAGATTATAGCACTATATTAGCTAAATTGCTCTATATTCGTTTTTTTTCGAATATTCGCTATATTGCTATAACTTCGTTTTTTCGAATATTTGTAATATTCTAAAACAAGAATATATAGCAATATAGCGAATATTCGAAAAAACGAATATAGAGCAATTTAGCTAATATAGTGCTATAATCTTCTTTGTCTTAAAAGTTGAAAAATTCGCAATAAAAAATTCCAATCCGAAAATTCGAATTACGAAAATTCGCATATTACACAATCATTACCTTGCCGATTTTTTCAAGAAAAAAAGATCGTGCATTTTCGAATATGACCCCTGCCGCTCATCACTACTCCTAAAGTCAAGTATATTGCAGCCTTCTTATTGGCCCACAAGCTAGAAGCAGAAAGGGATCATGTGTACTGATTTAAAAAAAAAAAAAAAAAAAACGAATATTCGAAATTGCGAATATATATAACTATATTCGAAATATTCGCGAATTTTCGAAGTGCCTATATTCGCGATAAAAATTCGAAACTCGAATATTCGTGATCAACACTAGTTAAGACTAGTTAAGACACCACTCATATAGGGTCAGGGTGTCACAGCACATTGCTCCGTTCACGCGCAGTGCCCCAACTTGGGAGTAAGACGACCGACCAAGCTGCTTTTTCCATCTCCCGGTTCCTAAAATCAATTCAGTTTGGTGTATCAGAGTTTGGTCTGTCACTGTGAAGGCAGTCGAAGATACCTGGCCTAAATATTTTTTCACAAAAGGCAATCCCTAATATGGGACGTAACAGGGATTAAACTGATAAGAAGAGAACTACAGAAAATACCACTCATATTGGGTGTGACAGTAAATTGCACGGCGCAGACGTAGTGACCGTGGATTCAAACAAAAGGGAGGGAGCCAGCATTTTTTTTTAACCATCTCCCCGTTCGAAAAATCTATTCAATAAATGGACCCCAGATTGGGGACGTAACAGGGATTAAACTGATGAGAATAGTACTACAGAAAATACCACTCATATTGGGTGTGACAGTAAATTGCATGGCGCAGACGCAGTGACCGTGGATTCAAACAAAGGGGAGGGAGACAGCGTTTTTTTCAACCATCTCCCCGTTCGAAAAATCAATTCAATAAATGGACCCCAGGTTGGGGACGTAACAGTGATTAAACTGATGAGAATAGAACTACAGAAAATGCCACTCATATCGGGTGTGACAGTAAATTGCACGGCGCAGACACAGTGACCGTTTATTTAAACAAAGGGGAGGAAGACAGCGTTTTTTTAGCCATCTCCCCGTTCGAAAAATCAATTCAATAAATGGATCCCAGATCGGGGACGTAACAGGGATTAAACTGATGAGAATAGTACTACAGAAAATACCACTCATATCGGGTGTGACAGTAAATTGCATGGCGCAGACGCAGTGACCGTGGGTTCAAACAAAGGGGAGGGAGCCAGCGTTTTTTTATACCATCTCCCCGTTTGAAAAATCAATTCAATAAATGGACCCCAGATTGGGGACGTAACAGGGATTAAACTGATGAAAATAGTACTACAGAAAATACCACTCATATCGGGTGTGACAGTAAATTGCACGGCGAAGACGCAGTGACCGTGGATTCAAACGAGGGGAGGGAGCCAGCGTTTTATTAACCATCTCCCCGTTCGAAAAATCAATTCAATAAATGGACCCCTGATTGGGGACGTAACAGGGATTAAACCGATGAAAATAGAACTACAGAAAATACCACTTATATCGGGTGTGACAGTAAATTGCACGGCGAAGACGCAGTGACCGTGGATTCAAACAAAGGGGAGGGAGCCAGCGTTTTATTAACCATCTCCCCGTTCGAAAAATCAATTCAATAAATGGACCCCAGATAGGGGACGTAACAGGGATTAAACTGATGAGAATAGAACTACAGAAAATACCACTCATATCGGGTGTAACAGTAAATTGCACGGCGCAGACGCAGTGACCGTGGATTCAAACAAAGGGGAGGAAGCCAGCGTTTTTTTAACCATCTCCCCGTTCGAAAAATCAATTCAATTCACCTTTCGGGGACCCTTGGTGTTGTTGTACGTGGCTGGGTGGAGGAAGAAACCTTCAATGACATCAACGGGACATTGCTAGCTTGGTATCCAACCTTGTGCAAATGGGGAGTTTGCGGTTGGGCAAATGGACTGTTTGCAGTTGTTTGCGGTGCATTAAAAGGGGAGTTTGGTCTGTCAATGTCTGTGAAGCGGGCATAACCCTTACACTACCTGATCGATACAACATCATACCTGATCGTATACCCACACTGGATGTTTTAAACCACGTTGTTAAAAAAAAAAAATTGGATGGTTAGGTGATTTATGCCCTTTATGGATTAAAACCCAACTCTGCGTCAACTATGCAATTTTCCATGGGAGTTTTGCCAAAGATCCCCTCCAGCATGCCACAGTCCAGGTGTAAGTCCCCTTGAAACAACTTTTCCATCACTACTGTGGCTATAATGAGTCCCTGTGGGTTTAAAAATTTGCCTGCCTATAGAAATCAATGGCGGTTCGCCCGGTTCGCCCGGTTCGCCCGTTCGCGAACATTTGCAAAAATTTGCGCTCACAGTTCGCGAACGGAAAATTTCATGTTTGCGACATCTCTATTGTTGACTTGCCCCTTTTTTTCTTTATTGTGAACCACCCAGAAAGGGTGGGTCAAGTTATTGAAGCAGAAGCATCCAAGGAAGGCAGCAGGCACACGGCAATTAACCACTTTCGACTTGGGGAGGTAGTAATGATAAATAACAATACAGGACTCTTAAGATGGCCTGTTATTGGAATGAGTAATAAAAAATTACAGGGAATGTCACTGCAGCATTTTGGATGAGCAAACGTTATACAGGAGAGGCCCTGCTGCCGCTTTGTTGATTCTAGATATTTTCTGCCTGATCGCACGTCCCCGTGACGTCCATTTTGATATCTTCCCTATCAACTTTCGATGTTCTTTTATGTGCCTAACATGGTGACCACCGGTAACGGGGAATCATTGTTCGATTTCGGAGAGGGAGCCTGAAAAAAGGCTATGGCTACTACCTCAAAGCAAAGCAGCATGAGTTGCGGGCCTGCAGGTGAGCTGATCCTGTAAAAAATTATAGGTGCTGGCCTGCTGGTGAGCTGACCCTGTAAAACATTATCTTCGAGGGCCTGCTGCTGAGCTGACCATGTAAAACATTAGAGGTGAGGGCCTGCTGGTGAGCTGACCCTGTAAAATATTAGGGGCGAGGGCCTGCTGCTAAGTTGACCCTCAAAAACATTAGGGGTGAGTGCCAGCTGCTAAACTGACCCTATAAAACATTAGGGGCGAGTGCCTGCTGCTGAACTGAACCTCTAAAACATTAGGGGCGAAGGCCTGCTGCTGAGGAGAACCTCTAAAACATTAGGGATGAGGGCCGGCTGCTGAGCTGACCCTCTAAAACATTAGGGGCGAGGGCCTGCTGCTGAGTTGACCCTCTAAAACATTAGGGGCGAGGGCTTGCTGCTGAGCTGACCCTCTAAAATATTAGGGATGAGGGCCTGCTGCTGAACTGACCCTCTAAAACATTAGGGGCGAGGGCCTGCTGCTGAACTGAACCTCTAAAACATTAGGGGCAAGGGCCTGCTGCTGAACTGAACCTCTAAAACATTAGGGGCGAGGGAATAGTGACCGACGAACATCTGCCGGGACGGTTCGCAAACGCGACCACGCAAACGCAATCAAATATTCGCGAACTGCAAGTTCGCTGCGGGTCCCATTCATTTTAATGGCAGGCGAACCTGAAAAACCTTCAGCTCATATTTGCAGCCAAGAAATAATTACTAGATGTGCACAAATAGTCCCACAACATGGACAGTGACATACCAGATGTATTATTCGAATTTGCGATCTCCATTCATAATTTTTTTCAATGCAAAATATCGGCAATATAATTTTCACGTACGTGCATGCGCAAATGCACTATACAGTACCCAAATGCATTATAAAGAAAGTATATTGGTATATAACACCCCGATTCAATCAGTTTTTTTGGGGGGCAACTGGTATATCACACCAGTATAAATTATTTGTTCCAATAATGCTTGTCCCTCTATATACCTGCATATCGCAGCAGAACCGCACACAACTGCCGCACAATACAAATGCACTATAATATACTTTCTAACATAGAAAGTATATTATAACATTGTACAAGGAAGGCAATCCATTAGAATATGCATAAAGATAAAATGTAACCTTTAATAATTTTACTATGAGGGTCCATTAACACGTCCGTAAGTGTTTTGCGGATCCGCAAAACACGGACACCGGCAATGTGCATTCCGCAAATTGTGCACATCGCCGTAACTATAATAGAAAATGCCTCATCTTGTCTGCAATTGTGGACAAGAATAGGACATGTTCTATTTTTTTCCGGAAACGGAAGCACAGATGCGGTTGTGCGGATCCGCAAATGCGGATGCGGACAGCACATTCCGGCCCCAACAAAAATGAATAGGTCTGCACCCGTGGAAATGATATCCCTCAAAATGAAAATAAATTAAATTATTAAAGTAAAAAGGGTTCTGCACTTTGTTTTAACTGATGATCTATCCTCTGGATAGATTATCAGCATCTAATCGGCTGTTTGAGAAGGCAGCGGCGCTCCAGCAGCGGCACAGCCTTCTCACTGTTTACCGCCGGCCCAGTGATGTCACGACTTGTATCAACTAGCGTAGGTGGGGCTAAGCTCCATTCAAGTGAACAGAGCTTAGCCCTGCCCACGCTAGTTGATACTAGTCGTGATGTCACTGGGCCAACGGTAAACAGAGAGAAGGCCGCGTCGCTGCTGGAGCGTCGCTGCCTTCTCAAACAGCTGATCAGCGGGGGTCCTGGGTGTTGGACCCCCGCTGATCAGATGCTGATGATCTATCTAGAGGTTAAAACAAAGTGCAGAACCCCTTTAAGCAAAAAGCATAGATGTGGTATGTAGAGTTGAGCAGACATCTGGATGTTCGGGTTCGAGATGTTCGGCCGAACTTCCCGAAAATGTTCGGGTTCGGGATCCGAACCCTATCCGAACTTCGTCCCGAACCCGAACCCCATTGAAGTCAATGGGGACCCGAACTTTTCGGCACTAAAAAGGCTGTAAAACAGCCCAGGAAAGGGCTAGAGGGCTGCAAAAGGCAGCAACATGTAGGTAAATCCCCTGCAAACAAATTTGGATAGGGAAATGAATTAAAATAAAAATTAAATAAATAAAAATTAACCAAAATCAATTGGACAGAGGTCCCATAGCAGAGAATCTGGCTTCACGTCACCCACCACTGGAACAGTCCATTCTCAGATATTTAGGCCCCGGCACCCAGGCAGAGGAGAGAGGTCCCGTAACAGAGAATCTGTCTTCATGTCAGCAGAGAATCAGTCTGCATGTCATAGCAGAGAATCAGGCTTCACGTCAGCCACCACTGCAACAGTCCATTGTCATAAATTTAGGCCCAGCACCCAGGCAGAGGAGAGAGGTCCCGTAACAGACAATCTGGCTTCATGTCAGCAGAGAATTAGTCTTCATGTCATAGCAGAGAATCAGTCTTCATGTCATAGCAGAGAATCAGGCTTCACGTCACCCACCACAGTAAGAGTCCATTTTCATAAATTTAGGCCCAGCACCCAGGCAGAGGAGAGAGGTCCCGTAACAGACAATCTGGCTTCATGTCAGCAGAGAATTAGTCTGCATGTCATAGCAGAGAATCAGGCTTCACGTCAGCCACCACTGCAACAGTCCATTGGCATATATTTAGGCCCAGCACACAGGCAGAGGAGAGAGGTCCCGTAACAGAGGATCTGGCTTCATGTCAGCAGAGAATCAGTCTGCATGTCATAGCAGAAAATCAGGCTTCACGTCAGCCACCACTGCAACAGTCCATTGTCATAAATTTAGGCCCAGCACCCAGGCAGAGGAGAGAGGTCCCATAACAGAAAATCTGGCTTCATGTCAGCAGAAAATCAGTCTGCATGTCATAGCAGAAAATCAGTCTTCACGTCAGCCACCACTGCAACAGTCCATTGTCATAAATTTAGGCCCAGCACCCAGGCAGAGGAGAGAAGTCCCGTAACAGACAATCTGGCTTCATGTCAGCAGAGAATCAGTCTGCATGTCATAGCAGAAAATCAGGCTTCACGTCAGCCACCACTGCAACAGTCCATTGTCAGATATTTAGGCCCAGCACCCAGGCAGAGGAGAGAGGTCCCGTAACAGACAATCTGGCTTCAGGTCAGCAGAGAATCATTCTTCATGTCATAGCAGAGAATCAGGCTTCACGTCACCCACCACTGTAAGAGTCCATTTTCATAAATTTAGGCCCAGCAACCAGGCAGAGGAGAGAGGTCCCGTAACAGAGGATCTGGCTTCATGTCAGCAGAGAATTAGTCTGCATGTCATAGCAGAGAATCAGGCTTCACGTCACCCAACATTGGAACAGTCCATTGGCATATATTTAGGCCCCGGCACCCAGACAGAGGAGAGGTTCATTCAACTTTGGGTAGCCTCGCAATATAATGGTAAAATGAAAATAAAAATAGGATTGAATGAGGAAGTGCCCTGGAGTCCAATAATATATGGTTAAGGGGAGGTAGTTAATGTCTAATCTGGACAAGGGACGGACAGGTCCAGTGGGATCCCTGCCTGGTTCATTTTTATGAACGTCAGCTTGTCCACATTGGCTGTAGACAGACGGCTGCGTTTGTCTGTAATGACGCCCCCTGCCGTGCTGAATACACGTTCAGACAAAACGCTGGCCGCCGGGCAGGCCAGCACCTCCAAGGCATAAAAGGCTAGCTCTGGCCACGTGGACAATTTAGAGACCCAGATGTTGAATGGGGCCGAACCATCAGTCAGTACATGGAGGGGTGTGCACACGTACTGTTCCACCATGTTAGTGAAATGTTGCCTCCTGCTAACACGTTGCGTATCAGGTGGTGGTGCAGTTAGCTGTGGCGTGTTGACAAAAGTTTTCCACATCTCTGCCATGCTAACCCTGCCCTCAGAGGAGCTGGCCGTGACACAGCTGCCTTGGCGACCTCTTGCTCCTCCTCTGCCTTGGTCTTGTGCTTCCACTTGTTCCCCTGTGACATTTGGGAATGCTCTCAGTAGCGCGTCTACCAACGTGCGCTTGTACTCGCGCATCTTCCTATCACGCTCCAGTGCAGGAAGTAAGGTGGGCACATTGTCTTTGTAGCGTGGATCCAGCAGGGTGGCAACCCAGTAGTCCGCACACGTTAAAATGTGGGCAACTCTGCTGTCGTTGCGCAGGCACTGCAGCATGTAGTCGCTCATGTGTGCCAGGCTGCCCAGGGGTAAGGACAAGCTGTCCTCTGTGGGAGGCGTATCGTCATCGTCCTGCCTTTCCCCCCAGCCACGCACCAGTGATGGACCCGAGCTGCGTTGGGTGCCACCCCGCTGTGACCATGCTTCATCCTCATCCTCCTCCACCTCCTCCTCATCCTCGTCCTCCTCGTCCTCCAGTAGTGGGCCCTGGCTGGCCACATTTGTACCTGGCCTCTGCTGTTGCCAAAAACCTCCCTCCGAGTCACTTCGAAGAGACTGGCCTGAAAGTGCTAAAAATGACCCCTCTTCCTCCTCCTCCTCCTCCTGGGCCACCTCCTCTTCCATCATCGCCCTAAGTGTTTTCTCAAGGAGACATAGAAGTGGTATTGTAACGCTGATAACGGCGTCATCGCCACTGGCCATGTTGGTGGAGTACTCGAAACAGCGCAACAGGGCACACAGGTCTCGCATGGAGGCCCAGTCATTGGTGGTGAAGTGGTGCTGTTCTGTAGTGCGACTGACCCGTGCGTGCTGCAGCTGAAACTCCACTATGGCCTGCTGCTGCTCGCACAGTCTGTCCAGCATGTGCAAGGTGGAGTTCCACCTGGTGGGCACGTCGCATATGAGGCGGTGAGCGGGAAGGCCGAAGTTACGCTGTAGCGCAGACAGGCGAGCAGCAGCAGGATGTGAACGCCGGAAGCGCGAACAGACGGCCCGCACTTTATGCAGCAGCTCTGACATGTCGGGGTAGTTGTGAATGAACTTCTGCACCACCAAATTCAGCACATGCGCCAAGCAAGGGATGTGCGTCAAATTGGCTAGTCCCAGAGCTGCAACGAGATTTCGCCCATTATCACACACCACCAGGCCGGGCTTGAGGCTCACCGGCAGCAACCACTCGTCAGTCTGTTGTTCTATACCCCGCCACAACTCCTGTGCGGTGTGGGGCCTGTCCCCCAAACATATGAGTTTCAGAATGGCCTGCTGACGTTTACCCCGGGCTGTGCTGAAGTTGGTGGTGAAGGTGTGTGGCTGACTGGATGAGCAGGTGGAAGAAGAGGAGGAGGAAGCCGAGAAGGAGGAGGTGGCAACAGGAGGCAAAGAATGTTGCCCTGCGATCCTTGGCAGCGGAAGGACGTGCGCTAAACAGCTCTCCGCCTGGGGCCCAGCTGCCACTACATTTACCCAGTGTGCAGTTAGGGAGATATAGCATCCCTGGCCGTGCTTACTGGTCCATGTATCTGTGGTTAGGTGGACCTTGCTACAGATGGCGTTGCGCAGTGCACACTTGATTTTATCGGATACTTGGTTGTGCAGGGAAGGCACGGCTCTCTTGGAGAAGTAGTGGCGGCTGGGAACAACATACTGTGGGACAGCAAGCGACATGAGCTGTTTGAAGCTGTCTGTATCCACCAGCCTAAATGACAGCATTTCATAGGCCAGTAGTTTAGAAATGCTGGCATTCAGGGCCAGGGATCGAGGGTGGCTAGGTGGGAATTTACACTTTCTCTCAAATGTTTGTGAGATGGAGAGCTGAACGCTGCCGTGTGACATGGTTGAGACGCTTGGTGACGGAGGTGGTGGTGGTGTTGGTGGTACATCCCCTGTTTGCTGGGTGGCAGGTGCCAACGTTCCTCCAGAGGCGGAGGAAGAGGCCGAGGCGGCAGCAGCAGAAGAGGCCGAGGCGGCATCAGCAGAAGAGGTAGCAGGGGGAGCCTGAGTGACTTCCTTGGTTTTAAGGTGTTTACTCCACTGCAGTTCATGCTTTGCATGCAGGTGCCTGGTCATGCAGGTTGTGCTCAGGTTCAGAACGTTAATGCCTCGCTTCAGGCTCTGATGGCACAGCGTGCAAACCACTCGGGTCTTGTCGTCAGCACATTGTTTGAAGAAGTGCCATGCCAGGGAACTCCTTGAAGCTGCCTTTGGGGTGCTCGGTCCCAGATGGTGGCGGTCAGTAGCAGGCGGAGTCTCTTGGCGGCGGGTGTTCTGCTTTTGCCCACTGCTCCCTCTTTTGCTACGCTGTTGGCTCGGTTTCACCACTGCCTCTTCCTCAGAACTGTGAAAGTCAGTGGCACGACCTTCATTCCATGTGGGGTCTAGGACCTCATCGTCCCCTGCATCGTCTTCCACCCAGTCTTGATCCCTGACCTCCTGTTCAGTCTGCACACTGCAGAAAGACGCAGCATTTGGCACCTGTGTTTCGTCATCATCAGAGACATGCTGAGGTGGTATTCCCATCACCTCATCATCAGGAAACATAAGTGGTTGTGCGTCAGTGCAGTCTATGTCTTCCACCGCTGGGGATGAGCTAGGTGGATGCCCTTGGGAAACCCTGCCAGCAGAGTCTTCAAACAGCATAAGAGACTGCTGCATAACTTGAGGCTCAGACAGTTTCCCTGATATGCATGGGGGTGATGTGACAGACTGATGGGGTTGGTTTTCAGGCGCCATCTGTGCGCTTTCTGCAGAAGACTGGGTGGGAGATAATGTGAACGTGCTGGATCCACTGTCGGCCACCCAATTGACTAATGCCTGTACCTGGAACGGCATTGGGCCCCACCATATATCGCTGTAAATTCTGGCAGCTACTGGGACCTGAGGTAGTTGGTACACTAGGACGTGTGGATGTGGCAGAACGGCCACGTCCTCTCCCAGCACCAGAGGGTCCACTAACACCACCACGACCATGTCCACGTCCGCGTCCCTTACTAGATGTTTTCCTCATTGTTATGGTTCACCACAACAACAAAAATATTATTTGGACCAATGTATTGTATTCAAATTCAGCTGAATATAAATTTGAGGCCTAGTATTTAGGCGCTGGGTGACCGGTATGGATTTACTGACAGAATTAGACTTGGAAATGCACAGTAGCGTGTGTGTGAAGTTATTCTGAATGACCCTATGTGCACCTTGAATATTATATACCCTTTTAGGGATAGATTTCAAATAGCTCTGATATAGCAGAAACCACTAAATTATGAAATTGCTAAATTGGGAATTGTATTTCAACCCAGAACAAAAAATGTGCTTTGACGGACACTAAATAACTTTCCCAGCCACAACAGTACAGCGGTAACGACAGATTTAGCGGGATATAAATTTGAGGCCTAGTATTTAGGCGCTGGGTGACCGGTATGGATTTACTAACAGAATTAGACTTGGAAATGCACAGTAGCGTGTGTGTGAAGTTATTCTGAATGACCCTATGTGCACCTTGAATATTATATACCCTTTTAGGGATAGATTTCAAATAGCTCTGATATAGCAGAAACCACTAAATTATGAAATTGCTAAATTGTGAATTGTATTTCAACCCAGAACAAAAAATGTGCTTTGACGGACACTAAATAACTTGCCCAGCCACAACAGTACAGCGGTAACGACAGATTTAGCGGGATATAAATTTGAGGCCTAGTATTTAGGCGCTAGGTGACCGGTATGGATTTACTAACAGAATTAGACTTGGAAATGCACAGTAGCGTGTGTGTGAAGTTATTCTGAATGACCCTATGTGCACCTTGAATATTATATACCCTTTTAGGGATAGATTTCAAATAGCTCTGATATAGCAGAAACCACTAAATTATGAAATTGCTAAATTGGGAATTGTATTTCAACCCAGAACAAAAAATGTGCTTTGACGGACACTAAATAACTTTCCCAGCCACAACATTACAGCGGTAACGACAGATTTAGCGGGATATAAATTTGAGGCCTAGTATTTAGGCGCTGGGTGACCGGTATGGATTTAGTGACAGAATTAGACTTGGAAATGCACAGTAGCGTGTGTGTGAAGTTATTCTGAATGACCCTATGTGCACCTTGAATATTATATACCCTTTTAGGGATAGATTTCAAATAGCTCTGATATAGCAGAAACCACTAAATTATGAAATTGCTAAATTGGGAATTGTATTTCAACCCTGAACAAAAAATGTGCTTTGACAGACACTAAATAACTTTCCCAGCCACAACAGTACAGCGGTAACGACAGATTTAGCGGGATATAAATTTGAGGCCTAGTATTTAGGCGCTGGGTGACCGGTATGGATTTACTAACAGAATTAGACTTGGAAATGCACAGTAGCGTGTGTGTGAAGTTATTCTGAATGACCCTATGTGCACCTTGAATATTATATACCCTTTTAGGGATAGATTTCAAATAGCTCTGATATAGCAGAAACCACTAAATTATGAAATTGCTAAATTGTGAATTGTATTTCAACCCAGAACAAAAAATTTGCTTTGACGGACACTAAATAACTTGCCCAGCCACAACAGTACAGCGGTAACGACAGATTTAGCGGGATATAAATTTGAGGCCTAGTATTTAGGCGCTGGGTGACCGGTATGGATTTACTAACAGAATTAGACTTGGAAATGCACAGTAGCGTGTGTGTGAAGTTATTCTGAATGACCCTATGTGCACCTTGAATATTATATACCCTTTTAGGGATAGATTTCAAATAGCTCTGATATAGCAGAAACCACTAAATTATGAAATTGCTAAATTGGGAATTGTATTTCAACCCAGAACAAAAAATGTGCTTTGACGGACACTAAATAACTTTCCCAGCCACAACAGTACAGCGGTAACGACAGATTTAGCGGGATATAAATTTGAGGCCTAGTATTTAGGCGCTGGGTGACCGGTATGGATTTAGTGACAGAATTAGACTTGGAAATGCACAGTAGCGTGTGTGTGAAGTTATTCTGAATGACCCTATGTGCACCTTGAATATTATATACCCTTTTAGGGATAGATTTCAAATAGCTCTGATATAGCAGAAACCACTAAATTATGAAATTGCTAAATTGGGAATTGTATTTCAACCCAGAACAAAAAATGTGCTTTGACGGACACTAAATAACTTTCCCAGCCACAACAGTACAGCGGTAACGACAGATTTAGCGGGATATAAATTTGAGGCCTAGTATTTAGGCGCTGGGTGACCGGTATGGATTTACTAACAGAATTAGACTTGGAAATGCACAGTAGCGTGTGTGTGAAGTTATTCTGAATGACCCTATGTGCACCTTGAATATTATATACCCTTTTAGGGATAGATTTCAAATAGCTCTGATATAGCAGAAACCACTAAATTATGAAATTGCTAAATTGTGAATTGTATTTCAACCCAGAACAAAAAATGTGCTTTGACGGACACTAAATAACATTCCCAGCCACAACAGTACAGCGGTAACGACAGATTTAGCGGGATATAAATTTGAGGCCTAGTATTTAGGCGCTGGGTGACCGGTATGGATTTACTAACAGAATTAGACTTGGAAATGCACAGTAGCGTGTGTGTGAAGTTATTCTGAATGACCCTATGTGCACCTTGAATATGATATACCCTTTTAGGGATAGATTTCAAATAGCTCTGATATAGCAGAAACCACTAAATTATGAAATTGCTAAATTTGGAATTGTATTTCAACCCTGAACAAAAAATGTGCTTTGACGGACACTAAATAACTTGCCCAGCCACAACAGTACAGCGGTAACGACAGATTTAGCGGGATATAAATTTGAGGCCTAGTATTTAGGCGCTAGGTGACCGGTATGGATTTACTAACAGAATTAGACTTGGAAATGCACAGTAGCGTGTGTGTGAAGTTATTCTGAATGACCCTATGTGCACCTTGAATATTATATACCCTTTTAGGGATAGATTTCAAATAGCTCTGATATAGCAGAAACCACTAAATTATGAAATTGCTAAATTGGGAATTGTATTTCAACCCAGAACAAAAAATGTGCTTTGACGGACACTAAATAACTTTCCCAGCCACAACAGTACAGCGGTAACGACAGATTTAGCGGGATATAAATTTGAGGCCTAGTATTTAGGCGCTGGGTGACCGGTATGGATTTAGTGACAGAATTAGACTTGGAAATGCACAGTAGCGTGTGTGTGAAGTTATTCTGAATGACCCTATGTGCACCTTGAATATTATATACCCTTTTAGGGATAGATTTCAAATAGCTCTGATATAGCAGAAACCACTAAATTATGAAATTGCTAAATTGGGAATTGTATTTCAACCCTGAACAAAAAATGTGCTTTGACAGACACTAAATAACTTTCCCAGCCACAACAGTACAGCGGTAACGACAGATTTAGCGGGATATAAATTTGAGGCCTAGTATTTAGGCGCTGGGTGACCGGTATGGATTTACTAACAGAATTAGACTTGGAAATGCACAGTAGCGTGTGTGTGAAGTTATTCTGAATGACCCTATGTGCACCTTGAATATTATATACCCTTTTAGGGATAGATTTCAAATAGCTCTGATATAGCAGAAACCACTAAATTATGAAATTGCTAAATTGTGAATTGTATTTCAACCCAGAACAAAAAATTTGCTTTGACGGACACTAAATAACTTGCCCAGCCACAACAGTACAGCGGTAACGACAGATTTAGCGGGATATAAATTTGAGGCCTAGTATTTAGGCGCTGGGTGACCGGTATGGATTTACTAACAGAATTAGACTTGGAAATGCACAGTAGCGTGTGTGTGAAGTTATTCTGAATGACCCTATGTGCACCTTGAATATTATATACCCTTTTAGGGATAGATTTCAAATAGCTCTGATATAGCAGAAACCTCTAAATTATGAAATTGCTAAATTGGGAATTGTATTTCAACCCAGAACAAAAAATGTGCTTTGACGGACACTAAATAACTTCCCAGCCACAACATTACAGCGGTAACGACAGATTTAGCGGGATATAAATTTGAGGCCTAGTATTTAGGCGCTGGGTGACCGGTATGGATTTACTAACAGAATTAGACTTGGAAATGCACAGTAGCGTGTGTGTGAAGTTATTCTGAATGACCCTATGTGCACCTTGAATATTATATACCCTTTTAGGGATAGATTTCAAATAGCTCTGATATAGCAGAAACCACTAAATTATGAAATTGCTAAATTGGGAATTGTATTTCAACCCAGAACAAAAAATGTGCTTTGACGGACACTAAATAACTTTCCCAGCCACAACATTACAGCGGTAACGACAGATTTAGCGGGATATAAATTTGAGGCCTAGTATTTAGGCGCTGGGTGACCGGTATGGATTTACTAACAGAATTAGACTTGGAAATGCACAGTAGCGTGTGTGTGAAGTTATTCTGAATGACCCTATGTGCACCTTGAATATTATATACCCTTTTAGGGATAGATTTCAAATAGCTCTGATATAGCAGAAACCACTAAATTATGAAATTGCTAAATTGTGAATTGTATTTCAACCCAGAACAAAAAATGTGCTTTGACGGACACTAAATAACATTCCCAGCCACAACAGTACAGCGGTAACGACAGATTTAGCGGGATATAAATTTGAGGCCTAGTATTTAGGCGCTGGGTGACCGGTATGGATTTACTAACAGAATTAGACTTGGAAATGCACAGTAGCGTGTGCGTGAAGTTATTCTGAATGACCCTATGTGCACCTTGAATATGATATACCCTTTTAGGGATAGATTTCAAATAGCTCTGATATAGCAGAAACCACTAAATTATGAAATTGCTAAATTTGGAATTGTATTTCAACCCTGAACAAAAAATGTGCTTTGACGGACACTAAATAACTTTCCCAGCCACAACAGTACAGCGGTAACGACAGATTTAGCGGGATATAAATTTGAGGCCTAGTATTTAGGCGCTGGGTGACCAGTATGGATTTACTAACAGAATTAGACTTGGAAATGCACAGTGGCGTGTGTGTGAAGTTATTCTGAATAACCCTATGTGCACCTTGAATATTATATACCCTTTTAGGGATAGATTTCAAATAGCTCTGATATAGCAGAAACCAGTAAATTATCAAATTGTATTTCAACCCAGAACAAAAAATGTGCTTTGACGGACACTAAATAACTTTCCCAGCCACAACAGTACAGCGGTAACGACAGATTTAGCGGGATATAAATTTGAGGCCTAGTATTTAGGTGCTGGGTAACCGGTATGGATTTACTAACAGAATTAGACTTGGAATTGCACAGTAGTGTGTGTGTGAAGTTATTCTGAATGACCCTATGTGCACCTTGAATAATATATACCCTTTTAGGGATAGATTTCAAATAGCTCTGATATAGCAGAAACCACTAAATTATGAAATTGCTAAATTGGGAATTGTATTTCAACCCAGAACAAAAAATGTGTTTTGACGGACACTAAATAACTTTCCCAGCCACAACAGTACAGCGGTAACGACAGATTTAGCGGGATATAAATTTGAGGCCTAGTATTTAGGCGCTGGGTGACCGGTATGGATTTACTAACAGAATTAGACTTGGAAATGCACAGTAGCGTGTGTGTGAAGTTATTCTGAATGACCCTATGTGCACCTTGAATATTATATACCCTTTTAGGGATAGATTTCAAATAGCTCTGATATAGCAGAAACCACTAAATTATGAAATTGCTAAATTTGGAATTGTATTTCAACCCTGAACAAAAAATGTGCTTTGACGGACACTAAATAACTTGCCCAGCCACAACAGTACAGCGGTAACGACAGATTTAGCGGGATATAAATTTGAGGCCTAGTATTTAGGCGCTGGGTGACCGGTATGGATTTAGTGACAGAATTAGACTTGGAAATGCACAGTAGCGTGTGTGTGAAGTTATTCTGAATGACCCTATGTGCACCTTGAATATTATATACCCTTTTAGGGATTGATTTCAAATAGCTCTGATATAGCAGAAACCACTAAATTATGAAATTGCTAAATTTGGAAATGTATTTCAACCCTGAACAAAAAATGTGCTTTGACGGACACTAAATAACTTGCCCAGCCACAACAGTACAGCGGTAACGACAGATTTAGCGGGATATAAATTTGAGGCCTAGTATTTAGGCGCTGGGTGACCGGTATGGATTTACTAACAGAATTAGACTTGGAAATGCACAGTAGCGTGTGTGTGAAGTTATTCTGAATGACCCTATGTGCACCTTGAATATTATATACCCTTTTAGGGATAGATTTCAAATAGCTCTGATATAGCAGAAACCACTAAATTATGAAATTGCTAAATTGGGAATTGTATTTGAACCCTGAACAAAAAATGTGCTTTGACGGACACTAAATAACTTGCCCAGCCACAACAGTACAGCGGTAACGACAGATTTGACGGGATATAAATTTGAGGCCTAGTATTTAGGCGCTGGGTGACCGGTATGGATTTACTGACAGAATTAGACTGGGATATGGCCAAAAAATAACCACACTATTGCTTGTTAAATGCACTTGGTGTGACAGCTTGACCAACCACACTACTGAGGGTTAAATGCACTTGGTGACAGGCGCAGCTTGCCCCTGATGTAGTATATGGCCAAAAAATGAACAGACTATTGCTGGTTAAATGCACTTGGTGTGACAGCTTGACCAACCACACTACTGAGGGTTAAATGCACTTGGTGACGGGCGCAGCTTGCCCCTGATGTAGTATATGGCCAAAAAATGAACAGACTATTGCTGGTTAAATGCACTTGGTGTGACAGCTTCACCCTGATGTAGGCTTTAGCCAAAAAACAACCACACCATTGAGGGTTAAATGCACTTGGTGACAGGCGCAGCTTGCCCCTGATGTAGTATATGGCCAAAAAATGAACTGACTATTGCTGGTTAAATGCACTTGGTGTCACAGCTTGACCAACCACACTACTGAGGGTTAAATGCACTTGGTGACGGGCGCAGCTTGCCCCTGATGTAGTATATGGCCACAAAATGAACAGACTATTGCTGGTTAAATGCACTTGGTGTGACAGCTTGACCAACCACACTACTGAGGGTTAAATGCACTTGGTGACGGGCGCAGTTTGCCCCTGATGTAGTATATGGCCAAAAAATGAACGACCGTCTGGAGAACCGCAAGGCCATGTCTACCTCCAGCCACATACTTTCTTGTTCTTTTCTGTCCGCTGAATGCATAATTTTTGGTACCTGTAGTCCACTGGCCTGCTGTAAAATTGATATTCAATGAAAGTGTAATCTACCTCCAGCCACATACTTACTTGTTCTTTAATCTACGCTGAAGGCATAGTTTTTGGGGCCTGTAGTCCACTGGCCTGCTGTAAAATTGATATTCAATGAAAGTGTAATCTACCTCCAGTCACATACTGTCACGCTGGACAGGATACAAGATACACAGAATACCACCAAACAAGTGTCTAGGCAAGAATCTGAGGATTAAAGAGGACCTTTCACCGATTATAAAACTGTGAACTAAGAATACAGACATGTAGAGCGGCGCCCGGGGATCTCACTGCACTTACTATTATCCCTGGGCGCCGCTCCGTTCTCCCGCAATGCCCTCTGGTATCTCCGGCCACTAAGTTATAGTAGGTGGAGATTTCAGTCACTAAGTCACTTATGGTAGGCAGAGTCTGCCCTTGTTCTGCTCTAGCGCTGGCCAATCGCAGCGCAGAGCTCACAGCCTGGGAGGTTATTTTCTCCCATTCTGTGAGCTCTGCAATGCAATTGGCCAGCGCTACAGAAGAACAAGGGCAGACTCCACCTACCATAACTTTGTGACCGGAGATACTGGAGGCCATAGCAGGAGAAAGGAGCGGCACCCAGGGATAATAGTAAGTGCAGTGAGATCCCCGGGTGCCGCTCTCCATGTCTGTATTCTTAGTTCACAGTGTCATAATCGGTGAAAGGTCCTCTTTAAGGTCACCTCCTGACAAATCCCTACCAGCGCTCCCTAGATTTCTTTGCCCACGTTCAGACCCTGAAGGTGGGAATGAGCATGTCCCCGTGCCTAGGCTGAGATTCCCTAAAATCCCTAAGATGGTGAAAGGGAGAAAGAGGCAGCCTGCTCCCTCAGGACCTGGAGGGGGCAGGCATCTCTCTAACAGCCTTGACCACCACAAATATTTTGTAAGGTCCAATAAATCTTGGACCCAGTTTCCAAGATGGTACTCTCAGTTTAATATTTTTAGTAGATAACCACACCAGATCACCCGCACACAGGTCCGGACCAGTCATACGTCTCTTGTCAGCCATTCGCTTATACCTCTCACCCATCTTCTCCAAATTCACTTGGATCCTCCGCCAGATAGAAGACAAGGCAGAAAAAATCTCTCCTCCTCTGGCATCTCAGAGGAACTAGTCCCAGAAAAGGTACCAAACTGAGGATGAAAACCGTTTGCGCCAAAAAATGGCGACTTACCCGTGGACTCCAGCCTACGGTTATTCAAAGCAAACTCTGCTAGAGATAAGAATGAGGACCAGTCCTCCTGATTCTCAGCCACAAAGCACCTTAAGTAGGTCTCCAGGTTTTGATTAGTATGCTCTGTCTGCCCATTCAACTGTGGATGAAAAGCCGAAGTTGAATGCCAACCCGAGAGCAGAATGCCCTCCAAAACCTGGAGACAAACTGTGTGCCCCTATCAGAAACCACATTTTAGGGTATGCCATGTAATTTCACGATATTATCAACAAAAATCTGAGCAAGAGTCTTGACATTGGGCAGACTAGCTAACGATACAAAGTGAGCCATTTTACTAAAACGGTCAACAACCCCCAAAATTACTGCTTTCCCGGAGGAACCCGGCAGATCCGTAATAAGGTCCATAGACAAGTGCGTCCAAGGACGAGACGGAATAGACAAAGGAAGAAGTGAACCAGAAGGTCGAGTGTGAGCAACCTTTGACCGTGCACAGGTTTCACAAGCTGCTACGTAGTCCTCAACACTCTTACATAACCCGAGCCACCAGAACCTCCGGGACACAAGATCAAAGGTGGACTTACCACCAGGATGTCCAGCAAGGACAATATTGTGATGTTCCTTGAATACCTTGTATCACAGTCCATCAGGAACAAACAACCTTCCTGGGGGACAAGAACCAGGAGTCCCCTCCTGGGCTCCCAACACCTCCATCTCCAATTCAGGGTACAGAGCGGAGACCACCACCCCATCAGCCAAAATCGGAGCAGGATCCTCTGAATCACATCCCCCAGGAAAACTGTGAGACAACACATCTGCCTTGACGTTTTTAATCCCCGGGCGAAAAAGTAACCACAAACCTGGTAAAGAACAGTGACCATCTAGCCTGTCTAGGATTCAGACGCTTGGCAGATTGCAGGTAAGCCAAATTCTTATGATCGGTATATACCGTAACGGGATGAGACGCCCCCTCCAACCATTGAAGCCATTCCTCAAAGGCCAGTTTGATGGCCAGCAATTCCCTATCTCCTACATCATGATTCCTCTCGGCGACCGAGAGCTTCTTGGAAAAAAAAGCACACTGAACCCATTTGCCAGGAGATGAACCCTGCGACAGCACTGCTCCAACCCCCACTTCTGATGCATCAACCTCCACCACGAAAGGCTGAGACACATCGGGCTGCACCAGAATGGGAGCAGACACAAAACATTCCTTAATAGCCGAAAAGGCCTGCAATGCCTCCTTCGACCAGACAGAGACGTCAACGCTCTTCTAAGGCTACTTTCACACTTGCGTTCAGAGCGGATCCATCTAGTGTCTGCACAGACGGATCTGCTCCTATAATGCAGATGATGGGATCCATTCAGAACGGATCCGTCTGCATTATAGTCTGCATTAAGTGTGAAAGTTGCTCAGACGGATCCGTCCAGACTTTACATTGAAAGTCAATGGGGGACGGATCCGTTTGAAATTGAGCCATATTGTGTCAACTTCAAACGGATCCGTCCCCATTGACTTACATTGTAAGTCTGGACGGATCCATTTGCCTCCGCACGGCCAGGTGTCCGCATGCTGAGCGGAGGACAAACGGTGCCATACTGATGCATTCTGAGCGGATCCACATCCACTCAGAATGCATTAGGGCAGTACGGATGTGTTCGGGGCCGCTTGTGAGAGCCTTCAAACGGAACTCACAAGCGGAGCCCCGAACGCTAGTGTGAAAGTAGCCTTAGTCATATCGGTCAGAGGCTTTACAATGGTAGAATAGTTCAAGATACATTTTCTATAATAATTTGTAAACCCCAAAAACTGCATCAACGCTTTCTGATTCTCCGGTCGGTCCCATTCCAGAACTGCCCGGACCCTTTTCGGGGTCCATACGAAAACCAGAGTCAGAAAGCAGATATCCCAGAAACGGAAGCTCCTGCACAGAAAACACACATTTCTCCAATTTGGCATATCATTTATTCTCCCGAAGGATCGACAAAATCTGTCTCACGTGATCCTGATGGGTCTTCAGATCAGCAGAGTAAATTAGAATGTCATCCAAGTAAACTACCATGAACCTCCCCACAAAATGATGGAAATTGACGAATCGCTGAAATACCGCTGGCGCGTTAGTTAACCCAAAAGGCATAACCAGATTCTCGAAATGACCCTTGTGCGTGTTGAAGGCCGCTTTCCACTCATCCCCTTCCTTGATTCTGAGCAGATTGTAGGCCCCTCTTAAATCCAACTTGGAGAACACCTTGGCTCCAACAATTTGATCAAAAAGATCGGAGATCAAAGGAAGGGCATACGGATCACGGACCGTAATACGGTTCAATTCCCGGAAATCCAAACAAGGTCTCAGCGATCCATCTTTTTTCTTTGCAAAGAATAAGCCAACTGCAACTGGAGACTTAATGGCCTAATATGACCTTTTGCCAAACTCTCGGCAATATACTTCCGGTTGAGAAAGATTGCAAAGTCGAGACTTTGGCAACTTAGCCCCTGGGATGAGATTAACTGGACAATCATAGTCACGATGAGGGGGCAATTACTGAGCCCCACCCTCCGAAAAGACATCCACAAAATCTGAGAGATACTGAGGTAAAGCCGTAGTAGACACACCAGACATAAATGTGCTAAGACAATTGTCCGAACAAAATTCACTCCAACCAATGATCTGTCTTGATTGCCAATCTATAATTGGGTTATGTTTTGTCAACCACGGTAAACCTAAGACTATAGGAGCAGGCAAGTCCTTCATGACAAAACAAGACATGATCTCAACATGTGAATCACCCACCCTTAACTGAATACCATGAGCAATATGAGTGAGACTACTTTGAGAAAGAGGGGAAGAATTAATTGCAAAAACCGGAATCTCTCTTTCTAAAGCGCAAGTACTTAGACCCAGATTTTGAAGAAAAAGAAAATCGATAAGGTTTACCCCAGCACCATAGTCAATGAATACTTCAACAAAAAATGTTCTTTAGTCTAGCGCCACCATAGCTGGAAGGAGAAAACAAGTATTACAGGGAGCTTGCATACCTGCTTGCTCAGACGGATCCGTCCAGACTTTACATTGAAAGTCAATGGGGGACGGATCTGTTTGAAATTGAGCCATATTGTGTCAACTTCAAACGGATCCGTCCCCATTGACTTACATTGTAAGTCTGGACGGATCCGTTTGCCTCCGCACTGCCAGGCTACCAAGAGTCAGAGATGTTTTTTTTTTTTTCTTTAAGTAAACCTCTTTGTGATTCTTTCTCATCAACATGTGGTTTAACAAAAGGACAAGCAAAAATAAAATGACCACTTTTCCCACAATAATAACATAGTTTATGCAACCTTCTAAAGTTCCTACTACCAGAACGGATAGACACCTTACCCAGCTGCATGGGTTCCTCCCCTACCCCAGAGATACATGTCATATCACCCTGTGGAGCAGGTGAGACAAAACCACTCACAGAAGGGATCCCTTGCGTGGAGGGAACCTTACAGCTCTCTCTAATACATCTATCTAACCGTACTGCCAAAGACATAGCATTCTCCAATGTATTCGGGTACTCATGAAAAGCAAGGGCATCTTTCAATCTCTCAGATCTAACAGAGGGGGAGGAGTACAAAATGTAGACTTATGTAAGGTAGCCCATGAATTCAATTGGGTAGATGTTTGGAGGGTTCAGCACCCGGATGAAATTAGATATTCTTGTTATTCAAAAACACACCAAACTTGGTCGAGAATAGATATGACCTTTGGAAATAAAAATTTAATGTCCCAAAATAGGATCACGACAAAATATATACCTATGGCTCTGTCAGACCATAATGCAATGGTAGTTGAGCTAGATTTGAACAAAGATAATACTCTGTCGGTGTTTAAGTTCAACTCTCATTGGCTGCCATTGATTTCAGACACAGAGAGTATAATTGAGGAATTAAAAACTTTTTTTATGGAAAATAACGGTTCTGCCGGTAGACTTGTGGTTTGGGACACTTTCAAGGCTTTTTTGAGGGGAGTTTTGTTTAAAAGGGTAAATTACTGGAAAAAAAGAACTAGAGAGAATGGGAAGGTATTGGAGAAAAAACTGCAAGAGGCAGGAATGGCAAGTATGAGAAATCCTACTGCACTAAATAAGAGAGCCTGGGAGGAAGAACAGGAAAAGATGAAGATATATCAATCAGAGAAAAGCAGGAAAGAATTGCTCTTTCAAGGCATCCAACTAGCCTCGGAGGGTGAAAAGGTCGGTAAAATATTAGCAAACATAGTGAGAAATCAAAAAGGGAAATCATGGATAGGTGCAATCAAAGATAAAACGGGTAAACTAATCACCACACCCGAAGGTATTAAAAAAGTGTTTTGGGAGCACTTCCTAGAGCTATATAAGTCCAGGGTACAATACTCAAAACAAGAGCTAGATTTATACTTGGATGAGATTGCCTTTAGTAGGATATCTAAATCCCAAAAATAATATTTGGAAAAAGAAATAACGGTGGCAGAAATAAATCTAGCTCTGGGGAAGGTTAAATCCGAGAAAGCACCGGGTGGGGACGGGCTCCCCTTTGAAATTTATAAACCTTTTCCCAGGTTTTGGTACAAGAATTAAAGATAACATTGGATGAAGCTCAAAAATTGGGCGACCTACCGAACTCTATGAAGGAAGCAATTATTACACTAATCCCAAAAAAGGGAAAAGAACCAACAGATCCCGGTTCATACAGGCCAATATCCCTGTTGAACACGGATGTTAAAATTCTCGCAAAAGTCCTAGCTGACAGGCTTTCAAGGGTCATTAAAGTAATAATAAATAAAGATCAGACAGGATTTATACCGGGTAGAACAATATACTCCAATATAAGAAGGCTATTCCTCAATATTGAAGCCAACAGATTGGATGCAGGGGAGAAAGCGATACTCTCACTGGATGCCCAAAAGGCATTTGATTGTATTGAATGGGAGTATCTATGGGCAGTATTGAGGAGAATTGGTATAGGGGAAGGATTTATAGGGTGGATTCAGTTAATATATCTAAATCCCAGGGCTAGAGTGGTGGTGGATGGGAGCTTGTCCCTGCCTTTTGCCCTATTTCGGGGCACTAGGCAGGGATGCCCTCTCTCCCCACTGCTATTTGCCATTGCAATTGAACCCTTGGCAACCATAATAAGAAATGACAAGGAGATTAAAAGTTTTCAATACGCGGGTGGAGAAGAAAAATTGTTAATGTATGCGGATGATATATTACTTTTTTTGCAAAACACTGGGGAGCAGTTTAATAGAGTGATAGAGATAATAGATAAGTTTGGGTTTTTTTCTGGTCTAAAGATAAATTGGGGGAAATCACATATGTTATTATTAGGAGATAGACAATTACAGGGAGATACACGGGTGCATGTTCTCAAAAAACCTGAAAATTTTAAATATCTCGGCATACAAATCTCCGGAAATATAGAAGAATATGAAAAACTAAATGTCCTTCCCTTAGTAAAAGAACTAAGAACTAAAATACATATATGGAAAAGACTGCCAATGTCAATCCAAGGTAGGGTAAATCTAATAAAAATGGTTCTTCTCCCAAAGATACTTTATGTGCTTCAAAACGCTCCAGTGAGAGTACCGCAGACTACCTTCAAACTATTTGATAGACTAATGGGGGACTTTATTTGGAAGGGTGCGATCCCTCGGATAAAGAAGGAAGTCCTTCAGCTCGCAGTGCAGGAGGGAGGATTAGCGGTCCCCAATTTGTTTCTGTATTTTTTAATAACTCAATATGGGAATATAAAGGGTAGTTTAGATAGTCAAGTGGGTAGGCAAGAATTAAACAGATGGGGGTGGAAAGAGGGAGGTAATCACTTAGAGGTGTTGGAGTCCGGTTTTTTGGGGAAAAAAATTCTGATAATAGGATATTAAATCTAATAGAACACGTATGGGGGGAAATTAAAAAGATATTGGAGATTAAAGGGTTTTTGAAATACACACCGATATGGAAAAATCTTTATTTAAAAGAATTAGAAACAATAAGGGATTACATAGACTGGGGAAAAAAAGGAATGATATATTTAGACCAGATCTTTGAGGAAGATAAGCTGAAGGACTTTAATACAATGGTGCTGGAATTTGGGATCCCCCATACTGATACCTATAAATATCTTCAACTCAGGAATGCACTGCGGATAGTGGTACAGGAGGACAGGTACAGGAGGGAAAAATCAGACAGGTTGGATAAGTTTACTACAGTAGGGGAAGGAGGAGGAACAACCGCAAGGAGATATAGGCTTCTGATGGAAGGTAAGAGAAAAACGATTACAATGCTTGCTGTAGGAAAATGGGAGAAGGATCTAGACTCCCTTACAGAAGAAAATTGGAGAGATGCTCTCAAAAATTATGCGACAATCTCGGATAGGGGCTCACATAAAATCTCACAATTCTTTATAGTGCACAGACTACACCGATCTCCATGGATGTTGAAAAGAATGGGAGTGAAAGCAACAGATAAGTGTCCAAAATGCTGGGAGGAGAGAGCTGATTTAATACATTGCTTTTGGAGATGTCCCAAGCTCCATAGATATTGGACAGAAATAATGGAAACCGTATCTTTGCTTTTGAAGGTTCGGCTGCCCAGGGATCCAATAATTTGTATCCTAGGGGCAACTGAACATTTGAAGCTAAATAAAAAAATACGACTGGTTCTGAATAAAGTATTATTCCAGGTCAGACTACTTATACTAAGGAAATGGATAAAAGTAGACTTACCGACGGTGGCACAGTGGAGAAAAATGATAGATAATTTAATTAAAGAAGAACGAGTGATGAAGAATCACAAAAAAAGGTCATTAAATCTCGACCAGGTATGGAAAAATTGGCTACTTTAGTGTTGGAGGTGTTTATTTTTTTTTTTTATTTATTTTTTTTTCCGCGTCCCCACGTGGAGGGTGGGGGGGGAGGAGGGAGGGGAAGGGAAAAGAAAAGGAAAAAGAACTGTAACTACCATGTTTAGTGTTAGAGTAATGTGCTTTCTCCATTTTTATGGATCTGTTCTTTATGTGAAATACAAAAAAAAAATTATTTAATAAAAAAAAAAAAATCTCTCAGATAACCCCTGACAAAACTGACTACGTAACGCAGGGTCATTCCACTCTGACTCAGTAGCCCATCTCCTAAACTCAATGCAATAAGCCTCTGCAGTATGTTCACCTTGTAATAAATTACGCAATTTAGATTCTGCCATTGAGACCCGATCTGGATCATCATAAATGAATCCCAAGGCTTTAAAAAATTCTTCCACCGACCGGAGGGCCAGAGAACCGGACGGCAGAGAAAAGGCCCAGGATTGCGCGTCCCCTTTAAGCAGGGATATGATTATCCCTACCCCCTGACTCTCATCACCAGACGAAGATGGACGCAGCCGAAAATACAGCTTGAATGATTTTTTTAAACCAGATAAAGTAATCCACACCCCCTGCAAATCAATCAGGGAGAGCGACTTTAGGCTCCCCATAAATTTGACTTCCTCCTATTGCATCTGATGCCAGAGCATTCTGACATCGTTTGACCGAATTAAGCAGATCAGCAACCTCTAGGATAATCCCTGCATGCGATCAACTATCACATCAATTGACTCCATCTCAAAACAGCTGAGAAATGGCAGTCAAAGTATTGGCGGGTTATAATGTCACGCTGGACAGGAAACAAGATACACAGAATACCACCAAACAAGTGTCTAGGCAAGAAGCTGGGGATAAAGGTCACCTCCTGACAAATCCCTACCAGCTCTCCCTAGACTTCTATGCCCTAAGATGGTGAAAGGGAGAAAGAGGCAGCCTGCTCCCTCAGGACCTGGAGGGGGCAGGCGTCTCTCTAACAGCCTAGACCTACAACCACAAGAAAAACAAAAAAACAACTTATCTTGTACTGAGCAGGAACAGAAAATCCTTCCTTCCTTCCACTGAGCAAGACAGAAGCTATAACCCGCACAGGAGACACTGGGAGTGGGCGTAATTTAAACTCATACCAACGACCCCACCCAGTGCACCTGAAGGGAGGCGGATACAGCTCAACTCCAAAACAAAAACAAAAGGCTACACACTGTTAACCTGGCAGACCTCCGCACATAACCTGAGCAGGGCATGACACATACTTACTTGTCCTTTTCTGTATGCTGAATGTATAATTTTTGGGGCCTGTAGTTCACTGGCCTGCTATAAAAATGTATAATCAATGAAAGTGTAATCTACCTCCAGCCACATACTTCCTTGTTCTTTTATGTACGGTGAATTAATAATTGTTGCAAATTTCAACTATTATCATTAGGGGTTTTTTTACAAGAGGGGGGGATTTCGTTAGCCATGTTTTTAATCCAATTATATTTTTGTTCTTTTAAACATATGTATTTGACCTGTATTTGTACTGGCCTGCAGTAAAATTGATATCCATTGACCGTGTAATATACCTCCGGCCACATAAATACTTGATCTTTTCTGTTCAATGAATGCCTAATGTTTGGGGCCTGTAGTCCAGTGGCCTACAGTAAAGTTTTTATCCATTGACCGCATAATGTACCTCAAGCCACATAATCAGAATTTATTTTATGTCAGATGAATGCCTAATTTTTAAGGCCAGTACTCCCGTGGCCAAAAATAAAAATTTTCTAGGCTCCGACATGGCACATTTCAGAGAATTTCCCTTTAAGACGCATAAAAATGTCCCCTGATTAAGACACTATTTTTGTTGGAATTTTTGTCATTGATCCCCCTCTAGTATGTCACTATCCATGTTGTGGGACTATTTGTAAACTTCTACTAAGTATTTGGTGGCTGCAATTATGAGCTGAAGGTTTTTCAGGTTCGCCTGCCATTAAAGTGAATGGGGCCCGCCGCGACCTTGCGGATCGCGAACATTAGTTGGCATGGCCCGGGAGCAGGCCCTGTGACCTCACCTGTCCTCAACCTTCTTCTGGTTTTTTCTGTTCCCTCACTGCAAGAAGTATTGTATGCTGTAGTCTTAGCTTCACTTTTCAGTGAGCTACCAAGAGCTACTAGAGGACAGTCAGCAAATACTGTCCAGCCAAGATCTGGAGGAGACAGCCGCTGCTTCCTCCGCTAGGCAGGCAAGTAGTAATGAGGAGAGTGGCGCGGGATTTGGTGTTGCGAGCGGGCAGGCTCCTAACCCAGAAACCGTTGAGGAGGACATCAGAGACTACTCGAAGCTGAGTAAGCCGATCGCACATGGGAGCCGGATGCAGAAAGGGCTTCATCATCATTAGGAGAAGAGGGTGGCAGCTTGCCAGTGAGGCAGAGGCTGGGCCAGCAAGGTGGTAGCATGGCTGGGAGTCAGCAGGGTGGCAGCAGTGGAAGGTCGGGAGCCAAACATGCTTCGGGTAGACTACCTGCTTCACAGCAGCCTACCTGCTTGGGAAGTAGTGGTGCAGGGGTTCACGGAGGCAGCGGTGGTAGCAGTCAGTCAGTGCGGACTGTTGGGGGGAAAATCACCTACTTGGCGGTAAAAGTTTTTTGTTAAGCTGCCAGAGGAGGTGAACGTGGCCATATGTAGAATCTGTGGGCAGAAGGTGAAGCGTGGACAGAGTGCCAATGTTGGCGCCATGGCCCTGCATCAACATATGCAGCATCGCCATACAGTGGCCTGGGAGAACTGTGGCTCTGATGTGGTGGTCCAGCCTGCCGCAGCAACCTCTGCATCACCCAGTGGCACGCACCCGGTTTCAGCTAGTCAAGGCTCCACCACCTCAGCCGAAGGGAGCTGTCTGTCATTCCCATCTTCTGCTGGTCCAGATACTCTTGCTCCTCCTACTACTCCTCATCAGTCATTCTATCAGCAATCGATCACCAAAGCAATTGCCAAGAGACAGCAGTATGCGTGCAAGGTATCCAACAGAGCAGAAGCTGAACGCCATCCTGACCAAGTTGCTTGCGCTGCAGTTCCTCCCTTTCCAAGTGGTGGACTCTGCACCTTTTAGAGAACTGATGGCTTGTGCCGAGCCGAGATGGAGAATTCCAAGCTGCAATTTATTTGCCAAAAAGGCAGTACCAGCCCTGCACAAATATGTAGAACAGAAGGTGGGCCAATCCTTGAGCCTGTCGGTGTCTGCCAAAGTGCACAGCAGTGCCAACTTGTGGAGCTGTAACTACGGTCAGGGACAATACACGTCCTTTACGGCCCCTGGTTGAATGTGGTTCCTGCACGGTCACACCAGCAACTTGACCAGGTCAAGCCGCTTTGGCCTCCACATTGTCACGCCGTTGGTCCTGCGACAATGTCCGCCTATGCCTCCTCACACTCCACCCTGTCCTCAGCCTCCACTGCAAGGACGTCACAGTTCCCCTCCAGCATAACACATGTGCAGGGCACGTTTTGTACCTCGTTTACCTGGGTGAATGGAGTCACACAAGGGAGGAACTTCTCTGTGTCCTTCGTCAAGAAATCAAATCCTGTCTTTTTCCCCGACAACTCAAAATCGGAACCATGGTGACCGTCAACGGGAAGAACATGGTGTCGGTGCTGTGTCAAGGAGGGCTGAGCCAAGCGCCGTCCATGGCACATGTGTTCAATCTGGTTGTCAAGCGGTTCCTGAAGTCTTTCACCTTTCTGCAAGACATCCTAAAAATGGGCAGGAATTTTGCATGCACTTCAGCTACTCGTACACCGCAAAGCACACCCTCCTTGAGCTGCAGCGGTAGAACGGCATCCCCCAACATACGCTGATATGCAACGTTTCCACCCATTGTAATTCCACCCTCTATAAGTTGGACTGACTATACGAACAGAGAAAGGCCATCAACGATTTCTTGATGATACAAGCGAATAGGAGTACTTGTAACACCCCAGAGTTGTGTTACAAAACTCTTTTACCCCGCTACAACCTGTTAAGAGCATTTACATTGTCATCTTGTGTTATTTCACACATGCCATCCTCACAAATGTGCATTGTAAGCCTTGTTAAATGTATATTGCTGTAATTTCCATGTTCACCGGCAGCAATGTGTTAGCAAGGAGTCAGCTACAGTTTAGTATTTCTAGACTGGAACAGTTAATTCCAGTTAAGCTCCCCCCTCTGTGATCAGAAGTGGGCTATGCCCATATCCTGCCTCATGGGGAGGGAAGGAAGTTAAGTTAGTGTGCCAGCCACCCCTGCTAGGGGAAGGCTGTGCGTGTAGGAGCTCTCAGATTTAGGGATCCAAAGCCAGGATCTTGTCTCGGCTGAGACATTGATCATAATCCCCAGCCTGAGCCCTTCAGCCTAAGCTGGAAGAAGCAAGTAGACAACTCCAGTTCCAGGAAGAACCATACCCTGAGAAGATAGCTGTGAGTACCGTCCAGAGACCCCGGAGAAGCCATATTCCTCCTCAGCTAGTCAGTCCCCAGACAGCAGAAGATAGAAAGCGCAGGAGCCAAATTCCTGCCACAGTATAGAGCTAACAAAGCAGATGTCCTTTCCTGCAAAGCTCCAGGTACATGATAGAGCAGAAGATATATTCCTGTCATACATTGCCAATACCTGCTGGGACCTAAGACTAATGCTATACCTTGCTTGGATTAAAGCCACAACCAGTAAAGACAAGTTTGAAGTTTACCCAAGGTCTGAATCTCAACAACTGCTGCAAATCCCTCTATTACTCCTACTAGCACCACACTCAATTTATTGCAAGTGAGCCAGGATCCAGGAGTCCAGCCATACCCAGGTAGGAGACACCGTTGACACCATTACCACTACCATACAGAGACATTACACCACTCTGGCAATCCAAGCCTGGTACGTGAGTTACAACACCTTAAAGGGCCCTGTGACAGTACCTTGCGCACGCTGCAATTGGTGTCACAAACAAAACTATAGACTATTATACCCATATCCTGACCCACTGCATAATTTGGTATCCGTGTAACTGTACCCACGGTCCGGCTCATTGCATACTCCCCTATGTAAATTCAATGTTAGCCAGTGGCAGCTCATGCGTGACACCTGCCATTTGCTCAGGCCCTTTGAGGACGCCACGTTATTTGTCAGTCGCTAGGCCTACGGGATGAATGACATCATTCCACTGCTTCATGTCCTGGAACAGGGGACTGGAGACGTAGCACCTTAAACTCACAGCCACATGAGCCCTGTGGGGGTTGAACTGGAAGAGGAGGAGGGGGAAGAGGACATTGGAGCACAGGCAATGTGTAGCAAAATGGGTGTTTTTTCTACTCAGATGACAGGAGAGGAGGAGCAGGGGTAGCCAGAGGAGCAACAGGGTGATGAGGAAGACTAGACGGAGGACCCAGACACACCGTGGCAGTATGCAGTGGAGATGGAGACAGGGAGTCCCTCAGAATCACTTACACAAATGGCCTGATGCATGCTCAATTGCTTGCCTTGACAGACGAATTATCACCATTCGGCAGAGTGATGACTTCTGTCTCTCCACCTTGTTGGACCCTCGCTACTGGTCCAGAATGGGTGCCATTTTTAAACCCTCCGAGAGGGAGGACAAACTGAACTACTACATAGACAACCTATGTAGTCAGTTGGCAGCTGCCTCTCTGCACCATCGTCCATCCTTTTGTCGGTCTGACCGGGGGGACCTCTACGCTCACGTTCCACTGCCATGGCTGCTGGGGAGGGGTGGGGTGGCAGGAACAGTACCAGCTCCATAAGCAGCAGCCTGAGTCTAAAGTCGCTGATGAGTAGCTTTCTTCACCTTCATAGTGAAGAAACTACTCATCAGCAGCAGCAGGTAGACCTGGAGCAGGACCTGAACCAGCAGGTGGTGGCATACTTGAACAGCATCCTGCCAACCCACATTGAAGATTCGCTGGACTACTGGGCAGCCAAATTGGATTAGGTAAGTTAGTCTTCTAGGACACCGGCTCACTTTTTATTTTATTTTATGATTTACTATACTATTTTATGGTTCATTACTTCACTTGATGGGACACTACATAGCTGGAGGAATTTTTCTATATATCCTCTGTGTATACCTATGGACCGTCACCTATGCTGCTATATGACAAGGAGCACATCCTAAAGCTCCATTTATATACTATAATTTATTCCATATACAGTTGCAAGAAAAAGTATGTGAACCCTTTGGAATGATATGGATTTCTGCACAAATTGGTCATAAAATGTGATTTGATCTTCATCTAAGTCACAACAATAGACAATCACAGTCTACTTAAACTAATAACACACAAAGAATTAAATGATACCATGTTTTTATTGAACACACCATGTAAACATTCACAGTGCAGGTGGAAAAAGTATGTGAACCCTTGGATTTAATAACTGGTTGAACCTCCTTTGGCAGCAATAACTTCAACCAAATGTTTCCTGTAGTTGCAGATCAGTCGTGCACAAAATTTACACAATTTACAGAACTGTTTCAGTTCAGCAATATTCTTGGGATGTCTGGTGTGAATCGTTTTCTTGAGGTCATGCCACAGCATCTCAATCGGATTGAGGTCAGGACTCTGACTAGGCCACTCTTCTTTTTAAGACATTCTGTTGTTGATTTACTTCTATGCTTTGGGTCGTTGTCCTGTTGCAACACCCATCTTCTGTTGAGCTTCAGCTGGTGGACAGATGGCCTTAAGTTCTCCTGCAAAATGTCTTGATAAACTTGGGAATTCATTTTTCCCTTGATGATAGCAATCCATCCAGGCCCTGACGCAGTAAAGCAGCGCCAAACCATGATGCCCCACCACAATACTTCACAGTTGGGATGAGGTTTTGATGTTGGTGTGCTGTGCCTCTTTTTCTCCACACATAGTGTTGTGTGTTTATTCCAAACAACTTAACTTTGGTTTCATCTGTCCACAAAATATTTTGCCAGTACTGCTGTGGAACATCCAGGTGCTCTTGTGCAAACTGTAAACATGCAGCAATGTTTTTTTTTTTGGAGCAGTGGCTTCCTCTGTGGTATCCTCCCATGAAATCCATTCTTGTTTAGTGTTTTACGTATCGTAGATTCGCTAACAGGGATGTTAGCATATGCCAGAGACTTTTGTAAGTCTTTAGCTGACACTCTAGGATTCTTCTTTACCTCGTTGATCAGTCTGCACTGTGCTTTTGCAGTCACCTTTACAGGACGGCCACTCCTAGGGAGAGTAGCAGCAGTGCTGAACTTTCTCCATTTATAGACAATTTGTCTTACTGTGGTCTGATGAACAGCAAGGCTTTTGAAGATACTTTTATAACCCTACCCAGCTTTATGCAAGTCAACAATTCTTAATCATAGGTCTTCTGAGAGCTCTTTTGTTTGAGGCATCATTCACATCAGGCAACACTTCTTGTGATAAGAAAACCCAGAAATGTTGTGTGTTTTTTTTATAGGGCAGGCCAGCTGTAACCAACACCTCCAATCTCATATCATTGATATCATTGATTGGACTCCAGTTGGTTGACACCTAACTCCAATTAGCTCTTGGAGATGTCATTAGTCTAGGGGTTCACATACTTTTTCCACCTGCACTGTGAATGTTTACATGGTGTGTTAAATAAAAACATGGTAACATTTATTTCTTTGTGTGTTATTAGTTTAAGCAGACTGTGATTGTCTATTGTTGTGACTTAGATGAAGATCAGATCATATTTTATGACCAATTTGTGCAGAAATCCATATCATTCAAAAGGGTTCACATACTTTTTTCTTGCAACTGTATAATGTATATAATGTATATTAGATTGAATTTGATTGTGCGCAGTTTATCCTTACCACCGATATACGATTCCATCTTGGATTCCCCTCCTGGACCCAACTTAACTTATATCTTGGGACTCATACTTCTTGAACCATCTATAATGTTGTATTTTTCCACTAATTATTCATGTACAGTACCACAACCCTGGTACTTTCTTTAGATTTACTCTTATTTTTATTTTCATTTTCATTTTTGCTGCTGTAGTTTGAAAAAGGCCTTATGTGTCTGAAACGTCACACTTGAATTGTATAGCTGCATTTCCAAATAAAATGGCCATTGAGGGGTTAAAAATAATTTAAAAAACTCACCCCATCCACTTGATAGCCCAGCCGATATACTCTTCTTTCTTCTTTTTGCAGGCATTTTGTTCTTACATTACTTTTGTAATTTCAGATTTTTCCCTCTTAATTATCAAGAAAACACACACACATTTTTGTTCTTAAGAGTATCTAGAGTATAGACGGTGAAATGCTGAGCAGGGAAAGCTAAGTGACACATTTTGTTTATTGCCCAAGAGAGTGGTTAATCATTCTGTCCTCATCCTAAACCAGACTACAGATGTCAAAACTGCCAGAGAGCATACATATATCTATACAGGACTGCCATTTAGAAAAAAAATAAAAAATAAGGTTTCATATGGGAATGCCCCATAACATTTTATTAATCGATTCTGGCAGCCTTTCAACAGTGCCTCTCAACAAGCCTAATGTGTGTTTTATTCTAGTACTAAAAATATAGTAAAAAGAAAGAGACTTGGGTACTGGATATTATGCATACTATTTTTCCATTGCTGAGCTCTGCTGTTATAAACAAGTCTGTAAAATATAAATTATTTTTTGACACAGAGTAATTCAATAAAAAAATGTTCTATATAAAATTAAACCAATAGTAAAGCCAAGTATTTGCCTGCACTCTATTACTACAATTTCTGCACAATACACACTGGTTGTATTAGTACTGGAAAAACTGGATGACAGCAAATATGACTGTTAAATATGAAACTCTGTATATACACTGAATAAATAATCTATGATTTTCCCATTTTATTGATTAGATTTTGTTTATTTAAGATGCAGTATCTGTAACACTAAAGGGCTATTTCCATCTCCCACTTGAGCATTTTCTTCAACTGCTTTTCTGTTCCTGGTTCCCCTGCTGTGCTTGTTTTGTGGCAGAGCTATGCTGTTATCACATGTCAAGTATTAACCTACCATATACAAGGCTCTGGAGATTTGATCCGATGCTGCTATACTGAAGAGTATGTGCAGTGACCTTGTGGATCTCTAATAAAGAGTTAAAAGGGTTGTCAGGGCTTTTAATATTGATGACCTATCCTCAGGATAGGTCATTAAGACCAGATAAGCAGGGGGCCGACACCCAGCACCCCCGCCAATCAGCTGTATGAGGAGATGGCATGCTCTAAGTGCACGTGCTGTCTCCCGCCTCTCTTCATGTTTGCTGCTGTTTTCCCATAGATGGTGTGGGTGTGTTCAGGGTGATGTACAATGTTAATTTTCCGCCATACATAGCATTTTGCATTTAGGCCAAAAAGTTTGCCTTTGGTCTTATCTGACTAGAGCACCTACTTCCACATGTTTGCTGTGTCCCCTAAATGACTTGTGGCAAACTGCAAACGGCACTTCATATGACTTGCTTTGAAAAATGGCCACTTCTTGCCCCTCTTCCATAAAGGCCTGATTTGTGGAGCGCATGACTAATAGTTGTCCTGTGGACAGATTCTTCCATCTAAGCTATGGATGTCTAAAGGTCCTCCAGAGTGACCATGTACCTCTTGGCTGCTTCTCTAATTAGTGATCTCCTTTCCTGGGTTGTCACCTGGACAGCCATGTCCCGGTAGATTTGCCGTTGTGGAATATTTCTTGCATTTTTGGATAATCGATTGAACAGTGCTCCATGAGATGTTCAGCTTGTGACACTTTTTTTTTTTTTATAACCTAACCCTGCTTTATACTTCTCCACAACTTTTTCCCTGACCTGTCTGGTGTGTTCCTTGGTTTTCATAATGCTGTTTGATCACTACTCAGAAAAGCTGTTTGATTACTCTCACAAACCTCTCAGGCCTTCACAGAACAGATGTATTTACACTGTGAATAAGTTACAAACAGGTGGACTATTTACTAATTAGGTGACTTCTGAACACAATTGGTCACATTGGATTTTATATAGGGGTATCAGAGTACAGATTTTTTACTTTGCACATACTTGCTACTTTGTATTGGCCTGTCGCATAAAATCACAATAAAATACATTTAAGTTTGTGGGTGTAACGTGAAAAAATGTGGAAAAGTTCAAAAGTTATATATACACACTACTCACAAAAAGTTAGGGATATTTGGCTTTCGGGTGAAATTTATGGAAAACATAAAAAGTTTATGCTACAGTGATATTATAGGGCATTTAAGTAGAAGCATGCAATGGTGATTTCCTCATCTCAAAAAATGTATTGAAACAAAAGCCAACAACAGTGGTGTGTATACCCACACAAAAAAATGATATGTCTCAAAAACTTGTCATGTGGCCTTGCGCATCAATTACAGCCTGACAACAATGTGTCATGCTGTTCACTTGACTTATTGTCTGCTGAAACATGGCATCCTATTCTTCTTGAAGGGCGGCCCTCAGATCATTTAGGTTTTGGGGTACAGAGTTACGAGCCTCTCAGCTAATTCCATAGTTTTTTTTTTTTTTTTTTGTAAATCTCTTTTTATATTTTCAAAGCTTATAAGTACAAGTACAAAAAATTGCATCATTTCTTATACTGTAAACATAAGATGTATGTACATTGTTGCAAATTACAATGTGCAGATGAGTATACTTATAAGCATATTTTTGTCAAAATACACAGTCATTACATATATTTAACAACAAGTGAGGGAAAGAAGGGGAGGGGGAGAATGCAAAATAATACTAAAAGGACGGGATGAAATAATAAAGAGGTATATAAACCGATAGGCTCTCCAATGGCATGAGATTTAATAACCCTGCATAGGCGATGTATAAAATAATGTAAAAAAGGTACATATGACATTGTCAACAAAGAATGAACCAAGTTTTCCCATAAGTCATGGTTGCGTCAAGATCTCTCAGACCCAGTCTAGGACTGGTGTGGAGGTACCCCGTATCCCACTCCAAGCAGGGCCTACATTTGCAAGTGAGTCAGTGACGTCTATTGAGAATCACCTGTCAGAACAATTCAGATACCCACTGAGTCTAGAACCTCAGAGTCTCTGACAGCCTGAGACCTTTTCCAAGGAAACCAAGTCTCCAAATACCTGAGTCTACTACTATGGATCCATCCCACCATCTCCTCCAACTTGTGAAGCTGGTGCATTTTGTTGAACCACATTTTCAAATCTGGCGGGGAAGGGTCCCTCCATTTTGTTGGGATGAGCAGTTTAGCTGTAGCAATCAAATGAGTAGGGAGATCTGCCTTTGAAGGCCTGAAGTTGGAAGTAGGGATCCACAGTAGCACAAGCTCGGGAGAAAGGGTTATATATGTTGAACAAATGGAGTTAATAGTTCTTTCAGCATCTTTCCAAAACTGTTTTATTATAGATCCCACATCTGATTGGCATCTCCAACATTGATCAGTGGGAGAAAGTCCTATGGAACATAAGTACTCAGGGGTTTTGTACCATCTAGTAATGGTTTTGTAGGAGTTCTCTTGATAGTGGACACAAGAGAAGAATCCCTGGGCATCCCCTCCCATCTTGTCAAATAGGTAAGGTAGAACATTTAGTGGAGTTATTTTTGAGATTTTTCTTCCCCTTAGTGAAGCCACTGTGGAGTTACGATGACTGACTAGCATACTTTTTGTCAGAGTGTACATTTCCTGTCAGAGAGAGAGAGAGGAGCTGCTGGTAGCCACATCAGAGCATGTCTATGTATACTTAAGAGAGTCCTCTCTATATCAAGGAAGGGTGCTTGTATTTTTTCATTCGCTAAGAGTGCCCATCTAGCCAAATGAATGGCTCTATTATACATAGCCATGTCAGGCAACGATATACCTCCTTTGTGCTTCCTCTGGGTAAGAAGTGAATATGCCAACCTGGGTCTTTTGGTTTTCCACAGAAATTATGTAAAAATTCTCCTAATTTGCGTTAGAAAGGATGCAGGTATATGTATCGGAAGGGCTTGGAATAAATGCATAAGTTGGGGCAAGACAAATGTAGCCAACAGATTTTTCCTACCAAACCAGAACATGTATGGCACCTTTAATGAGGAAACAAAGGATCTGGTCTTAGTAAGTAACGGGGTGTAGTTGATTCTGAACAGCATATTCAAGTCCGCTGGGACATTGACACCCAGAAATTTGATTGCTGTTGTTGGCCATTTAAACAGGGATGAGCGTTTGAGTGAGGACCTTATTTGGGATGTTAACCTGTAGGGCTTCCGATTTGGAGAAATTAATCTTAAAATTAGAGACTATGCTATATTGGTCAAATAAAGACATAATGGTGGGAAGGGCTTTTTCAGGATTAGAGATTATGATTAACAGGTCATCTGCAAAGGCTGCAGTCCTATTGTGGTATTGACCCAGAGAAACACCTTGAATTTAGTTTGACTGTCTAATTCTTAGAAGGAACATCTCCAAACATAAAATAAAAAGGGTGGGTGAGAGAGGGCAGCCTTGCCTAGTCCCATTTCTGATGGGGAAGGCATCTGACAGGGCACCATTTACCAAAACCTGAGCCATAGGACAAGACTATAATGAGAAAATGGCCGAGACGAATACACGAGGGAAACCAAATTTCAACAAAGTAGCTCTCATGAAGTCCCAGTTTACCCTGTCGAATGCCTTCTCCGCATCAGTTCCCAGTAGCAGCATAGGTGCGTTCGTGACATGGGCATTATGGATCAAGTAGATCAGTCTCCAAATATTGTGTTTCCCCTCTCTTCCAGGGACAAACCCTACCTGTTCAGGGTCTATGAGTCTGTTCAGCATGGGGGAGATCCTGTACGCCAACAGTTTGGACCACCACTTCAAGTCACAGTTGAGAAGGGATATAGGTCTGTAGCTCCCGCAATCCTCTCGATCCTTCCCTTCTTTGTGTAGGATAGTGATGTGCGCCCTCAAGGCCTGGGGAGCCAGAGACATCCCTCCCAGCAGCGAGTTGCAGAGATCTGTAAAGTGAGGAAGCAGAATATTTTTACATTTTTTAAAATAAATAATAGGAAACCCATCAGGGCCCGGGCTCTTCCCTATGGGGATAGATTTAAGAACGTTCTCTACTTTTGTTATGGAGAAGGGTCTAAGGAGACGTCCACTCTCCTCTTCTGATAGCGAGGGGGCTTTAATTGAAGCTAAAAACTCTTCAATTAGGGAGATATTCGTTTTTTTTTGCCTGATTATGAATCTACATTTGGAACTGGGAGATTGTAAAGTTGTGAGTAGAATGACTGGAAGGCTTTAGCTATGAGAGGGGTCGAAGTTACTCTTAAGGTAGGGCCAGACTTTATCGAGGAGACAAAGGTTTTTCCCCTTCTTTTTTTAATTAAGTAGACATCATTTTATTCCCCTTATCCCCATGCTTATATGTTCTACTTTTCAGATACAGTAGGGACCTGGCCCCCTTGATATTAAGAAGGTCTTTAACTTTACGTCTAAGCGTAACTAAGGCATCTTTGTGGGTTTCAGAATGTGTTAGCTTATGTCATTTTTCTTGTGTTTGAATCTGGGAGAGTAGAGACATCAATTCCTTTGTGGATTTCTTTTTGACATGTGAGCCCAGTGCTATCAACTCTCCCCTTGTATAGGCCTTATGGGCTTCCCAAAGCACTGGGGTGGAGGTGTCTGATGTAGCATTGGTTTTAAAATAGTTGTCCAATTTGTCTGCCAGTGTGTCCACATGAGATTGTGTTTCCAGAAGTGTGGCATTTAACCTCCACAACTAGGCTTTATGTGGAAGACATTGGAGAGAAAGCGACATTGTAACAGGTGCATGATCTGAAATCACTAGGTGCCCTATCTCCGACCCTTTCACACATGTAATATATGTATCTGGCAGGAAAAGATAGTCTATCCGACTGTATGAGTTATGAACATGGGAAAAATATGTGGAATCTGTCTCTGATGGATGAATGGTCCTCCATACATCAACCAGACGCACTTCTGCCAACGCCACCATGAATTTCCCCCCTTTTTTTTTTGTGATATTATGAGATCTTGGGGTGATAATGTCAAGTGAAACATTAAGATCTCCCCCCACTACTAGCATACCCTCCGAGAATTCCTTAATTTTCCTAAGTGCCTTAGTCAGCCAGGGAATCTGACCAGCATTTGGGGCATACATGTTAGCTATGGTAATTTTGCAATTAGAAATAGTGCCTTGAATGATAAGTAAACGCCCTTCTGGGTCAATACAGGATTTAACCAATCTAAATGTTATAGAAGAACTGATAGCAATAGATACGCCTCTGGAGGCAGATGAGTTTGTTGCATGGAACCACTGTGAATACTTTGATGTGGACAGTGAGGGGATGTGACCATGACGGAAATGGGTCTCCTGCCATAGGACGATGTCAGCTTTCTGTTTACAGGAATTATCGAAAGACCACGGCACTCTGTAGATATTTTAGTTGCTTATTTTATTTCATATATTTAGTATATATATTTTATTCTTTTGCGTATCAATCCAAAAGTAATAGCCACTGGCCAACGTTTCGGTCTAAAGGTAGACCTTGTTCACGGCCTTAGTTCTGTGGAGTAGGGAGAATCATGGATTCATATCCTTTAGACCGAAACGTTGGCCAGTGGCTATTACTTTTGGATTGATACGCAAAAGAATAAAATATATATACTAAATATATGAAATAAAATAAGCAACTAAAATATCTACAGAGTGCCGTGGTCTTTCGATAATTCCTGTATGTACTTACCACTGAGCACCTCCTAACCCTTAACAAGGAGTGCCGCTGAACCCCCTATTCTTCAGCTTTCTGTTTACCACCTCAGGACCACCGCACGCAGGGATGTGTCTTTGCGGCGGCCCTGTAATTCCTCCTGGACGCGCCAGCGCGTCATCTCGCGAGACGCAAGATTTCGGTCAGAGGCGGCCCGCGCATGCGCATCGCCGGCCGGCAAAAGTTAAATCACTATTTCGTCATCAGCCTGCCAGCCAATGATCGTGGCTGGCAGGCTGATGATTTTCAAAAAAACGAATCAGAAGCCAGTTAACACATTATATTTATAAATATAATGTGTTAAATGGCTGCTGTTCTCCTCTGCTGGTCCTTTTCGTCAGTTGGTCTCAGCAGAGGAGCACAGATCACAGTGAGTACACAAGACACAACACTTAGCCCCCAGATCACCCCCCATCACCCCAATTAACCCCTTGATCACCCCTTGATCGCCCCTGTCAATCACCTAGTGAAAGGGGAAAAAGTGATCAGTGTAAACTGTCACTTTTTTTTCACTGGTATTGACTGATAGTTTTAGGATAGTTTAGGCCCCTTGTTTATGTAGTTAGCGATTGTTTAGCGCCCAGCCCACCGCACCGCAGTCACTGATTCGCTGATTAGCGTATTGCTAATCAGCATTTGTACTTTTATAGTATCTGTAAGTGATCAGAACTGATCACAGTCAGATCTATAATAGTATTAGTGTCACGTTAGCTCGCCCTCCACCCAAAACTTAGTGTTTGCCTGATCAGGCCTGATCGGTCGCGCATACGGGCGTTCACCCACGCCCGCCCCGCCGCAGTGACAAAAAATATTTGATCACTGTACAATCTCTTTACAAGAGCTGCGGCAATAAAAAAATCAGTTTTGATATTTTTTATCAATCGCAGCGGCCTCCGGTACTTCGCTAGCCTCCCATTTGTAAGACAGGCATGCTTTTTTTCTTGGGTAGTCTCAGGGAATACCCCCTAAATTTTGTAGTCCAAATGGCAAACAAGGGGTATTCTTCTGAAGAGGCCTACAGGCTTCTGACCCAGTCGGATGAGGAATGGGAACCCTCATCTGACAAATCCAGCGGGTCAGAATATGAACCTGTAGAAAGCAGTCTGACCCAAAGTTCGGACGAGGAGGTTGAGGTCCCTGATACCACCAGGCGTACCCGGCCCCGTGTTGCTAGACCACAGGTTGCGCAGGATCCGCTTCAAGGGCAGCAGAGTGGGGCTGATGCTGTTGGATTACGTGGTGAGGCATACACCAGCAGCGCAGCGCAGCCCATCCTGGTCCTAGTACCAGCACTGCCGTACAACATGGTGAAGTGGCGAGCACCAGAAGGGAAGTTGAAGCTGGTACGGTGGCACGTGCAATAGTTCCCCCGTCGCAGCCACCGCACAGACAGGCCCGTAGAGCCCCTAGAGTCCTTGAGGTGTTGGCAAACCCTGATTGGCAGCCCCCAACTTCAGCCGCACCAGTAGTTCCCCCTTTCACCGCCCAGTCTGGAGTTCGGGTTGAGACAGCTCAGATCGGTTCGGCACTGTTTTTTTTTTAGCTGTTCTTGACTGCGGAGCTGTTGGACTTAGTTGTGGCAGAAACAAATAGATATGCCACTCAATTTATAGCCGCCAACCCGGGAAGCTTTTATGCCCAGTCTTTCCGGTGGAAACCAGTCCAAGTTTCCGAAATTAAAACTTTTCTGGGCCTTCTCCTCAACATGGGCCTAACAAAAAAGCATGAATTGCGGTCATATTGGTCCACGAACCCAATTCATCACATGCCAATGTTCTCTGCTGCCATGTCCAGGACACGATTTGAGACCATCCTGCGTTTTCTGCACTTTAGCGACAACACCACCTCCCGTCCCAGAGGTCACCCAGCTTTTGACCGGCTCCACAAAATTCGGCCCCTCATAGACCACTTCAACAACAAATTTGCAGATTTGTATACCCCTGAGCAAAACATCTGCGTAGACGAGTCCCTTATACATTTTACCGGGCGCCTTGGCTTCAAACAATACATCCCAAGCAAGCGCGCCTGGTATGGGGTCAAATTGTATAAGCTCTGTGAAAGGGCCACAGGCTATACCCACAAATTTCGGATCTATGAGGGTATAGATCAGACCCTGGAGCCGGTCGGTTGCCCTGACTACCTGGGGAGCAGTGGGAAGACAGTCTGGGACTTGGTGTCACCCATATTTGGCAAGGGGTACCATCTTTATGTGGACAATTTCTACAAAAGTGTGCCCCTCTTCAGGCATTTGTTCCTAGAACAGATTGGCTGCTGTGGCACCGTGCAACCTAGTCGCCGGGGCTCCCCCCAATGGCTCGTTGCCACCCGTCTTGCAAGGGGGGAGAGGGCTGCCTTGTGTAACCAAGAACTGCTCGCGGTGAAATGGAGAGACAAGCGTGACGTTTACATGCTCTCCTCCATTCACGCAGACACGACAATACAAATTGAACGAGCAACCAGTGTCATTGAAAAGCCCCTCTGTGTCCAGAACTATAATTCGCTCATGGGAGGGGTGGACTTCAATGACCAGTTGTTGGCTCCCTATGTACTTTCCCGCAGAACCAGACGCTGGTATAAGAAGGTGTCTGTATATTAGATTCAATTGGCTGTATATAATAGTTTTGTTCTCTACAGTAAGGCTGGGAGAACAAGATCCTTCCTCAAATTTCAGGAAGAGATCATCGAGAACCTCCTGTATCCAGGAGGTTCCGTGGCCCCAACCACCAGTGTGGTGAGCCGTCTACACGAGCGACATTTCCCCAGTGTCGTTGCCGGTACCTCAAACCAACCGCCACCCCGAAAAAAATGTTGTGTCTGTAGCAGGAGTGGAATAAGGCGTGGCACCCGCTATTTCTGTCCTGACTGCCCTGACCACCCTGCCCTATGCTTAGGGGAGTGTTTCCGGATATCACACACAGGTACACTTAGAATAGGGATGGCATCTCACAGGACAGGCACATAGGGCTATTTGGGCACATTCACACAGAGCTGCTGCAAACCTTTCCTTTCACCTGGGACAAAGTGCATAATCTCTGGGCGATTTGCGCTTTGCACATTGTCCCATGGGGAAGGAGAGGTTTGTCCTATAAAGGTAAAAAAAAAAATCACCAGTAAGCAAAAAAGTTAACGTTCTGTTTCAAAAATTAAATAAAGTTTATATGTTCCGTTCAAATGTTATTATAAAGTTAATAAATTAATTGCGTTGAGGCCTTTTTTTTTTTACCTTTCAGGTGGACCAACCGATCGACTAGCTGCAGCACTGATGTGCATTCTGACAGAAGCATTGCGCTGCTGTCAGATTACACAAAAGTCGGTGTATGCGGCGCTACAAGACGAGATTTCTCTTCTGCAGTAAAAGATACGTTTGCCGAGGCATATGAGCTGAGGAGGCGGCGGTGTTCATATGCTTTGGCATAAACACTTTGTATATAAAAAATAAAATAATAAATCCCGGCAATGATTTATTCATCCACATCGATTGATGTGAATGGAGAAATAGGATTTGCCAGGGCATACGAGCTAAGAGGGTATGGATGTTGGGCGGAGCTCCTATATCCTGGCAGACGCCTTTTCCCTCCTTTTTTTTTGGGCAGAGATTTTTTCATCCACATTGATCAATGCGAGATGAAGAAATCTGTGCCGTTCATTTTTTCTTTCAGCCCAGAGGCTGAAGGAAAAAAAAATAATCTTATTACCTGAGCAGAAACTCCTAATGCTGGCCATACATGTAATGATTGCGGAGACCCTCAAATGCCAGGGCAGTACAAACACCCCACAAATGACCCCATTTTGGAAAGAAGACACCCCAAGGTATTTGCTGAGGGGCATATTAAGTCCATGAAAGATTGAAATTTTGGTCCCACGTTAACTGAAAGGGAGACTTTGTGAGAAAAAACAAAAAAAAAATCAATTTCCGCTAACTTGTGCCAAAAAAAATATATATGAACTCGCCATGCCCCTCATTGAATACCTTGGGGTGTCTTCTTTCCAAAATGGGGTCACATGTGGGGTATTTATACTGCCCTAGCATTTTAGGGGCCCCAAAGCGTGAGAAGAAGTCTGGGATCCAAATGTCTAAAAATGCCCTCCTAAAAGGAATGTGGGCCCCTTTGCGCATCTAGGCTTCAAAAAAGTGTCACACATGTGGTATCGCTGTACTCAGGAGAAGTAGGGCAACCTGTTTTGGGATGTCATTTTACATATACCCATGCTGGGTGAGATAAATATCTTGATCAAATGCCAACTTTGCATCAAAAAATGGGAAAAGTTGTCTTTGCCGAGATATTTCTCTCACCCAACATGTGTATATGTAAAAAGACACCCCAAAACACATTTCCCTACTTCTTCTGAGTACGGCGATACCAGATGTGTGACACTTTTTTTGCAGCCTAGGTGGGCAAATGGGCCCACATTCCAAAAAGCACCTTTCGGATTTCACAGGGCATTTTTTACAGATTTTGATTTCAAACTACTTCTCACGCATTAGGGCCCCTAAAATGCCAGGGCAGTATAACTACCCCACAAGTGACCCCATTTTGGAAAGATGGCACCCCAAGGTATTTCGTGAGGGGCATGGCAAGTTGCTAGAATTTTTTATTTTTTGTCACAAGTTAGCGGAAAATTATGATTTTTTTTTCTTACAAAGTCTCATATTCCACTAACTTGTGACAAAAAATAAAAACTTCCATGAACTCACTATGCCCATCACGAAATACCTTGGGGTGTCTTCTTTCCAAAATGGGGTCACTTGTGGGGTAGTTATACTGCCCTTGCATTTTAGGGGCCCTAATGCGTGAGAAGTAGTTTGAAATCAAAATCTGTAAAAAATGGCCTGTGAAATCCAAAAGGTGCTCTTTGGAATGTGGGCCCCTTTGCCCACCTAGGCTGCAAAAAGGTGTCACAAATGTGGTATTGCCGTACTCAGGAGAAGTTGGGGAATGTGTTTTGGGGTGTCATTTTACATATACCCATGCTGGGTGAGATAAATATCTTGGTCAAATGCCAACTTTGTATAAAAAAATGGGAAAAGTTGTCTTTTGCCGAGATATTTCTCTCACCCAGCATGGGTATATGTAAAAAGACACCCCAAAACACATTGCCCTACTTCTTCTGAGTACAGAGATACCAGATGTATGACACTTTTTTGCAGCCTAGGTGGGCAAATGGGCCCATCACGAAATACCTTGGGGTGTCTTCTTTCCAAAATGGGGTCACTTGTGGGGTAGTTATACTGCCCTGGCATTTTAGGGGCCCAAATGCGTGCAAAGTAGTTTGAAATCAAAATCTGTAAAAAATGGCCTGTGAAATCCGAAAGGTGCTCTTTGGAATGTGGGCCCCTTTGCCCACCTAGGCTGCAAAAAAGTGTCACACATGTGGTATCGCCGTACTCAGGAGAAGTTGGGGAATGTGTTTTGGGGTGTCATTTTACATATACCCATGCTGGGTGAGATAAATATCTTGGTCAAATGCCAACTTTGTATAAAAAAAATGGGAAAAGTTGTCTTTTGCCGAGATATTTCTCTCACCCAGCATGGGTATATGTAAAAAGACACCCCAAAACACATTGCCCTACTTCTTCTGAGTACAAAGATACCAGATGTATGACACTTTTTTGCAGCCTAGGTGGGCAAATGGGCCCACATTCCAAAGAGCACCTTTCGGATTTTTTCAGGTTTTCACCGTATTGTGTAACGGGTGAAGACATATAGCGAGTTAAATAAATTAAATATGAACCTAAGGTGGTGAGAAAGCAATATCAACTGCTCTAGACTTCTTCGGTCAGAAGTGACATGAAAACTAAAACATATATGTTTTAGGTACTTCTCCACTATACAGTGGTTGGTTAGTTTAACATAACAACATGAACATATAACCTCTGGTGATATTAATGCGGATCATGTGACGACTTCCAACAAACAGACGCCCTCAATGATGGCATACAAGGGCGAATGTAAAGAACAAATGAGGAAGATAAGTAGATATATATAGACAGTTATCAGCTATCTTCAGGTGATCTTCCTGTTCTTTGGCGATTTTGGCTTCTTGACTACCTGCCACGTTGGAATCTCAGGCAGATCAGGTATACCCAGATCCTCTGGCGCAGGCATCCATGACTGTACATCTACAGGGGCAATACCAAGTTTATCCCAGGCGGTTGCTAAGTCCTGCAGTGTTCTGATGATGATCTGCTGCCCTGCTTTAGAAGTTGCAAGGCCAAATGGAAATAACCATCTTACTGGCAGCTTATGAGATCTAAGTGCATCTGTAACTGGCTTCAGAGCTCTGAGGTCCTGAAAGAATTGAATACGGGCCCCATTCTAAGAAATGTTCTTGGCATCTCTAGCGGCTCTTAAAATAGAGGCAGTGTCTAGAAAGTTTAACAGGCCACATATAATGTCTCTAGGAGGGCTGTTCTCAAGTGGCTTAGGCCTCAGGGCTCTATGGGCCCTCTCAATCACTATCTGTGCGGCCTTCTCTTCCCCTATCAGTGAGGCAAATATGGCGGTTACCGCGGTTGCGATTTCAAGAGGAGGAACATGCTCTGGGACCCCTCTTATGCGGACATTCTTCCGCCTACTCCTGTTTTCCTGGTCTTCCAGGTGGAGAAGTGCTGAGGTAAGATATGCATTATAACAAATAAAGACCTTAAATATATCCAGTGATGAATAAATGAAACGTTGTAAATATAGTAGTCTTTTTTGAGAGTTATTATAAACTCGCTATTTGTGACCGGAATCAGTCAGTACGAATCCCTAAGAGGATTAAATCCTTGGATAGTAGTAACGGTACCGCTAACTTTTTTTCACAAGTTTTTTACTGCCTATTTGCAAAATGGCCCGAATTGGTGTACTCACTATTTCAGTTGGTATCAGGCTTCTTAACCTCACTCGTGGCGTCCCACGTGCAGTGAGGATACTGTAGGCAGAAGTAAATGCGGTTTAACTTGTTGCGGTAAAATGTTAAAGTTGTTTCGGGATCCTCGGTGGTCAGATGTTAGCTGCGCTGTTTTCAAGGTGCGCTGTTTATGAGATGGTCTGGTCACTCTAATCTTCGGTGCAGTGACAGTCCAGATTTGCAGAGTTATACCAGATTACCAATCTCAACAGCAAGTATCCAGCTTTCCTGAGTGTCAGCATAAAAGAACACCGATCCCTTTCTTCAAGCGCTTTTTATCCTCGGGTGCCGTATTTGTTTCTCATGGGATTAGTTTACCATACGCGTTTCAGAGCTTATTCCAGCTCCTTCTTCAGCACCACTGAAGAAGGAGCTGGAATAAGCTCTGAAACGCGTATGGTAAACTAATCCCATGAGAAACAAATACGGCACCCGAGGATAAAAAGCGCTTGAAGAAAGGGATCGGTGTTCTTTTATGCTGACACTCAGGAAAGCTGGATACTTGCTGTTGAGATTGGTAATCTGGTATAACTCTGCAAATCTGGACTGTCACTGCACCGAAGATTAGAGTGACCAGACCATCTCATAAACAGCGCACCTTGAAAACAGCGCAGCTAACATCTGACCACCGAGGATCCCGAAACAACTTTAACATTTTACCGCAACAAGTTAAACCGCATTTACTTCTGCCTACAGTATCCTCACTGCACGTGGGACGCCACGAGTGAGGTTAAGAAGCCTGATACCAACTGAAATAGTGAGTACACCAATTCGGGCCATTTTGCAAATAGGCAGTAAAAAACTTGTGAAAAAAAGTTAGCGGTACCGTTACTACTATCCAAGGATTTAATCCTCTTAGGGATTCGTACTGACTGATTCCGGTCACAAATAGCGAGTTTATAATAACTCTCAAAAAAGACTACTATATTTACAACGTTTCATTTATTCATCACTGGATATATTTAAGGTCTTTATTTGTTTTAATTTTTTAAATTATCTTCAAGTTTTTAGATTTTTGTGTATTTTAATGCATTTTAATTATTAATATTAATTCATCATATGTATTACATCTAATAAATAACGTGCAAATTAACTCTTTGTGTGGCATTAAGTGTCTGGTGTGCCCTACTTGTTACCTGCTTTTTTTAATTACTTAGAGGATTGGGTGAATCCTCCTGCAGGTGCACCCATACCATTCTGGAGCAGCGGGTGAGCCCTCTCTAAGATTTCAAGATATGCATTATGGTCCTGCAGGACCTTTCTCACGGCCTCCCCGTGGCTAGTTATAGCCGCTTGCGTCTCCTCCAGCGCCATAATGCGGCCCCCAATCTGTTTTACCTCCGTCTTTATGTTGAATATGTCTGTCACAACCAGACAGCTGAGAAGCTCTGACAGAGGCCTTTCAGAACCTCCTCCTTGAGTTTCTGTGTTGTGGTATTCAGTTCCTCCTCTCGTTAGCTTCTCTCAGCTGTCATGTGTTGGACTAATTGCTTCCCTTTAAATTCCTCCCCAGAATGCTTTTCTGGGCGGCTTATACTTCTTCCTGGAGTGTGTGTGCATGCTGACCTTGTTCTCCTGTCTGCTACAAAGCTAAGTGTTGTGCCTTTATCTGTTATTTTCTGTTTGCTGGATCCCAGGTGACCCTGACTCCCTCCGTATCTTGTGTAGGGAGCCGGTGGTCGTGTCCCCTCACTATTGTAGGGTGCTCAGGGCTTTATAGTCAAGGTTCGTGGATATGTAAACCTCCACCATTAGGATCTTTGCATAGGCTGAGCAGCCAGGGAAAGTGCCAGGTCTTCTGCAGGGGTCTCCCTTGGTTCCTTAGCTTTTGGATCCAGCGAGTCATTTATACATGTTGCTTTGCCTTGTTTCCTGTACACCGTCCGTGACAATGTCCTTATGCAGGGGCTGCAGCGCTTTGTAGAGTGTCTTATTGAAGAAGGCCCTGGACAGAGGTAAGTCCGCAGGCTCAGTTCCTTCAGACATTGCGCAGGAGCTCTCTCCATCAGAATCTTCTGGCGGAGCGGCGGCTCTGGCACCCTCCGGCGCCATCTTGGATCTGTGTGCCGGCGAATAACTCAGTTTTTTTAAGAAAGCGATCTCTCTCTCTGATTGCGTATGGCACGATTTTTGAGTGTCCTGTGCTGTGTCGCTCCTTTCTTTATTAGTCTTCACCATCTTACGGGGATATAACACCCGCTATACCGAGACTGCAGCAGCGTCTGTGAGGATCTCTGAGATCAGACGTTCATCTTGGCTCGCGGCTAGCTCCGTTCCCCTAATTCCATAGGTTTTTAATGGGATTCAGGTCTGGAGAAAATGCAGACCACTCTATTTGAGGTACCCCAGTCTCTGGCAGCCATTCTCTAGTGATGCGACCTCGATGAACTGGCGCATTGTCGTCCATGAAAATGAAATAAGGCCTGTGTTGTTCATGCAAAGGCACAATGAGTGGATTAATGATATTATACAAGTAGTATAGGCTTGTCACTGTACCATTCACAAAGTGTAGGGCAGTTCTGTATTGACTAGACACACCTGCCCACACTGTAACACCATCACCAAAGGCTCGTCTGGTGACAATAGTGACAAATGCATGGTGCTCTCCTTGAAGTCTCTAACATCATTAGCGACCATCATTTATGCTCATTGTGAATTAAGTTTCATCAGTGAACATCACTGAGGCCTACTGGTCCTTCATGAGGCTTAGATGCTCCTTGGCCCAAGCAAAACAATGACACCTGTGCTGGTGGTGTGGTCAGGACCCTTGCAGGTCATCTTGCATGCAAACCACGCTGATATAAACGGTTTTGAATGGTCTGACATGACACTTGGGTGCCTCTCATCTCCCTTAAATCTACTTGTGTGGCATTCATAAACCGATTTTGCAGGGCATTGTTCACAATGAAGTGTTTATCAGTGTGGGATGTAGCCAAAGGACGTCTACTTTTTTGCCTTTCTTTGACTCTTCCAGTCTCTCTGTATCTCTGTTGCAACCTGCTGATGACACTCTGTGACATGCTAAGCTCAGTGGCCACTTCCGTCTGAGAACCTCTTGCTTGAAGCCTTACAATGGCGAGGTACTGTTGATCAATTGTTAGGTGTTGTCTTGGTCTCATGATGTCAAAATATTAACAGCATGATGAGGAGGATTGTTTAAATACCAGTTCTATTTGAACAAGTAAATTTATTGGGCGATTCATGGATCAAGCACCTATTGTAAATAGTGTTGAGCAAATCGAAGTTAATGAAGTGAAATTTGATCAAAATTTCAGGATACATTTGATTCATCATGAATCCAAATTTGCTTGTGCTTTTATTAATAAATCTGATTTTTTTTCCCTAAAAATTACTGGTGCACATGTTACAAAGTGAAAGTAAGAAGCCCAGGAATGAGCGATCACCCATAATGCTGTGCATCCAGCCAATCAGCAGCTATCTATCCCCTATGATGTCAGAGCCCTATAAAAAGCCTCATCCTGCCCCCTTTCCACCATTTTACTGTGATTTTAGTGCAGAGGGAGATGAGACAGCTGCAAGGGGTAGTGATCAGAAAAGCTTTTATTTGTATAATTTTAGTTTGCAAAAGTTCAGGGACAGCACAGGGACAGTGTAGGGAGATCATAGGGAGATCATAGGGAGACTTTATCCACACTCTAGGGAAAGCTTAGGGAGGGAGTAGGGGCTAATTGAACAGTGTCCCCCTTGGTTAACAGATAAGCAATTCTATTACACCTTGATGCACTAATTGGGGTGAAAAAGCTGTCTAATACTACTGCTATTGTGATGTCCACATGTCTTTATACATACGTAATTCTATAACACCTTGATTCTGTAACTGGGGTCAAATAGCACTCTAAGTATCTTTTTACATATTTGGTTTTACAACTTGTGCTATAGATAAGTAATTCCATTGGGCCTTGATTCTGAAATTGGGGTGAAATAGTGCCCCATTTTTTCATATATTTGGTTTTAAACCTTTTTTTACAAAAGTAATTCCATTAGGCCTTGTTTCTGTAAATGGGGTGGAATAAGACTAACAAGTGTTAAGCATCTCTGGGAACTTCTTCAAGACTGTTGGAAGACCATTTCAGGTGACTACCTCTTGAAGCTCATCAAGAGAATGCCAAGAGTGTGCAAAGCAGTAATCAAAGCAAAAGGTGGCTACTTTGAAGAACCTAGAATATGACATATTTTCAGTTGTTTCACACCTTTTTTGTTATGTATAAAATTCCACATGTCTCAATTCATAGTTTTGATGCTAGAAAGTTAGAAGGTTCACCCAGTGGACATTAAAAGTTATGTACCCGTGTTTACTAGACCACGTGTCTGTGGTCAGATGTATCTTGGCACCGACATTGTGTGCCAGAGATACAGTATATTCAATTGCTGCTGAACTTGGCCATATAGCTCTGGGAGAAATATTTCCTTCCAGGAAAATTCCATTGCGGTGTGCCAATGGCCACACATTTTCTAAAGGCCTCCGAGTCCACCAGTATATATGACAGTAGTTGGCGGGCTAGCTGTTCAGACAAGCCAGCGGTCATCCGTTTGGCAAGAGGGTTATCCGGCGTCATCAATTTTTTACGCTCGAATATTTGGGCCACTGAAGCCTTCCTTCTGCCAGATATACACGATGACAGCACAGTGGAAGGTAGAGTGGAGGACAAATGGGAGGAGAGAGGAGAACGAAAAGAGGCAGGATGTGGAGTGCCAGGAGTGTGGCTTTGTGGGTTCTGACAGCTGACACAATAAAAAAAGGCATTGCTACCTCCTCTTCCTCATCCACATCGGTAAGGTCTGAGAATAAAGGGGAAATTAATTCTTCTGACTCAAGTGGAGGAGCTATGGTGGTGTTGGTGTTGTCTTTGTGGGTGCACACAGCAGAGTGAGAGGAGGGTGCATATACAGAGGATGAGGACAGTGCAGAAGCGGAAGGGTGAGTGAGGCACTCAACCAAGTCTGGTGCATTCTTTGACGTAATCGCACGCACCTTCTCCAAATTCCCACTTAGGCTCCGGTTTGGAACACCTGTACTATCCCTACCACCCCTGCGGAACGGGCTGCTTCTACCTCTGCCTGTCATTTTCAAAATGACCCTGTGCCAAAGTCCCTAGAGAAGAGCAAAATTTGTGGAAGCAGGTATATTGCACACCTCAATCAGTATTTGGTGGAAGCAGGTATATAGAACCCCTTAATCAGTATTTTGTAGAAGCAGGTATATTGAGCCGCTCAATAAGAATTTTATGGAGATAGGTATATAGCACCCCTAAATCAATATTTGGTGAAAGCAGGTATTTCGCACCCGTTAATCAGTATTTTTTGGAAGCCGGTGGATCACAGGCCTCAATCGATATTTGGTGGAAGCAGGTATATTGCACCCCTCAAACAGTATTTTGTGTAAACAGGTATATAGAACACCTGAATCAATATTTGGTGGAAGAAGGTATATTGCACCTCTCAATGTGCATTTTGTGGAAGCCGGTGTATCGCGGGCTTCAATCAATATTTGGTGGAAGAAGGTACTGTATATTGCACCCCTCAATCAGTTTTTTCTGCCATCCGCCAGGACTGGATGGCATACACCCCCGTATCCTAAGGGAATTAAGTAATGTCATAGCCAGACCCTTATTTCGGATATTTGTAGAATCTATATTGACAGGGAATGTCCCACAGGATTGGCGAATGGCAAATGTGGTGCCAATATTCAAAAAGGGTCCAAAAACAGAGCCTGATAACTATAGGCCGGTAAGTTTAACATCTGTTGTGGGTAAACTGTTTGAAGGTTTTCTGAGAGATGCTATGTTAGAGCATCTTAATGGAAATAAGCAAATAACGCCATATCAGCATGGCTTTGTGAGGGATCGGTCATGTCAAACTAATTTTATCAGTTTCTATGAGGAGGTAAGTTCTAGACTTGACAGCGGCGAATGAATGGATGTCGTGTATCTGGACTTCTCCAAAGCATTTTACACTGTACCACATAAAAGGTTAGTGTATAAAATGAGAATGCTCGGACTGGGATAAAACGTCTGTAAGTGGGTAAGTAACTGGCTCAATGATAGAAAACAGAGGGTGGCTATTAATGGTACATACTCAGATTGGGTCACTGTCACTAGTGGAGTACCTCAGGGGTCAGTTATGGGCCCTATTCTCTTCAATATATTTATGTCACAACCAGACAGCTGAGAAGCTCTGACAGAAGCCTTTCAGAACCTCCTCCTTGAGTTTTCTTTGTTTTGAATTTTAGTTCCTCATCTCGTTAGCCTCTCTCAGCTGTCATGTAGTTGGACTGATTGCATCCCTTTAAATTCTTCCCCATAATGCATTAGTGTGCGGCTTATACAACTTCCTGGAGTGTGTGTGCATGCTGATCCTATTTTCCAGCCTTCTACAAGATAAGTGCTGTACATTTATTTGTGATTTTCTGTTTGCTGGATCCCAGGTGACCCTGACTCCCTCCGTGTCTAGTGTAGGGAGCCGGTGGTCGTGTCCCCTCACTATTGTAGGGTGTTCAGGTGGTATATAGTCGAGGTACGTGGATATGCGATCATCCACCATTTTCGCATAGGCTGAGCAGACAGGGAGAGAGCCAGGTCTGATGCAGGGGTCTCCCTTTTGTTCCTTAGTTTTGGATCCAGTGAGTCATATATTCATTTTGCATTGTCTTGTTTCCTGTACACCTTCCGTGACAATTTATTAATGATCTTGTAGAAGGTTTGCATAGTAAAATATCAATTTTCGCAGATGACACTAAACTGTGTAAAGTAATTAACACTGAAGAGGTCAGTATACTACTACAGAGCGATCTGGATAGATTGGAGGCTTGGGCAGATAAGTGGCAGATGAGGTTTAACACTGACAAATGTAAAGTTATGCACATTGGAAGGAATAATGCAAGTCACCCGTACTTATTAAATGGTAAAACACTCGGTAAAACTGACATGGAAAAGGATCTAGGAATTTTAATAAACAGCAAACTAAGCTGCAAAAAACTGTGTCAGGCAGCTGCTGCCAAGGCCAATAAGATAATGGGTTGCATCAAAAGTGGCATAGATGCCCGTGATGATAACATAGTCCTATCACTTTACAAATCATTAGTCAGACCACACATGGAGTACTGTGTACAGTTCTGGGCTCCAGTGAACAAAGCAGACATAGCAGAGCTGGAGAGGGTCTAGAGGAGGGCAACTAAAGTAATAACTGGAATGGGGCAACTACAGTACCCTGAAAGATTATCAAAATTAGGGTTATTCACTTTAGAAAAAAGACGACTGAGGGGAGATATAATTAATATGTATAAATATATCAGGGGTCAGTACAGAGATCTATCCCATCAGCTATTTATCCCCAGGACTGTGACTGTGACGAGAGGACATCCTCTGCGTCTGGAGGAAAGAAGGTTTGTACACAAACATAGAAGAGGATTCTTTACAGTAACAGCAGTGAGACTATGGATTTCTCTGCCTGAGGAGGTGGTGATGGTGAGTACAATAAAGGAATTCAAGAGGGGCCTGGATGAATTTCTGGAGCGTAATAATACTACATGATATAGCTACTAGAGAGAGATCGTTGATCCAGGGAGTTATTCTGATTGCCTGATTGGAGTCGGGAAGGAATTTTTTATTCCCCTAAAGTGAGGAAAATTGACTTCTACCTCACAGTTTTTTTTTTTTTTGCCTTCCTCTGGATCAACTTGCAGGATGACAGGCTGAACTGGATGGACAAATGTATTTTTTCGGCCTTATGTACTATGTTACTATGTAGTGTATCGTAGGCTTCAGTCAATATTTGGTTAAAAGCAGGTATATCCTATTCCTAAATCTGTATTTTGTGGAAGTAGGTATATCGTACCCCTCAATCTGTATCTTGTGGAAGGAATTATATCAAACCCCTTAATCAATATTTTGTAGAAGCAGGTATATCGCACCCCATAATCAGTATTTTGTAAAAAAAATGGTATATAGAACCCCTGAATCAATATTTGGTGGAAGAAGGTGTATCGCACCTGTCAATCAAAATTTTGTGGAAGCAGGTATATCAAACCCCTTAATCAGCATTTTCTAGAAGCAGGTATATTGCACCCGTCAATCAGTATTTTGCGGAAATAGGTATATAGAACCCCTGAATCAATATAAGGTGGAAGCAGGTATATCGCACCCCATAATCAGTATTTTATGGAAGCCGGTGTATCGCAGGTCTCAATCAATATTTGGTGGAAACAGGTATATGTCAAAACTCAACCAGTATTTTGCGGAAGCCGGGGTATCGCAGGCCTCAATCAGTATTTGGTGGAAGCAGGTATATTACACCCTCAATCAGTATTTTGTGGAAGCCGGTGTATCGTAGGCCTCATTCAATATTTGGTGGAAGCAGGTATATTGAACCCCTCAATCAGTATTTTGTGGTAGCTGGTGTATCGTAGGCCTCAATCAATATTTGGCGTAAGCAGGTATATTGCACCCCTTAATCAGTATTTTTTGGAAGCAGGTATATTGCACCACTCAATCAGTATTTTGTGGAAGCAGGTATATAGAACCCCTCAATCAGTATTTTGTAGAAGCAAGTATATCGGACCCCTCAATCTGTATTTTGTGGAAATAGGTAACTAGAACACCTGAATCAATATTTGGTGGAAGCAGGTATATAGCACCCCTTAATCTGTATTTTGTGGAAGCAGTTATATCAAATACCTTATTCAGTATTTTGTGGAAGCAGGTATATAGAACACCTTTATCAGTATTTTGTAGAAGATGGTATATCATACCCCTCAATCAATATTTTGTGAAAGCTGGTGTATCACAGGCCTCAATCAATATTTGGTGGAAGCAGGTATATTGTACCCCTCAATCAGTATTTTGTGGAAGCAGGTATATAAAACCCCATAATCAGTATTTTGTAGAAGCAGGTATATCGCACTCCTCAATCAGTATTTTGTGGAAGCAGGTGAATCGTAGGCCTCAATCGATATTTGGTGAAAACGGGTATATCACACCTCTCAATCAGTATTTTTTGGTAGCTGGTGTATCGCAGGTCTCAATCAATATTTGATGTAAGCTGGTATATCGCACCCCTCAATCAGTATTTTGTAGAAGCAGGTATATCACACCTCTCAATCAGTATTTTGTGGAGACAGGTATATAGAGCTCCTGAATAAAAATTTGGTGGAAGCAATTATATCGCACCCCTCATCCAGTATTTTGCGGAAGCCGGTGTATCGCAGGCCTCAATTAATATTTGGTGGAAGCAGATACAGGTCCTTCTAAAAAAATTAGCATATTGTGATAAAGTTCATTATTTTCTGTAATGTACTGATAAACATTAGACTTTCATATATTTTAGATTCATTACACACCAACTGAAGTAGTTCAAGCCTTTTATTGTTTTAATATTGATGATTTTTGCATACAGCTCATGAAAACACAAAATTCCTATCTAAAAATATTAGCATATTTCATCCGACCAATAAAAGAAAAGTGTTTTTAATACAAAAAAAGTCAACCTTCAAATAATTATGTTCAGTTATGCACTCAATACTTGGTCGGGAATCCTTTTGCAGAAATGACTGCTTCAATGCGGCATGGCATGGAGGCAATCAGCCTGTGGCACTGCTGAGGTGTTATGGAGGGCCCAGGATGCTTCGATAGCGGCCTTAAGCTCATCCAGAGTGTTGGGTCTTGCGTCTCTCAACTTTCTCTTCCCAATATCCCACAGATTCTCTATGGGGTTCAGGTCAGGAGAGTTGGCAGGCCAATTGAGCACAGTAATACCATGGTCAGTAAATCATTTACCAGTGGTTTTGGCACTGTGAGCAGGTGCCAGGTCATGCTGAAAAATAAAATCTTCATCTCCATAAAGCTTTTCAGCAGATGGAAGCATGAAGTGCTCCAAAATCTCCTGATAGCTAGCTGCATTGACCCTGCCCTTGATAAAACACAGTGGACCAACACCAGCAGCTGACATGACACCCCAGACCATCACTGACTGTGGGTACTTGACACTGGACTTCAGGCATTTTGGCATTTCCCTCTCCCCAGTCTTCCTCCAGACTCTGGCACCTTGATTTCCGAATGACATGCAACAGTCCAGTGCTGCTTCTCTGTACACGGTGGCTCTGGATGTTTCTACTCCAGACTCAGTCCACTGCTTCCGCAGGTCCCCCAAGGTCTGGAATCGGTCCTTCTCCACAATCTTCCTCAGGGTCCGGTCACCTCTTCTCGTTGTGCAGCGTTTTCTGCCACACTTTTTCCTTCCCACAGACTTCCCACTGAGGTGCCTTGATACAGCACTCTGGGAATAGCCTATTCGTTCAGAAATTTCTTTCTGTGTCTTACCCTCTTGCTTGAGTTTGTCAATGATGGCCTTCTGGACAGCAGTCAGGTCGGCAGTCTTACCCATGATTGCGGTTTTGAGTAATGAACCAGGCTGGGAGTTTTTAACCCCTTAAGGACATAGGACGTACCGGTACGCCCTATTTCCCGAGTTCTTAAGGACCGAGGACGTACCGGTACGTCCTGAATTAAAAATGTAATTCCGGCGCCGCAAGGGTTAATCGGAACGGGATTTCGGCTGAAATCATTCAGCCAGCATCCCGTAACAGCGCAGGGGGGGGGGTCATTGGACCCCCGTATCGGCGATCGCAGAAAACCGCAGGTCAATTCAGACCTGCGGTTTTCTGCGTTTCCGGTACATTCGGGTGTCCTGTGACCCGATGAACCGGAAAAAGACTGCGATCGGTGCGTAATTTTACACCACCAATCGCAGTCCGAGGATTTGAGGAGGCGGTGCTGGCCCTGGTGCTGAACACTGCTGTCCAGGGTGCTGATTGGTGCAGGGGAGAGAGGCGCAAGATTCAAACTTCCTGCGCTCCTCTCTCCCCTCCTCTTCCTGTTCTGCACGAGCACCCGGCAGCATCGTCCAGCACCAGCTCCTGTGTCCCTCTAATCGCCATCCATCACCCTCCTGCACCCATCGCCACCCAGGTAGGTTAGGGTCAGTGAGGGAGAGGCACCGTTAGGCAGGGAAAGAAGGGAAAAGTAAGTTAGGAAAAAAAAAAAAAAGTACTTTTATTCCAAACTTCCAAACTTCCATCTATCCATCTAACCCTAACCCCGACCCCTCCTGCCACTTGCCCCCCCCCACCTGAGATTCCGGATTTCGCTGGCAATCCTGGAATCCAGATTCCCACAGTGGGGTTTACTGAAATAGACTTTTTTAGTTTTTTTTTCAGTGACCCACTGGTGAATTTGATGGTGGAGCAGACGAATCTGTACGCCCAACAGTTCGTCGCTCAAAACCCAGGCTCAGTTTTGGCTAGACCCGGTGGCTGGACGCCGGTCAGTGCAGCCGAAATGAGGACATTTTGGGGCCTCGTGCTGCATATGGGTCTAGTCCAAAAACCCAGTGTCAGGCAATACTGGAGTGGGGACGTCCTGTACCAGACCCCACTGTACAGTATGGTCATGACGCGTCACCGGTTTGAGGCCATCCGGAAATGTCTGCATTATTCCGATAATGCAGCATGTCCACCCCGAGGTGATCCTGCCTATGACCTGCTGTATAAGATACGGCCGGTCATCGATCACTTTGGGGCCACATTTCAGCAGGCCTACGTACCTGGAAGGGAGGTCGCGGTTGATGAGTCTCTCGTTGCGTTCAAGGGGAGACTAATTTTCCGCCAATATATTCCCACAAAGCGGGCGAGGTATGGCGTGAAGCTATACAAAATTTGTGAGAGTACCTCAGGGTACACTTACAAATTTCGTGTGTACGAGGGGCGAGATTCCCATATTCAACCCCCAGAATGTCCCCCCACTCTGGGTGTTAGCGGGAAACTCGTGTGGGACCTTATGTACCCACTGCTGGATAGTGGTTACCACTTGTACGTGGATAACTTTTATACCAGCATTCCCTTGTTCAGGTCCCTTGCCGCCAGATCCACGTTCACTTGTGGGACCGTGCGGAAAAATCAACGCGGCCTCCCTGCCTACCCCCTCCAGGTACCTATCCCCAGGGGTGAGACCCGTGCACTTACCAGTGGAAACCTGTTGCTGGTCAGGTATAAGGACAAGAGGGATGTCCTTATGCTGTCCACAATCCACGGTAACAGCACCACCCCAGTCCCTGTGCGAGGTACCACGGCAACGGTCCTCAAGCCCGATTGTATCGTCGACTACAATCGGTATATGGGAGGAGTTGATCTCTCTGATCAAGTCCTCACGCCATATAACGCCATGCGCAAAACCCGGGCATGGTACAAAAAAGTTGCGGTCTACTTGGTGCAGGTTGCCATGTACAACTCTTTTGTACTATCCCGAAGCGCTGGCAGCACAGGGACATTCCTCCAATTCTATGAGGCAGTCCTCAAGGACCTGATCTTTTCGGACCGGGAAAGAGCAGGCCGGAGTACCTCGGGAACTGGAGGCGCCCGGATCGTCCCTGGCCAACACTTTCCAGGTGTGGTCCCCCATACTGGAAAGAAGGGACGAACCCAAAAAAAGTGCAGAGTGTGTCACAAGAGGGGGATACGGAAGGACACCACTACTCAATGTGACACGTGCTCCGATCATCCGGGCCTCTGCATTATCGATTGCTTCAGGGAGTATCACACTTCCATGGAGTACTAAATTTTTATAATCCCCAACAGTTCACTAGAGAACATAAAACACTATGGCTCTCAGACTTTGGAGACACGAAAACAATTTTTCTTTCCCCCAAAAATATTAGTTTTAGTGCAGGCATCCTCAAAATGCGGCCCTCCAGATGTTGTAAAACTATAACTCCCAGCATGCCCAGACAACCTACAGCCATCATCAGGGCATGGTGGGAATTGTAGTTTTACAACATCTGGAGGGCCGCAGTTTTAGGATGCCTGCTTAGTGTCTCCAAAGTCTGAGAGCCATACATGGTGGGCATCGTCGCGTGCGTAAAAGTCGTCGCTATAAAAATAACTTTTTACCAAACGCCTCGGATGAACGGTGTTAAAAATATAAAATAAAAACGGTGCCAAAACACCTATTTTGGGCAAAATTTAAATTTAAATCCATTTTGCCGGTAATAAAGCAAGGGTTAACAGCCAAACAAAACGAAACATTTATTGCCCCAATTCTGTAGTTTGCAGAAACACCCCATATGTGGTCGTAAATGGCTATATAGCCGCACGGCAGGGCATAGAACGAAGGGAATTCCATACGGTTTCTGGAAGGCAGATTTTGATGGACAGTTTTTTTTTTTACACCATGTCCCATTAGAAGCCCCCCCTGATGTAGCCTAGACTAGAAACTCCAAAAAAGTGACCCCATCTAAGAAACTACACCCCTCAAGGTATTCAAAAGTTACTTTACAAACTATGTTAACCCTTTAGGTGTTCCACAAAACTAAATAGCGAATGTAGAAACAATTTTAGAATTACATTTTTTTGTTACATTGCCTCAAAAAAGAGTAATATAGAGCAACCAAAAATCAAATTTACCCCAAAAATAGTCCCAAAACAACAACCACCTTATCCCGTAGTTTCCTAGCTGGGGTCACTTTTATGGAGTTTCTACTCTAGGGGTGCATCAGGGGGCTTGAAAGGGTACATGGTGTAAATAAACCAGTCCAGCAAAATCTGCCTTCCAAAAACCATATGACGTTCCCCTTCTTCTATGTCCTGCCGTTTAGCCAAATAGTAGTTTACCACCACATATGGGGTGTTTCTGCAAACTACAGAATCAGAGCAACCCATTTTGAGTGTTGTTTGGCAGTTAACCCTTGTTTTACTCCTGGAAAAAAACTGATTATATTGGAAAATTTTCCAAAAAATAGAAATTTCAAAATTGTTTCTCCATCTGCCATTAACTCTTGTGGAACACCTAAAGGGTTAGCAAAGTTTGTAAACCCAGTTTTGAATACCTTGAGGGGTGTACTTTCTTAGATGGAGTCACTTTTTTGAAATTTCTATTCTAGGGGTGCAACAGGGGGCTTCAAATGGGACATGGTATAAACAAAACCAGTCCTGCAAAATCTGCCTTCCAAAACCCATATGGTGTTCCCCTCCTTCTATGTGCTACCGTTCGGCCAAACAGTAGTTTACGACCACATATGGGGTGTTTTTGCAAACTACAGAATCAGGGCAACCCATTTTGAGTGTTGTTTGGCAGTTAACCCTTGTTTTACTCCTGGAAAAAACTGATTATATTGGAAGATTTTCCAAAAAATAGAAATTTCAAAATTGTTTCTCCATCTGCCATTAACTCTTGTGGAACACCTAAAGGGTTAACAAAGTTTGTAATGCCAGTTTTGAATACCTTGAGGGGTGTACTTTCTTAGATGGAGTCACTTTTTTGAAATTTCTATTCTAGGGGTGCAACAGGGGGCTTCAAATGGGACATGGTATAAACAAAACCAGTCCTGCAAAATCTGCCTTCCAAAACCCATATGGTGTTCCCCTCCTTCTATGTGCTACCGTTCGGCCAAACAGTAGTTTACGACCACATATGGGGTGTTTTTGCAAACTACAGAATCAGGGCAACCCATTTTGAGTGTTGTTTGGCAGTTAACCCTTGTTTTACTCCTGGAAAAAACTGATTATATTGGAAAATTTTCCAAAAAATAGAAATTTCAAAATTGTTTCTCCATCTGCCATTAACTCTTGTGGAACACCTAAAGGGTTAACAAAGTTTGTAATGCCAGTTTTGAATACCTTGAGGGGTGTACTTTCTTAGATGGAGTCACTTTTTTGAAATTTCTATTCTAGGGGTGCAACAGGGGGCTTCAAATGGGACATGGTATAAACAAAACCAGTCCTGCAAAATCTGCCTTCCAAAACCCATATGGTGTTCCCCTCCTTCTATGTGCTACCGTTCGGCCAAACAGTAGTTTACGACCACATATGGGGTGTTTTTGCAAACTACAGAATCAGGGCAACCCATTTTGAGTGTTGTTTGGCAGTTAACCCTTGTTTTACTCCTGGAAAAAACTGATTATATTGGAAAATTTTCCAAAAAATAGAAATTTCAAAATTGTTTCTCCATCTGCCATTAACTCTTGTGGAACACCTAAAGGGTTAACAAAGTTTGTAATGCCAGTTTTGAATACCTTGAGGGGTGTACTTTCTTAGATGGAGTCACTTTTTTGAAATTTCTATTCTAGGGGTGCAACAGGGGGCTTCAAATGGGACATGGTATAAACAAAACCAGTCCTGCAAAATCTGCCTTCCAAAACCCATATGGTGTTCCCCTCCTTCTATGTGCTCCCGTTCGGCCAAACAGTAGTTTACGACCACATATGGGGTGTTTCTGCAAACTACAGAATCAGGGCAACCCATTTTGAGTGTTGTTTGGCAGTTAACCCTTGTTTTACTCCTGGAAAAAATTGATTATATTGGAAAGTTTTCCAAAAAAATAGAAATTTCAAAATTGTTTCTCCATCTGCCATTAACTCTTGTGGAAGACCTAAAGGGTTAATAAAGTTTGAAAAAACAGTTTTGAATACCTTGAGGGGTGTAGTTTCTAGAATGGGGTCATTTTTGGGAGGTTTCTATTATCTAAGCCTCACAATATGACTTCAAACCTGAACTGGTCCATAAAAAGTGGGATTTTGAAGATTTCTCAAAAATTTCAAAATTTGCTTCTAAACTTCTAAGCCTTGTAACATCCCCAAAAAATAAAATATCATTCCCAAAATGCTACAAACATGAAGTAGACATATGGGGAATGTAAAGTCATCACAATTTTTGGGGGTATTACTATGTATTACAGAAGTAGAGAAACTGAAACTTTGAAGTTTGCTAATTTTTCAAAATTTTTGGTAAAAAATGTATTTTTTTATGCAAACAAATTAACTTTTTTGACCCAATTTTACCAGTGTCATGAAGTACAATATGTGACGAAAAAACAATCTCAGAACGGCCCGGGTAAGTCAAAGCGTTTTAAAGTTATGAGCACTTAAAGTGACACTGGTCAGATTTGCAAAAAATGGCCTGGTCCTTAAGGTGAAAATGAGCCTGGTCCTTAAGGGGTTAAAAGCCTCAGGAATCTTTTGCAGGTGTTTAGAGTTAATTAGTTGATTCAGATGATTAGGTTAAAAGCTCGTTTAGAGAACCTTTTCATGATATGCTAATTTTTTTAGATAGGAATTTTGGGTTTTCATGAGCTGTATGCCAAAATCATCAAAATTAAAACAATAAAAGGCTTGAACTACTTCAGTTGATGTGTAATGAATCTAAAATATATGAAAGTCTAATGTTTATCAGTACATTACAGAAAATAATGAACTTTATCACAATATGCTAATTTTTTTAGAAGGACCTGTATATTTCACCCCTCAATCAGTATTTTGTGGATGCTGGTATATAGAACCCTTGATCAGTGTTTTATAGAAGTGGGTATGCCCTCAATCAGTATTTTGTAGAGACAGGAATATAGAACCCCTGATTCAGTATCTGGTGGAATCAGGTATATTGCACTCCTTAATCAGTATTTTGTGGAAGCAGAGATATCAAACCCCTTAATCAGTATTTTGTGGAAGCAATTATATCGCACCCATCAATCAGTATTTTGTGTAAGCACGTATATTGCACCCCTCAATCAGTGTTTTGTGGAAGCAGGTATATAGAACCCCTTAATCAGAATTTTGTGGAAGCAGGTATATCACACCCCTCAATCATTATTATTATTTTTTTATTATGGGCAACAGGTATATCACACCCATTGCAATTAGTTGCTTCAATAACGCTTGTCCCTCTATATACCTGCGGTATTGCAGCAGAACTGCACACTTCTGGTGCACAATACAAATGCACTATAATATACTTTCTATGTTAGAAAGTATATTATAGGTATATCACAGCCCCAATCAGTTTTTTGGGGGGCAACTGGTATATAACGATAGTTGCAATTAGTTATTCCAATAGCATTGGTCCCTCTATATAGCTGTGGTATTGCAGTAGAACCATTCATAATTGCTGCACAATACAAATGCACTATAATATACTTTCTATGTTAGCAAGTTTATTATAAATATATCACACCCCTCAGTATATCACACCTATCAATAGCACACCCATACCAGTCCTTAAAAGGACTTTTGTGGCCCTATTATCTAGCTTTTGGTGTCCCTAACAGTCTGTCCCTGCTCCACAAAGCAACCTCTCCCTACACTGGCAAAACACAGAATGTAAAATGGCTACCAGATTGGGTTCTGTTATAGGGTGGGGGTGTGTCCATGTGATGAAACGTTTCAATCGGCTGTTCTGTCCGACCTGATGGATGTGTCATAGGTCAAAGTTTGGTGCAATGCAACAGAATATGGCTTATGTGAACTTTACCATATGTTCACATGTTTGGCGAATTGCGAACAAGCCAAGTGGAGGTCTATGTTAGGGGCAGGTGGGGTTTTGTGGAGGTCACTGTTAAAGGGGCGAGCTGCTTTGAAGGTTAAAGTTAAGGGGGGGTGGGATGCTGTGGTGGTCACATTTTAAGGAGACAGGGCACTGTGGGGGGTCAGTGTTGAGGGGTGGGGTCTGTGGAGGTCACTGTTAAGGGGGGGTGCTGTAGAGGTCACTTTTATGGGGTATACTGTCAATATCTTTTAATTACACACACAAACATTAAATGAAATAGATGAAATATACCCGTGCAAAGCTGGGTCCTTCTGCTAGTATATATATAGAGCTTGAGCTTGAGGAAGGCTCTTGTGAGCCGAAACGTCGCAAGTTTTGCCATTTTTATGGGTGAATAAACCATTTATTTCACGTCTATTTTGGAGTGCATTCCGGATTTTTTCACTTCTATAAATATATATATATATATATATATATAGTCAATCAAGAGTCTGAAGAAACCCTTTTATTTCAGAACTTAAAGTGAAATAGAAATATCTGAATACCCCAGCAAGTAATGGGTGAGGGGCCTATCTTTTAGGCTATGTCCAGAACATGGCTGCCATCTTGAAAGCCGCCATATTAGATCAAGGCCACATTTTTTTTTATCAAAACAGGGTCATGTAGCATATCATAGAAGACCACAACGTTCTCAGAAATAGATTTCAGCAATAAGATTTGCAATATCTCTTGTGCTTCAAAAGTTATCTGTATATACAGTACAGACCAGAAGTACACACCTTCTCATTCAAAGAGTTTTCTTTATTTTCATGACTATGAAAATTGTAGATTCACACTGAAGGCATTAAAACTATGAATTAACACATGTGGAATTATATACATAACAAAAAAGTGTGAAACAACTGAAAATATGTCATATTCTAGGTTCTTCAAAGTAGCCACTTTTTGCTTTGATTACAGCTTTGCACACTCTTGGCATTCTCTTGATGAGCTTCAAGAGGTAGTCACCTGAAATGGTCTTCCAACAGTCTTGAAGGAGTTCCCAGAGATGCTTAGCACTTGTTGGCCCTTTTGCCTTCACTCTGCGGTCCAGTTCACCCCAAACCATCTCAATTGGGTTCAGGTCCGGTGACTGTGGAGGCCAGGTCATCTGGCGCAGCACCCCATCACTCTCCTTCATGGTCAAATAGCCCTTACACAGCCTGGAGGTGTGTTTGGGGTCATTGTCCTGTTGAAAAATAAATGATGGTCCAACTAAACGCAAACCAGATGGAATAGCATGCCGCTGCAAGATGCTGTGGTAGCCATGCTGATTCAGTATGCCTTCAATTTTGAATAAATCTCCAACAGTGTCACCAGCAAAGCACCCCCACACCATCATACCTCCTCCTTCATGCTTCACGGTGGGAACCAGGCATGTAGAGTCCATCCGTTTACCTTTTCTGCGTCGCACAAAGACACAGTGGTTGGAACCAAAGATCTCAAATTTGGACTCATCAGACCAAAGCACAGATTTCCACTGGTCTAATGTCCATTCCTTGTGTTCTTTAGCCCAAACAAGTCTCTTCTGCTTGTTGCCTGTCCTTTGCAGTGGTTTCCTAGCAGATATTCTACCATGAAGGCCTGATTCAGACAGTCTCCTCTTGACAGTTGTTCTAGAGATGTGACTGCTGCTAGAACTCTGTGTGGCATTGACCTGGTCTCTAATCTGAGCTGCTGTTAACCTGCGATTTCTAAAGCTGGTGACTCGGGTGAACTTATCCTCCGCAGCAGAGGTGACTCTTGGTCTTCCTTTCCTGGGCCGGTCCGCATGTAAGCCAGTTTCTTTGTAGCGCTTGATGGTTTTTGTGACTGCACTTAGGGACACTTTCAAAGTTTTCCCAATTTTTCGGACTGACTGACCTTCATTTCTTAAAGTAATGATGGCCACTCGTTTTTCTTTACTTTTTTCTTGCCATAATAAAAATTCTAACAGTCTATTCAGTAGTAGGGATGAGCGAACCCGAACTGTATAGTTCGGGTTCGCACCGAATTTTGGGGTGTCCGTGACACGGACCCGAACCCGGACATTTTCGTAAAAGTCCGGGTTCGGGTTCGTGTTCGTCGCTTTCTTGGTGCTTTTTGAAAGGCTGCAAAGCAGCCAATCAACAAGCGTCATACTACTTGCCCCAAGAGGCCGTCACAGCCATGCCTACTATTGGCATGGCTGTGATTGGCCAGAGCACCATGTGACCCAGCCTCTATTTAAGCTGGAGTCACATAGCGCCGCACGTCACTCTGCTCTGATCAGCATAGGGAGAGGTTGCAGCCGCGACATTAGGGCGAGATTAGGCAGTGATTAACTCCTCCAAAGGACTTCATTCAGAGATCGATCTGCAGCTGTGGATGATTGAACTGCTGCTATTGAATTGCTCACTGTTTTTAGGCTGCCCAGAGCGTTTTTCAGTCACTTTTTTTCTGGGGTGATCGGAGGCCATTTTGTGTTTTGTGGTGTGCCAGCACAAGCTGCCACCAAGTGCATTTAACCCTCAATGGTGTGGTTGTTTTTTGGCTAAATCCTACATCAGGGTGAAGCTGTAACACCAAGTGCATTTAACCAGCAATAGTCTGGTTATTTTTTTGGCCATATACAAGTCCTTCTAAAAAAATTAGCATATTGTGATAAAGTTCATTATTTTCTGTAATGTACTGATAAACATTAGACTTTCATATATTTTAGATTCATTACACACCAACTGAAGTAGTTCAAGCCTTTTATTGTTTTAATATTGATGATTTTGGCATACAGCTCATGAAAACCACAAATTCCTATCAAAAAAAATTAGCATATCATGAAAAGGTTCTCTAAACGAGCTATTAACCTAATCATCTGAATCAACTAATTAACTCTAAACACCTGCAAAAGATTCCTGAGGCTTTTAAAAACTCCCAGCCTGGTTCATTACTCAAAACCGCAATCATGGGTAAGACTGCCGACCTGACTGCTTTCCAGAAGGCCATCATTGACACCCTCAAGCAAGAGGGTAAGACACAGAAAGAAATTTCTGAACGAATAGGCTGTTCCCAGAGTGCTGTATCAAGGCACCTCAGTGGTAAGTCTGTGGGAAGGAAAAAGTGTGGCAGAAAATGCTGCACAACGAGAAGAGGTGACCGGACCCTGAGGAAGATTGTGGAGAAGGACCGATTCCAGACCTTGGGGGACCTGCGGAAGCAGTGGACTGAGTCTGGAGTAGAAACATCCAGAGCCACCATGTACAGGCGTGTGCAGGAAATGGGCTACAGGTGCCGCATTCCCCAGGTCAAGCCACTTTTGAACCAGAAACAGCGGCAGAAGCGCCTGACCTGGGCTACAGAGAAGCAGCACTGGACTGTTGCATGTCATTCGGAAATCAAGGTGCCAGAGTCTGGAGGAAGACTGGGGAGAGGGAAATGCCAAAATGCCTGAAGTCCAGTGTCAAGTACCCACAGTCAGTGATGGTCTGGGGTGCCATGTCAGCTGCTGGTGTTGGTCCACTGTGTTTTATCAAGGGCAGGGTCAATGCCGCTAGCTATCAGGAGATTTTGGAGCACTTCATGCTTCCATCTGCTGAAAAGCTTTATGGAGATGAAGATTTCATTTTTCAGCACGACCTGGCACCTGCTCACAGTGCCAAAACCACTGGTAAATGGTTTACTGACCATGGTATTACTGTGCTCAATTGGCCTGCCAACTCTCCTGACCTGAACCCCATAGAGAATCTGGGGGATATTGGGAAGAGAAAGTTGAGAGACGCAAGACCCAACACTCTGGATGAGCTTAAGGCTGCTATCGAAGCATCCTGGCCCTCCATAACACCTCAGCAGTGCCACAGGCTGATTGCCTCCATGCCACGCCGCATTGAAGCAGTAATTTCTGCAAAAGGATTCCCGACCAAGTATTGAGTGTATAACTGAACATAATTATTTGAAGGTTGACTTTTTTTGTATTAAAAACACTTTTCTTTTATTGGTCGGATGAAATATGCAATTTTTTTTAGATAGGAAATTTGGGTTTTCATGAGCTGTATGCCAAAATCATCAATATTAAAACAATAAAAGGCTTGAACTACTTTAGTTGTGTGTAATGAATCTAAAATATATGAAAGTCTAATGTTTATCAGTACATTACAGAAAATAATGAACTTTATCACAATATGCTAATTTTTTTAGAAGGACCTGCACTGCATCAGAGGCAAGCTGAGCCTGTCACCAAGTGCATTTAACTCTCAATGGTGTGGTTGTTTTTTTGGCTAAATCCTACATCAGGGTGAAGCTGTCACACCAAGTGCATTTAACCAGCAATAGTCTGTTTATTTTTTGGCCATATACTACATCAGGGGCAAGCTGTCACCAAGTGCATTTAACCCTCAATGGTGTGGTTGTTTTTTGGCTAAATCCTACATCAGGGTGAAGCTGTCACACCAAGTGCATTTAACCAGCAATAGTCTGTTTATTTTTTGGCCATATACTACATCAGGGGCAAGCTGCGCCTGTCACCAAGTGCATTTAACCCTCAGTAGTGTGGTTGGTCAAGCTGTCACACCAAGTGCATTTAACCATCAATAGTGTGGTTATTTTTTGGCTATATCCCAGTCTAATTCTGTCAATAAACGTATACCTGTCACCCAGCGCCTAAATACTAGGCCTCAAGTTTATATCCAGCTAAATCTGTTGTTACTGCTGTGGCTGGTCAAGTTATTTAGTGTCCGTCAAAGCACAGTTTTTGTTCTGGGTTGAAATACAATTCCCAATTTAGCAATTTCATAATTTAGTGGTTTCTGCTGTATCAGAGCTATTTTAAATCTATCCCTAAAAGGGTATATCAGATTCAAGGTGCACATAGGGTCATTCTGAATAACTTCACACACACGCTACTGTGCATTTCCAAGTCTAATTCTGTCAGTAAACCTATACCTGTCACCCAGCGCCTAAATACTAGGCCTCAAATTCATATCCAGCTAAATCTGTCGTTACTGCTGTACTGTTGGGGCTGGTCAAGTTATTTAGTGTCCGTCAAAGCACAGTTTTTGTTCTGGGTTGAAATACAATTCCCAATTTAGCCATTTCCTAATTTAGTGGTTTCTGCTGTATCAGAGCTATTTTAAATCTATCCTTAAAGGGTATATAAGATTCAAGGTGCACATAGGGTCATTCTGAATAACTTCACACACACGCTACTGTGCATTTCCACGTCTAATTCTGTCAGTAAACCTATACCTGTCACCCAGCGCCTAAATACTAGGCCTCAAATATATATCCAGCTAAATCTGTCGTTACTGCTGTACTGTTGTGGCTGGTCTAGTTATTTAGTGTCCGTCAAAGCACAGTTTTTGTTCTGGGTTGAAATACAATTCCCAATTTAGCAATTTCCTAATTTAGTAGTTTCTGCTGTATCAGGCTTACTTTAAATTTATCCCTAAAAGGGTATATCAGATTCAAGGTGCACATGGGGTCATTCTGAATAACTTCACACACACGCTACTGTGCATTTCCAAGTCTAATTCTGTCACTAAACCTATACCTGTCACCCAGCGCCTAAATACTAGGCCTCAAATTTATATCTAGCTAAATCTGTCGTTACTGCTGTACTGTTGTGGCTGGTCAAGTTATTTAGTGTCCGTCAAAGCACAGTTTTTGTTCTGGGTTAAAATACAATTCTCAATTTAGCAATTTCCTAATTTAGTGGTTTCTGCTGTATCAGAGCTATTTTAAATCTATCCCTAAAAGGGTATATCAGATTCATGGTGCACATAGGGTCATTCTGAATAACTTCACACACACGCTACTGTGCATTTCCAAGTCTAATTCTGTCAGTAAACCTATACCTGTCACCCAGCGCCTAAATACTAGGCCTCAAATTTATATTCAGCTAAATCTGTGGTTACTGCTGTGCCTGTATTAGTGTAATACGGTACCTAAATAGATAGCCAGATAGTGTTAGGTGTCTGTAAAAAAAGGCCTGAATTTGAATTCAATACATTGGGCCAAATAATATTTTTGTTGTTGTGGTGAACGATAACAATGAGGAAAACATCTAGTAAGGGACGCGAACGTGGACATGGTCGTGGTGGTGTTAGTGGACCCTCTGGTGCTGGGAGAGGACGTGGCCGTTCTGCCACATCCACACGTCCTAGTGTACCAACTACCTCAGGTCCCAGTAGCCACCAGAATTTACAGCGATATATGGTGGGGCCCAATGCCGTTCTAAGGATGGTAAGGCCTGAGCAGGTACAGGCATTAGTCAATTGGGTGGCCGACAGTGGATCCAGCACGTTCACATTATCTCCCACCCAGTCTTCTGCAGAAAGCGCACAGATGGCGCCTGAAAACCAAGCCCATCAGTCTGTCACATCACCCCCATGCATACCAGGGAAACTGTCTGAGCCTCAAGTTATGCAGCAGTCTCTTATGCTGTTTGAAGACTTCGCTGGCAGGGTTTCCCAAGGGCATCCACCTAGCCCTTCCCCAGCGGTGGAAGACATAGAATGCACTGACGCACAACCACTTATGTTTCCTGATGATGAGGACATGGGAATACCACCTCAGCACGTCTCTGATGATGACGAAACACAGGTGCCAACTGCTGCGTCTTTTTGCAGTGTGCAGACTGAACAGGAGGTCAGGGATCAAGACTGGGTGGAAGACGATGCAGGGGACGATGAGGTCCTAGACCCCACATGGAATGAAGGTCGTGCCACTGACTTTCACAGTTCGGAGGAAGAGGCAGTGGTGAGACCGAGCCAACAGCGTAGCAAAAGAGGGAGCAGTGGGCAAAAGCAGAACACCCGCCGCCAAGAGACTCCGCCTGCTACTGACCGCTGCCATCTGGGACCGAGCACCCCAAAGGCAGCTTCAAGGAGTTCCCTGGCATGGCACTTCTTCAAACAATGTGCTGACGACAAGACCCGAGTGGTTTGCACGCTGTGCCATCAGAGCCTGAAGCGAGGCATTAACGTTCTGAACCTTAGCACAACCTGCATGACCAGGCACCTGCATGCAAAGCATGAACTGCAGTGGAGTAAACACCTTAAAAACAAGGAAGTCACTCAGGCTCCCCCTGCTACCTCTTCTGCTGCTGCCACCTCGGCCTCTTCCTCTGCCTCTGGAGGAACGTTGGCAACTGCCGCCCAGCAAACAGAGGATGTACCACCAACACCACCACCTCGGTCACCAAGCATCTCAACCATGTCACACGCCAGCATTCAGCTCTCCATCTCACAAACATTTGAGAGAAAGCGTAAATTCCCACCTAGCCACCCTCGATCCCTGGCCCTGAATGCCAGCATTTCTAAACTACTGGCCTATGAAATGCTGTCATTTAGGCTGGTGGACACAGACAGCTTCAAACAGCTCATGTCACTTGCTGTCCCACAGTATGTTGTTCCCAGCCTGCACTACTTCTCCAAGAGAGCCGTGCCTTCCCTGCACAACCAAGTATCTGATAAAATCAAGTGTGCAATGCGCAATGCCATCTGTGGCAAGGTCCACCTAACCACAGATACGTGGACCAGTAAGCACGGCCAGAGACGCTATATCTCCCTAACTGCACACTGGGTAAATGTAGTGGCGGCTGGGCCCCAGGCGGAGAGCTGTTTGGCGCACGTCCTTCCACCGCCAAGGATCGCAGGGCAACATTCTTTGCCTCCTGCTGCCTCCTCCTCCTACTCGGCTTCCTCCTCCTCTTCTTCCACCTGCTCATCCAGTCAGCCACACAACTTCACCACCAACTTCAGCACAGCCCAGGGTAAACGTCAGCAGGCCATTCTGAAACTCATATGTTTGGGGGACAGGCCCCACACCGCACAGGAGTTGTGGCGGGGTATAGAACAACAGACCGACGAGTGGTTGCTGCCGGTGAGCCTCAAGCCCAGCCTGGTGGTGTGCGATAATGGGCGAAATCTCGTTGCAGCTCTGGGACTAGCCGGTTTGACGCACATCCCTTGCTTGGCGCATGTGCTGAATTTGGTGGTGCAGAAGTTCATTCACAACTACCCCGACATGTCAGAGCTGCTGCATAAAGTGCGGGCCGTCAGTTCGCGCTTCCGGCGTTCACATCCTGCTGCTGCTCGCCTGTCTGCGCTACAGCGTAACTTCGGCCTTCCCGCTCACCGCCTCATATGCGACATGCCCACCAGGTGGAACTCCACCTTGCACATGCTGGACAGACTGTGCGAGCAGCAGCAGGCCATAGTGGAGTTTCAGCTGCAGCACGCACGGGTCAGTCGCACTACGGAACAGCACCACTTCACCGCCAATGACTGGGCCTCCATGCGAGACCTGTGTGCTCTGTTGCGCTGTTTCGAGTACTCCACCAACATGGCCAGTGGCGATGACGCCGTTATCAGCGTTAAAATACCACTTCTATGTCTCCTTGAGAAAACAGTTAGGGCGATGATGGAAGAGGAGGTGGCCCAGGAGGAGGAGGAGGAAGAGGGGTCATTTTTAGCACTTTTAGGCCAGTCTCTTCGAAGTGACTCAGAGGGAGGTTTTTTGCAACAGCAGAGGCCAGGTACAAATGTGGCCAGCCAGGGCCCACTACTGGAGGACGAGGATGAGGAGGAGGTGGAGGAGGATGAGGATGAAGCATGGTCACAGCGGGGTGGCACCCAACGCAGCTCGGGCCCATCACTGGTGTGTGGCTGGGGGGAAAGGCAGGACGATGACTATACGCCTCCCACAGAGGACAGCTTGTCCTTACCCCTGGGCAGCCTGGCACACATGAGCGACTACATGCTGCAGTGCCTGCGCAACTACAGCAGAGTTGCCCACATTTTAACGTGTGCGGACTACTGGGTTGCCACCCTGCTGGATCCACGGTACAAAGACAATGTGCCCACCTTACTTCCTGCACTGGAGCGTGATAGGAAGATGCGCGAGTACAAGCGCACGTTGGTAGACGCGCTACTGAGAGCATTCCCAAATGTCACAGGGGAACAAGTGGAAGCCCAAGGCCAAGGCAGAGGAGGAGCAAGAGGTCGCCAAGGCAGCTGTGTCACGGCCAGCTCCTCTGAGGGCAGGGTTAGCATGGCAGAGATGTGGAAAACTTTTGTCAACACGCCACAGCTAACTGCACCACCACCTGATACGCAACGTGTTAGCAGGAGGCAACATTTCACTACCATGGTGGAACAGTACGTGTGCACACCCCTCCACGTACTGACTGATGGTTCGGCCCCATTCAACTTCTGGGTCTCTAAATTGTCCACGTGGCCAGAGCTAGCCTTTTATGCCTTGGAGGTGCTGGCCTGGCCGGCGGCAGGGGGCGTCATTACAGACAAACGCAGCCGCCTGTCTACAGCCAATGTGGACAAGCTGACGTTCATAAAAATGAACCAGGCATGGATCCCACAGGACCTGTCCATCCCTTGTGCAGATTAGACATTAACTACCTCCCCTTAAACATATATTATTGTACTCCAGGGCACTTCCTCATTCAATCCTATTTTTATTTTCATTTTACCATTATATTGAGAGGCTACCCAAAGTTGAATGAACCTCTCCTCTGTCTGGGTGCCGGGGCCTAAATATATGCCAATGGACTGTTCCAATGTTGGGTGACATGAAGCCGGATTCTCTGCTATGACATGCAGACTGATTCTCTGCTGACATGAAGCCAGATTCTCTGTTACGGGACCTCTCTCCTCTGCCTGGGTGCTGGGCCTAAATATATGACAATGGACTGTTGCACTGGTGGCTGACGTGAAGCCTGATTCTCTGCTATAACATACAGACTGATTCTCTGCTGACATGAAGACAGATTCTCTGTTACGGGACCTCTCTCCTCTGCCTGGGTGCCTGGGCCTAAATATATGCCAATGGACTGTTGCAGTGGTGGCTGACGTGAAGCCTGATTCTCTGCTATGACATGCAGACTGATTCTCTGCTGACATGAAGCCAGATTCTCTGTTACGGGACCTCTCTCCTCTGCCTGGGTGCTGGGCCTAAATATATGACAATGGACTGTTGCACTGGTGGCTGACGTGAAGCCTGATTCTCTGCTATGACATGCAAACTAATTCTCTGCTGACATGAAGCCAGATTCTATGTTACGGGACCTCTCTCCTCTGCCTGGGTGCTGGGCCTAAATATATGACAATGGACTGTTACAGTGGTGGCTGACGTGAAGCCTGATTCTCTGCTATGACATGCAGACTGATTCTCTGCTGACATGAAGCCAGATTCTCTGTTACGGGACCTCTCTCCTCTGCCTGGGTGCCGGGGCCTAAATATCTGAGAATGGACTGTTCCAGTGGTGGGTGACGTGGAGCCAGATTCTCTGCTATGGGACCTCTCTCCAATTTATATTGGTTAATTTTTATTTATTTTATTTTTATTTTAATTAATTTCCCTATCCACATTTGTTTGCAGGGGATTTACCTACATGTTGTTGCCTTTTGCAGCCCTCTAGTCCTTTCCTGGTCTGTTTTACAGCCTTTTTAGTGCCAAAAAGTTCGGGTCCCCATTGACTTCAATAGGGTTCGGGTTCGGGAATAAGTTTGGATCGGGTTCGGATCCCGAACACAAACATTTCCGGGAAGTTCGGCCGAACTTCTCGAACCCGAACATCCAGGTGTCTGCTCAACCCTATTCAGTAGGACTATCACCTGTGTATCCACCTGACTTCTCCACAACGCAACTGTTTGTCCCAACCCGATTTATACAGCAAGAAATCCCACTTAAATTAAACCTGACAGGGCACACCTGTGAAGTGAAAACCATTTCAGGTAACTACCTCTTGAGGCGCATCAAGAGAATGCCAAGAGTGTGCAAAGCAGTAATCAAAGCAAAAGGTGGCTTCTTTGAAGAACCTAGAATATGACATATTTTCAGTTGTTTCACACTATTTTGTTATGTATATAATTCCACACGTGTTAATTCATAGTTTTGATGCCTTCAGTGTTAATCTACAATTTTCATAGTCATGAAAATAAAGAAAACTCTTTGAATGAGAAGGTGTGTCCAAACTTTTGGTCTGTACTGTATATACACACTACCTTTAAGCCACACATCCAAACCCTAACGTCCACCTGCAGTTTCCAATCTAAGAACATCTCTCGTATTTGCGCCTTCCTCACCTCTAAGTCAACTAAAATACTATTTCATGCTCTCGTCATCTCCCGTCTGGACTACTGCAACATTCTCCTATGTGGCCTCCCATCAAGCACTCTCGCTCCTCTTCAATCTATTCTCAAATCTGCTGCCAGGTTTATCCTCCTCTCCCCTCTTTTCTCCTCTACCTTCTGCAAATCTCTTCACTGGCTCTCGATTACCCAGCGAATTAAGTTTAAAATACTTACAACTACATATGAGGCCGTCCACAACCTGTTCCCTCCTTACATCTCGGACCTGCTTTCTCGATACATCCCTACACGTAATCTCAGATCCTCACAGGACTTCCTTCTCAGTTCTCCTTTCATTTGTTCCTCACACAATCGACTACAATATTTCTCACTTGCCTCTCCCATACACTGGAACTCACTGCCTTAAAACATCAGGCTCTCCCCCAACATCCAAAGCTTCAAGAGTAACCTGAAAACCCACCTTTTCAGGAAAGCCTACCATCTGCAATGAGCATGCTGCCACCACACAGCCACAAGAACAGCCTATACCCTCACCTACTGTGTTCTCGACTTCCCTTATATATTGTAAGCTCTTGTGGGCAGGGTCCTCTACCCCTATGTACCAGTCTGTTAATACTTTCTTGTTTACTTTGTTTTTTTTATTTCTGTGTAACCCCAGCTGGATGTACAGCGCCATGGAATTAATGGCACTTTAAATTAAATAATAATAATAACTCAAAAGTTAGGGATATTTGGCTTGTGGGTGAAAATTCAGGATGAACCTAAAATGCACTCTAACCTTTACAGGTGCACTTAATTTGATTGTCTCGAACAAGGTATCGGCTTATCGGCAAAATTCAGGTGTTTGATGAATCACACAATACATTTTCTGGTTCAACTAAAATAGGTATTTAAACAGTCCTCCTCATCATGCTGTACACATTTTCACATCATGAGACCAAGATGACACCTAACAATTGATCAACATTACCTCACCATTGCGAGACTTCAAGCAGGATGTTCTTGTAAATTTTCTTTATTTTAAGTGATTGTAAAGAATATATAAGTGTCAAAGTTAAAACACACTTTGACATTTTTATAAATGACAATAATATTCAAGCAGGATGTTCTCAGACAGAAGTGGCTGCTGAGCTTAGAGTGTCACAGAGTGTCATCAGCAGGTTGCAACAGAGATACAGAGAGACTGGAAGAGTTACAGAAAGGCATAGAAGTGGACATCCTTTAGCCACATCCCACACTGATGACCGCCTCATTTTGAACAATGCCCTGCGGAACCGGATGATGAATGCCAAACAACTCCAGGCACATTTAAGGGAGGTGAAAGGCACCCAAGTGTCACATCAGACATTTCAAAACCATTTACATCAGGGTGTTTTGTGTGCTAGACAACCTGCAAGGGTACCTAACCACAGGCATCATCTTCTTGCATGGGCCAGGGAGCATCTAAGCTTGACAAGGGAACAGTGGGCCTCAGTGCTGTTTAGTGATGTTTGCTCGATTTACACTGAGCAGAAATGATGGCAGTCAACAATGTTGGAGATGTCAAAGAGCACTATGCATCAGCCACTGTTTGCCTTTGGTGGTGGAGGTGTTACAGTGTGGGCAGGTGTGTCTAGTTAATCCAGAACTGACCTACACCACTGTTTTTGGCTTTTGTTTCAATAAGTATATGTAGACGCAGTATATATATATATATATATATATATATATATAAAGGAGAAAAATCCACAGCACATCCAAGTTGTAAAAAGTAAAAGACGGCTTTATTCACCAGACACGCGACGTTTCGATCCGCTCAATGGGATCTTTTTCAAGCAGTGACAAAAGTGGGCAGTGCATAGTGCATATTTATGCAGTTTAAACATCATTAGATAATTGATAAATCAAATACATTTAGTACATATAATATAATAAAAAACAGCAATACAAATATTTGAGTGTATCACAATGGCAATATTCAATCTTATACAATACAGTATATACATCAAAAATATGACATAATGTATTAATTGTGGTGATAGTGAGAGCAGGTGCAAATCATTTCTAATACCCTAATAATCTAAAGTGCACAGGTGTACCTTTAGTTGAGGATGACATGAATCGTGGGAGCATGGAGTCAAGACACATGGATCTCGGCGTATCCGACAATGCAGTGCGCATGTCCAAGGACCTTTCTAAGCAGCTCAGTCACGTGATCGCACGTAAGCCGGTCTCGTAGTGCGCATGTCCAAGGACCTTGAAGCATGTGATCGCACCACGTGATCACGTACCCGATCACGTGACTAGATACATCACGTCACAGGAAAAAAGGAATTCCGAGTACTTCGTACCCTACGTGACTTAGGAACAACTGATCATAGATCTGATCTTGTGTTCCAATATGTAATTAGATAGTACACAGGTTAGACAAATCATATCAAAACACTGGTCGATATTGAGGAGTGGACATGGGGAAATTGAAGAATTTCTTCTTCCTCCCCTCATGTCATACAAGAGAGCTAAAAACCTTAAAGATAAAATAATACATACTGACATAGGTCCACAAAAAGAATCTGGTCAGACCTTTTTACGTTGCCCAAAATTGGGTAGTTTCCCCTGTTTAAATTGTATCAACTGTCGCTATATGCAGAAAGGTAGTTTCTTTCTGCATCCATCGACACAGAAAAAATACCAAATCAAATATTATTTAACATGCGAATCTTCATTCGTTGTATACATTCTTTGGTGCCCATGTCAGTTATTATACGTGGGAGAAACCTCATTGGATTTTAAAAGTCGAATTAATCAACATCGGTACACTATCCGTAAAAAACGGATGGATCTTCCAGTTCCAAAACACTTTACTGACATGTGCCACAAAGAAAGGGACCTCAAATTTATGTTAATAGACCACATTCCTACTCCCCGTAGAGGTGGCAATAGACACACTTTACTTAAGAAGTGTGAGATCCGATGGATTGCTAGACTAAACACTTTGAGACCCCAAGGGTTAAATGTGGATTATAGACCCTGGTTATTGTCTTGAGTGATCATGTTGGGATTCTGCTCGCCTGCTCCTGTCTTGAATTATTTGTGGCAGTGCTCCTTGTTGAAATAACAGGGTAATTCTATATATTGTTTTTATTATCTTTAGGAGATGGTGACAATTGATCTGGTTTAGGCCAGGGGAGAATGGTGTAAAATCAACCAATTGGATCAACATAGGACCTGGATCAGTTTTTCTTCACCCCCTCTTTCCCCTCCTTTTTTCCCCCTTTTTCGTACACAGTATTATCTCTTTGGATATTATATTATATGATTAATTTGTTCTGCACTTGACACATTGACAGTCCCATACGCGGCACTGTCGTGATAGACCGGCGATGTCCAGAGGATGGCCTGCATCTTCCGACCGATCATGCGGTGGTGCATTTGGAGTCAGTGGTATCAGAGAGATAGGCGACACAGGATTTTTCTAATGGGTGTTATATATGATTGCCCCCCAGCCTAGAGGATGATCCCGGGCGGTCACATTGGATTCCCATAAATGGGATCCTGTGAACAGGGGATTATCCCAACCTGTGGTTATGCGGTGACAACCGGACCACAGTGGTTGTGTTCCTCGATATGACTGGGAGGCACTAGAATGACCATTTTTTGAGTTAACAACTCGATTTGGTATCTGGCGGTACTACCGCACACTGTACACCTTCTTTTACTTCTCTTTACAATAACGGTACTTCCGTCCAATAGTTGCCTGCGAATCTCCTTGATGAACCACGGACCCATATGCATATGCCTCTTTTCATCAGAGCCGGTAATTTGCGGCCAACACTGAGACGTGGCCGGCGATCATGATATGCTGATACGGACAATGGTTCTGTACATGTACCTATTTGCAGACACTATGAAAATCATGTTATTTAACTAAATAATCTATATGTGTACGTTTTCCAAGAGGGGGCGATTACATATTGGAACACAAGATCAGATCTATGATCACTTGTTCCTAAGTCACGTAGGGTACGAAGTACTCGGAATTCCTTTTTTCCTGTGACGTGATGTATCTAGTCACGTGATCGGGTACGTGATCACGTGGTGCGATCACATGCTTCAAGGTCCTTGGACATGCGCACTACGAGACCGGCTTACGTGCGATCACGTGACTGAGCTGCTTAGAAAGGTCCTTGGACATGCGCACTGCATTGTCGGATACGCCGAGATCCATGTGTCTTGACTCCATGCTCCCACGATTCATGTCATCCTCAACTAAAGGTACACCTGTGCACTTTAGATTATTAGGGTATTAGAAATGATTTGCACCTGCTCTCACTATCACCACAATTAATACATTATGTCATATTTTTGATGTATATACTGTATTGTATAAGATTGAATATTGCCATTGTGATACACTCAAATGAGGTACAGACTTTGATTGTGAAATTATTATTTGTATTGCTGTTTTTTATTATATTATATGTACTAAATGTATTTGATTTATCAATTATCTAATGATGTTTAAACTGCATAAATATGCACTATGCACTGCCCACTTTTGTCACTGCTTGAAAAAGATCCCATTGAGCGGATCGAAACGTTGCGTGTCTGGTGAATAAAGCCATCTTTTAGTTTTTACAACTTGGATGTGCTGTGGATTTTTCTCCTTTATATCCCTGGAGGTGGATCGCCTCCTCAGCCGCTGGCACTCCGACCGTACTGTCCAGATAGCTGTGCTGCCCACACCTTTCTACCTATATATATATATATATATATATATATATATACAGTACAGACCAAAAGTTTGGACACACCTTCTCATTCAAAGAGTTTTCTTTATTTTCATGACTATGAAAATTGTAGATTTACACTGAAGGCATCAAAACTATGAAGTAACACATGTGGAATTATATACATAACAAGAAAAATTGAAACAACTGAAAATATGTCACATTCTAGGTTCTTCAAAGTAGCCACCTTTTGCTTTGATTACTGCTTTGCACACTCTTGGCATTCTCTTGAAGAGCTTCAAGAGGTAGTCACCTGAAATGGTCTTCCAACAGTCTTGAAGGAGTTCCCAGAGATGCTTAGCACTTGTTGACCCTTTTGCCTTCACTCTGCGGTCCAGCTCACCCCAAACCATCTCGATTAGATTCAGGTCCGGTGACTGTGGAGGCCAGGTCATCTGGCGCAGCACCCCATCACTCTCCTTCATGGTCAAATAGCCCTTACACAGCCTGGAGGTGTGTTTGGGGTCATTGTCCTGTTGAAAAATAAATGATGGTCCAACTAAACGTAAACCGGATGGAATAGCATGCCGCTGCAAGATGCTGTGGTAGCCATGCTGGTTCAGTATGCCTTCAATTTTGAATAAATCCCCAACAGCTTGGAACCAAGCATGTAGAGTCCATCCGTTCACCTTTTCTGCGTCGCACAAAGACACGGTGGTTGGAACCAAAGATCTCAAATTTGGACTCATCAGACCAAAGCACAGATTTCCACTGGTCTAATGTCCATTCCTTGTGTTCTTAAGCCCAAACAAGTCTCTTCTGCCTGCTGCCTGTCCTTAGCAGTGGTTTCCTAGCCATGAAGGCCTGATTCACACAGTCTCCTCTTAACAGTTGTTCTAGAGATGTGTCTGCTGCTAGAAATCTGTGTGGCATTGACCTGGTCTCTAATCTGAGCTGCTGTTAACCTGCGATTTCCGAGGCTGGTGACTCAGATGAACTTATCCTCCGCAGCAGAGGTGACTCTTGGTCTTCCTTTCCTGGGGCGGTCCGCATGTGAGCCAGTTCTTTGTAGCGCTTGATGGTTTTTGTGACTGCACTTGGGGACACTTTCAAAGTTTTCCCAATTTTTCGGACTGACTGACCTTCATTTCTTAAAGTAATGATGGCCACTCGTTTTTCTTTACTTAGCTGCTTTTTTCTTGCCATAATACAAATTCTAACAGTCTTTTCAGTAGGACTATCAGCTGTGTATCCACCTGACTTCTCCACAAGGCAACTGATGGTCCCAACCCCATTTATAAGGCAAGAAATCCCACTTATTAAACCTAACAGGGCACACCTGTGAAGTGAAAAACATTTCAGGTGACTACCTCTTGAAGCTCATCAAGAGAATGCCAAGAGTGTGCAAAGCAGTAATCAAAGCAAAAGGTGGCTACTTTGAAGAACCTAGAATATGACATATTTTCAGTTGTTTCACATTTTTTTGTTATGTATCTAATTCCACGTGTGTTAATTCATATTTTTGATGCCTTCAGTGTGAATCTGCAATTTTCATAGTCATGAAAATAAAGAAAACTCTTTGAATGAGAAAGTGTGTCCAAACTTTTGGTCTCTACTGTATATATATATATATATATATATATATATATATATATATATTTATATATAATTAATTAAAATTTACAGCAGATGATCTTCAATTGGAATGCTTTTATTTGCTGAGTACATTAGGTAGACATGTGGAAGTTTGTGTTAATGATTTCGGTGCATAGGCCTTCGTCAGACATTGCGATTATAATAGAACAAAATTAATCAAGACATATAACAACAAAAAATAAATTACTGATACATCCTATACAAGACTAATGTAACATAAAAAAATGGCCATCTACTTCGGAGCAGGTATTATCAATCTCATTAGCAGTCATACCTCAATAAGTTTTCAAAATGATAACATATTAATTTGTGGGTAATAGTCGATATCACAAGCTAACTCAATAACCATCAGGCTATATCACATCAGACAAAATAAACACATGAAAGCGACAAGACACAATTACAAGTTTTGATGCTCAATACATGATGTGTGGTACAAAACCAGCTGACTATATAGTACATGATTCCAATAAAGTGCTGAGTGTATAATATAGGATACAGAGCGTCGACTTATACAATATAGGGCAAAAAAATAGAATGCTGAGCACACATTGCATGTAAAGGTCAGGATGCTATGTCCATATTATACTGTAGGGCATATCTGCCAGGGTGTTGACTGAATAATACAAGGTGCCATGACTACATTAACTGTCTGGTGGTCGCCCCATCTACTTTCAAGGTATTAAGTCCACCGTAATGGTGGTAGCTGGATCAATATTCAATGAAAAATCATGAAGGAAGAGGACACTTTTCCAACTTCAATGTTATATATAGGACCACAGAGATAAACAGTACGCCTTAATGTCACTATTAACATAGCCACCAATTGTGGTGGAGTAATCAATAGAGGTCACAGCCAAATTTAATATGGTGTATCCTGTTGTCCCTGTTTGTCTACTTAAAACCTCATATGCAGGCCATGATCCCCATTAGTGAGACTTACCTATGCTACAGTCGGTAGCCAGGTTAGAGAGGGTGTTCACACCAAGTAAAGTGGTGCATATAGCACCTTGAAGGAAGAGGTGTACCTGAGGACCGCATTCTACCTACTTTAAATACTATAGGTAATTGTATGCCGCTCAGGTGGCAGCCTGAGTGCACGCTGAATGCGATGAAAGCCATGAGTTCCACCTACCGGAAGTGAATCGGGCGGTGGAACGCATCAAAACGGTAAATGTGTTCCATACAAACCGGAAGTGCGCTCCATGGGCCGGAAAGAGACCGCCAGTGGAACGCATAGTAAGGTTTTGTGGCAGGTTTCGTATAGAATAACGAGAGAGTATAGACCCTATAAGTCAAGAGGAGATAAGGACAGGGATATCAGTATTAGTGTTGATCACGTATATTCGAATTGCGAATTTTAATCGAGAATTTCGTCACTTCGAGAATTTGCGAATATTTAGAATATCACTAAATATATTCGTAATCGCGAATATTCGATTTTTTTTTAGAATACCAGTTCATGCAAATTCTTAAGCGAAAATGTTTATGCAAATTTTATGCGAATTTTCAGACATGGGAAGGTGCCCTGTCTTCCGAGTTTGTAAGAATACTTGTTGTGGTAAGTGTGTGCCCGGGCCTATGTCTGCCCTCACCAGGGTGTCCCGTAGGTTCTTAGGTCTACGGTTACATGGTAATATGGGATTACCAAATTCTTCTATTTTAGGGCATGTTTTTTTCAGGAGGGGCCAGTGGTTGCGAGTGATGTTGAGGGCCTTCACTGTACTAGGCTGAAAGGTATATACAAATGGAATCCATTTTGAAATGTTGCAATGTTTACATTTAATTTGTGGAACCTCTAAAACATGTGTTGGGTACTTCCTGTCTTTGAATCGTTGTTTCATTACCTCTAATCTCTTATTACAGGTTGATGTGTCCTCTACTATGGTCTGTACCCTTTTGAACTGAGAGTTGGGAAGATATTTTTTCATCGCAGGGGGATGGAAACTACTGAAATGTAAAAAGTTGTTTTATCAGTTGGTTTGCGATACAAGTCTGTTGCTTGTCTGCCTGAGGGGTGTTTTGTAACCAATGTATCCAAAAATTCAATGGAAAGGGTATTGTGGTGAATAGTGAATTGTAACTCAGGATAAATTGAATTCAAGAAGTTGTGAAAGGAAAATAGTCTATCCTTTGGTCCTGTCCAGATTCAAAATATATCATCAATGTATCTCTTCCAAACCATGCTGTGGGTCATAAATAACTCATTAGTGTATATTTATGTCTCCTCTAAGTCCGCCATGTAACAATTAGCGTAGGGTGGTGCCACATTATACCCCATTGCGGTTCCCTGTTTCTGTAAATAAAACGTGTCCTAAAACATAAAAAAGTTGTTGTGCAGAACTGTTCTCAGGAGATCGAGACATAGAGCAATTACCCCTTTGTGTAAATCTGTTCTAAGTAGCATTCTGTTGACTGCTTCTATACCCTTGTCATGGTGAATGGATGTATACAAGCTGGTCACATCCCAGGTCACTAGGATGGTTTCTGTTGGTAAGGGTTCCAATTGTCTTATTAATCGGAGAAAGGATGTTGTGTCAAGAAGAAAGGACTTAGTTTCCTTGACCAGAGGTGTAAGAACTTTTTCAAGAAATTTGGACAACGGTGATAGGATGGAATCAGTAGATGCCACTATAGGACGTCCGGGTGGATTCTGTACGTTTTTATGAATTTTTGGCAGGACATAGAATACCGGTATTATTGGATGTGACTGCATTAAGAATTTGAATGTGGAGTTGTCTATAACTTTTTTAGAGAGGTAGTATCAAAGGGTGTCTTCAATATGGGTGGTAATGCTGGGTGATGGATTTTTGGTGAGTTTCTGATAAACCGTGGTGTCTTTTGGTTGGCGTAGTATCTGTTGCGTACTGTGTTTTGTCCATGATTACCAGTGCCCCACCCTTGTCTGCTGGTTTAAAGACTAATTCCTTGGATTGTTTCAGAGAATGAAGTGCCTCTCTTTCTGTGTTAGTGAGGTTGTTGAAATATCTGTATTTCCCCTGTGTGATTTGGTTCTGAAAAAGGTTGATGTCTCTCTGAACTAAACTAATAAAAGTTTCCACTGCATGCTAAACCTGCTGCAAAACCTTACTATGCATTCCACGGCGGACTTAATACCTGGAAAGTAGATGGGGCGACCACCGGACAGTCAATGTAGTCATGGCACCTTGTATTATTCAGTCAACACCCCGGCAGATATGCCCTACAGTTTAATATGGACCTAGCATCCTGACTTTTACATGCAATGTGTACTCAGAGTCCTATTTTCTTGCCCTATATTGTATAAGTCGACGCTCTGTATCCTATATTATGCACTCAGCACTTTATCGGAATCATGTACTATATATTCAGCATTCTGATTTTGTACCACACATCATGTATTGAGCATCAAAACTTGTAATTGTGTCTTGTCGCTTTCATGTGTTTTTTTTTTGTCTGATGTGATATAGCCTGATGGTTATTGAGTTAGCTTGTGATATCGACTATTACCCACAGGTGAATATGTTATCATTTTGAAAACTTATTGAGTTATGACTGCTGATGAGATTGATAATACCTGCTCCGAAGTAGATGGCCATTTTTTTATGTTACATCAGTCTTATATGGGCTGTATCAGTTATTTCTTTTTCGTTGTTCTATGTCTTGATGAGTTTTGTTCTATTATAATCGCAGTGTCTGATGAAGGCCTACGCGCCGAAAACATTAACACGAACTGCCACATGTCTACCTAACGTACTCAGCAAATAAAAGCATTCCAATTGAAGATCATCTGCTGTGATTTTTAATTAATTAATTAATTAATTATATATATATATATATATATATATATATATATTAGTGATGAGCGGCATGGGTCATATTCGAATTCGCGATATTTCACGAACATGTTTTAGAATATTCGTTGAATATTCAAAAATTCGCGATTTTTTTTTCTTGAAAAAAATCGGCAAGGTAATGATTGTGTAATATGCGAATTTTCGTAATTCGAATTTTCGGATTCGAATTTTTATTGCAAATTTTCAATTTACAACTATTAGACAAAGAAGATTATAGCACTATTAGCTAAATTGCTCTATATTCGATTTTTGGAATATTCGCTATATTGCTATAACAGTTTTTTCGAATATTTGTAATATATAGCAATATAGCAAATATTCGGAAAAAAAACAAATATAGAGCAATTTAGCTATTATAGTGCTATAATCTTTTTTTTATAGTTGTAATTTTTTTCCAATCTGAACTTCAGATGAGAAAAAAATTACAACTATTAGACAAAGAAGATTATAGCACTATATTAGCTAAATTGCTCTATATTCGTTTTTTTTTTTCGAAAATTAGTAATATTCTAAAACAAGAATATATAGCAATATAGCGAATATTCGAAAAAAAATGAATATTGAGCAATTTAGCTAATATAGTGCTATAATCTTCTTTGTCTAAGTTTAAAAATTCGCAATAAAAATTCTAATCCGAAAATTCGAATTACGAAAATTTGCATATTACACAATCGTTACCTTGCCGATTTTTTCAAGAAAAAAAAATCGTGCATTTTCGAATATGAGCCCTGCCGCAAATCACTACTCCTAAAGTCAAGTATATTGCAGCCTTCTTATTGGCCCACAAGCTAGAAGCAGGAAGGGATCACGTGTACTGATTAAAAAAATAAAATAAAAAAATAAATCGGAAAAAAATCGAATATTCGAAATTACGAATATATATAACTATATTCGAAATATTCGCAAATTTTCGAAGTACCTATATTCGCGATAAAAATTCAAATTCGAATATTCGTGATCAACACTAATATATATACTGCGTATACATATACTTATTGAAACAAAAGCCAAAAACAGTGGTGTAGGGCAGTTCTGGATAAGCTAGACACTGCCGCCTACACTGTAACACCTCCACCACCAAAGGCAAACAGTGGCTGATGCATAGTGCTCTTTGACGTCTCCTTTGACATATAGGGGCTGATAGATGGCTGACATATGGGGCTGATATATGGCTGACATATAGGGGCTGATAGATGGCTGATATATGGGGGCTAATAGATGGCTGACATATGGGGGCTAATAGATAGCTGAAGGTTGGGGGATTTATCTGAGGCATTGGGGGTCTGATCTGAGGTCTGATTGACATTGGGGGTCTGATTGAGGCTTTAAGCTGAGGTCTGATTAACATTGGGGGGTCTGATTGCTGATCTGACCTGAGGTGTAATGGAAAATATTTTTTTTCTTATTGTTCTCCTCTAAAACCTAGGTGCGTCTTAAGGGCCGGTGCGTCTTATAGGGGAAAAATACTGTGTGTGTGTGTGTATATATTTATTGTGGGGGTCAGCTCAATAGTAGTAGGCACAGCAGTCAGAGACAGTGACACAATGGCACAGTTCACACAGGGATTTGCCTGTTTTCTTTATTCTCGTCCACAAACAAAATATAAGGCCTTTACATTCAGGCAAAGATACAAAATAAATTCCTACTCGGCTGAGCACTAACTAAACATAAAATCACCCTTTCTATAAGGGCGGCCTACTACCAGCCACACGACACAATTTAAAATAAACTCACAGTGTCCTTTTTGTTGCTTTTGTTGCTTTAGCAGACTTCTGTAGCAAAGGTGAAAGCCAGTCAGTTCAACCAGTCCCCACCCAGACATGCTCATAGTGCACACTTTTATAGCCCAGAAATGAGCTGAGCTCCATCACCTGGCTGAGAGCTCTATATGAAACCTGTTCTGGACAGGAAGGGAATGAGGAGCCTCGCTACCAACCTGCATCCTCATTCCAATAAAATCCAGGCCCGACAACACAATTTACCAAAGTCTTCAGCAAACTATGCTTTGCTAAGGCAGACCATCTTTTCCTGGATTTCTGACATCTCACCCAGGTTTCCTAGTTGAGATATCCACCTCCTGTAGCATAGTACATGGTATATTAAAGAAACCTAGGGGAAATAAAACGATTCTCTACTACTTTTCCAGTCACTCTCTCACAATATATATATATAGTGACAATGTGTCTTGCAAGCTCACTTTACTAGGGGTTAAAGGTAGGGGGTATAGTCAGTCTATTGCGCACAAGGAGGACAAGGAGACAGAAGTGCATTTGAATTGACATCCTGCCAGTTCATTTCCATAGGGTGCATTAAACAAAATCATAAACAAAACACCTAGCCTTGTCCAGGCTCTAACTAAACATTAGAACCTTTCTAAGACGTGGCTGAGCTATCCTCAGTCCAACTAAATAAAGACACAGTTTGTACAGCAACCTACAGTAAAATGTGAAAGTTTGGGCAACCTTGTTAATCGTCATGATACACAGGTGAATCCAATTATGAGAAAGAGTATTTAAGGGGGTCAATTGGAAGTTTCCCTCCTCTTTTAATTTTCTCTGAAGAGTAGCAACATGGGGGTCTCAAAACAACTCTCAAATGACCTGAAGACAAAGATTGTTCACCATCATGGTTTAGGGGAAGGATACAGAAAGCTGTCTCAGAGATTTCAGCTGTCTGTTTCCACAGCTAGGAACATATTGAGGAAATGGAAGACCACATGCACAGTTCAAGTTAAGGCTCGAAGTGGCAGACCAAGAAAAATCTCGGATAGACAGAAGCAACGAATGGTGAGAACAGTCAGAGTCAACCCACAGACCAGCACCAAAGACCTACAACATCATCTTGCTGCAGATGGAGTCACTGTGCATCGTTCAACCATTCAGCGCACTTTACACAAGGAGATGCTGTATGCGAGAGTGATGAAGAGGAAGCCTTTTCTCTGCCCACAGCACAAAAAGTGCCGCTTGAGGTAGGCTAAAGCACATTTGGACAAGCCAGCTTCATTTTGGAATAAGGTGCTGTGGACTGATGAAACAAAAATTTAGTTATTTGGCCATAGCAAGTGGGGTTATGCATGGAGGAAAAAGAACACAACATTCCAAGAAAAACACCTGCTACCTACAGTAAAATATGGTGGTGGTTCCATCATGCTGTGGGGCTGTGTGGCCAGTGCAGGGACTGGGAATATTGTCAAAGTTGAGGGACGCATGGATTCCACTCAGTATCAGCAGATTCTGGAGACCAATGTCCAGGAATCAGTGACAAAGCTGAAGCTGTGCCAGGGCTGGATCTTTCAACAAGACAACAACCCTAAACACTGCTCAAAATCCAATAAGGCATTTATGCAGATGAACAAGTTCAACATTCTGGAATGGCCATCTCAGTCCCCAGACCTGAATATAATTGAATGATTTTCCAAATTTATTACATAAAGTCATGATTTTATGAAAGACACGGAGACGAGTATTGCTTAACCTCTTCTTTACTGAACCACACAGCAGCAAAGAAAATACAATAATATAATCCACCAATGGGTGAATAGCCCCTCCTCCTAGCCACAGTATAAAGAGATCTCCTCTCAAGTCCTTCTTCCTCTTTCTTTGCTGCTGCCACTCAGTTAAGTATTTCACCCACTTTTGTGGTTTATATGAACGATTTAAAATCATGACGATTAACAAGGTTGCCCAAACTTTTGCATCCCACTGTGTATATATATATATATATATATATATATATATAGTTGCAAGAAAAAGTATGTGAACCCTTTGGAATGATATGGATTTCTGCACAAATTGGCCATAAAATGTGATCTGATCTTCATCTAAGTCACAAAAATAGACAATCACAGTCTGCTTAAACTAATAACACACAAAGAATTAAATGTTACCATGTCTTTATTTAACACACCATGTAAATATTCACAGTGCAGGTGGAAAAAGTATGTGATCCCCTAGACTAATGACATCTCCAAGAGCTAATTGGAGTGAGGTGTCAGCCAACTGGAGTCCAATCAATGAGTTGAGATTGGAGGTGTTGGTTACAGCTGCCCTGCACTATAAAAAACACACAACAGTTCTGGGTTTGCTTTTCACAAGAAGCATTGCCTGATGTGAATAATGCCTCGCACAAAAGAGCTCTCAGAAGACGTATGATTAAGAATTGTTGACTTGCATAAAGCTGGAAAGGGTTATAAAAGTATCTCCAAAAGCCTTGCTGTTCATCAGTCCACGGTAAGAAAAATTGTCTATAAATGGAGAAAGTTCAGCACTGCTGCTACTCTCCCTAGGAGTGGCTGTCCTGTAAAGATGACTGCAAGAGCAGACTGCTCAATGAGGTGAAGAAGAATCCTAGAGTGTCAACTAAAGACTTACAAAGTCTCTGGCATATGCTAACATCCCTGTTAGTGAATCTACAATACGTAAAACACTAAATAAGAATGGATTTCATATGAGGATATCACAGAGGAAGCCACTGCTGTCCAAAAAAAACATTGCTGCACGTTTACAGTTTGCACAAGAGCACCTGGATGTTCCACAGCAGTACTGGCAAAATATTCTATGGACAGATGAAGCCAAAGTTGAGTTGTTTGGAAGAAACACACAACACTATATGTGGAAAAAAAGAGGCACAGCACACCAACTTCCAAACCTCATCCCAACTGTGAAGTATGGTGGTGGGGGCATCATGGTTTGGGGCTGCTTTGCTGCGTCAGGGCCTAGACGGATTGTTATCATCGAAGGAAAAAATAATTCCCAAGTTTATCAATATATTTTGCAGGAGAACTTAAGGCCATCTGTCCACCAGCTGAAGCTCAACAGAAGATGGATGTTGCAACAGGACAACGACCCAAAGCATAGAAGTAAATCAACAACAGAATGTCTTAAACAGAAGAAAATACACCTTCTGGAGTGGCCCAGTCAGAGTCCTGACCTCAACCCGATTGAGATGCTGTGGCATGACCTCAAGAAAGCGATTTACACCAGATATCCCAAGAATATTGCTGAACTGAAACAGTTCTGTAAAGAGGAATGGTCAAGAATTACTCCTGACCGTTGTGTACGTCTGATCTGCAACTACAGGAAACGTTTGGTTGAAGTTATTGCTGCCAAAGGAGGTTCAACCAGTAATTCAATCCAAGGGTTCACATACTTTTTCCACCTGCACTGTGAATGTTTACATGGTGTGTTTAATAAAAACATGGTAACATTTAATTCTTTGTGTGTTATTAGTTTAAGCAGACTGTGATTGTCTATTGTTGTGACTTAGATAAAGAACAGATCACATTTTATGACCAATTTGTGCAGAAATCCATATCATTCCAAAGGGTTCACATACTTTTACTTGCAACTGTATATATATACACAGGGGCGTTGCTAGGGTCTCAAAAGAACCGGGGCCTAAGCCCCAATGAATATGGCCCAATGCTCTAAGTGGACAAACTGTCCCCCCCCCACACACTATACAGAAGGACATACCTGTCACATCCAGGGCCTCCCAGGTGACTTCTCCTCCAATGTAGATCTTCTCTGTCATCATCTTCTCGATTTGGTCCGTACAACTATTTTCAGCCGCCTCATCTCTGCCGAATGTGAAACACAAACATCTTAGCTTCCTCACTTTTCTATTATCATCTCCCAAACTGGAGTCCCCACAGTATTACCCTGCTGCTCGCCTCCCCCCCCAATACCCCCCAAATACTATACTGAAGAAATATGAGTGCCCCCATAGTAATAGTGATTCATATTTTCCCATCAATAGTAATTCCCTTCTAGAATGCCCTCATTAGTAATACTGCCTCCTACAGTGCCCCCAACCTTGATAATGCTCCCCAAGAGTGCCCCCATTAGTAGAAGAGCCCTTCTGTATTTATAATATCCTCGCACAGCCCCCAGTAGTAATAAGCCCCCCATATTGTTCTTAGTAGAAATATGGTGGATCTATAAGTCCTTCCTATAGAGCCCCCAGTAGTAATAAGAATGTCTATAGTGTCCCCTGGATTTGCAGTGCCCCTTGTAGTTATATTCCTCCCTCCACCATACAGTCCTATCTAAATAACATCACATCATCTCTCCTGCCCCCTCCAAAATACAGTCCTATGTAAATAGCATCACTCCCCTCCCTTCAGCCCCTCCAATATATTATCCCATGTAAAAAACACTATTTCCCTCCCTCCGCCATATAGTCCCATGTAAATAACATCACACCATATTTCCAGCCCCCTTCAAAATACAGTCCCATGTAAATAACATAATCTCCTCTCCAGTCACCTCCAACATGAAATCCAATGTAAACATCACCCCCTGAACACTCAGTCCCATGTAAATAACATTATACCCCCCCCACCAGCCACCTTCAACATACAGTCCCATGTAAATAACATTGCCCCTCAACATTCAATCCCATGTAAATAACATCACTCCCTCCCTCAGACCCCTGTAACATTTAGTCCCATGTAAATAACATCACTCCCTCCCCCAGCCACATCCGGAATACAGTCCCATGTAAATAACATCCCTCCCTCCCCCAGCCGCCTCTAACAAACAGTCCCGTGTAAATAACATAATCCCCTCCCACAGCCGCCTTCAGCATACAGTCCCATGTAAATAACATCACCCTTCCCCAGCCCCCTCTAACATTCAGTCTCATGTAAGTAACATCACTCCCTCCCACAGCCGCCATCAATAGTGTTGAGCAAACCTGTGTTTTAAGTTTGGCGTCTAAAGTTCGTATTCGGGTTATTGAAGAATCCCACGACAGAATTCGGAATCCATATTGGGATTCTTCGATAACCAGAAGACGAACTTAAGACACCAAACTTAAACCACAAGTTTGCTCAATACTAAACATCAACATACAGTCTCATGTAAATAACATCACTACATCCCAGCTCCGTCCAACATGCAGTGCCATGTAAAAAACATCACTCCCTCCTACAGCCACCATCAACATACAGTCCCATGTAAATAACATCACTCCCTCCTACAGCCACCATCAACATACAGTCCCATTTAAATAACATGACCCCCTTCCCAGCCACCTCCAACACACAGTTCCATGTAAATAACATCCCTCCCTTCAGCCCTAATTTACAGTCCCAGTTAAATAACCACACCTCCGGAATACAATTCCATGTAAATAACATCCCTCCCTCCCCCAGCCGCCTCTAACAAACAGTCCCATGTAAATAACATAATCCCCTCCCACAACCGCCTTCAACATACAGTCCCATGTAAATAACATCACCCTGCCCCAGCCCCCTCTAACATTCAGTCTCATGTAAGTAACATCACTCCCTCCCACAGCCACCATCAATAGTGTCGAGCGAACCTGTGTTTTAAAGGGATTCTGTCACCAGGTTTCACCCCCTCCAGATAAAAATATGGTTATGTTCAGGGAGCTTTAACCATTCCTAATGTGGTCTTATAAATGTAATCTGTAGGCTCATTTTGCTAAAAAAAAAAACACTATTACTAACCTGTCATTCATAAAAATAAGGTGCCCAAGGGGATGTAAATGGCTCCAAGCTGCCGCCCGCACCTGCTGCCGTTCGTGCCCAGCGCCGCCTCATAATCTTCTGTGACGCCTCCTGCTCTCTCTCTCTCTCTCCCTCCCGCCCCTCCTCCTGCTGCTGTAAGGTTGCTGTGACGTCTCCTGCTCTCCCTCCCTCCCCCCTCCTCCTGCTGTGACGTCTCCTGCTCTCCCTCCCTCCCCCCTCCTCCTGCTGTGACGCCTCCTGTTCTCCCTCCCTCCCCCCTCCCCCCTCCTCCTGCTGTAACATCGCAATGTTACAGCAGGAGGAGGGGGGAAGGAGAGAGGGAGAGCAGGAGGCGTTACAGCAGGAGGAGGGGGGAGGGAGAGCAGGAGACGTCACAGCAGGAGGAGAGGGGAGGGAGGGAGAGCAAGAGACGTCACAGCAACCTTACAGCAGCAGGAGGAGGGGGGGAGGGAGAGAGAGAGAGCAGGAGGCCTCACAGAAGATTATGAGACGGCGCTGGGCATGAACGACAGCAGGTGCGGGCGGCAGCTTGGAGCCATTTACATCCCCTTGGGCACCTTATTTTTATGAATGACAGGTTAGTAATAGCGTTTTATTTTAGCAAAATGAGCCTACAGATTACATTTATAAGACCACATTAGGAATGGTTAAAGCTCCCTGAACACTGAGGAGCCACTGAGGAAGAAGGAAGAAAACCTTCGAAACGCGTCTGGCGTGGAGGATATTGGAGCTGACTAAAACCGGACAACCACAAACTGTAAAATTTGTTATATTGGTCCGGATCGAATAAGCGCTTATAAAGAAAACCAAAAGGAATTGCTGCCTTGAAGCTATTGTGCAGCTACCTAAGGGAGTGATTGAATTGCAGGTGGAACATCTATTCCAATCAAGCCAACACAGCCTGCATTCACAGCACAGCACAGTCAGCGCTTGGAGTGAGGACTGAAGATCCAAAGAATATCAGACCGGATCCTGCAAGCTTTCCAAGCGGCAGTAAGACTCCTTTACCCTGCTATCTACATTACGTGGGACGCCACGGTGGACGGCAGGACTCACTGTAAGTAAGTCATTATCAATACTGCTACATTTATACTGACTGTTGCAATATTATCCCGTTACACTGAGACATACCAGACCTTGGATAGTCTCTGCTGAAACCTGGTGGACTTTAACCCCGTGCTATGCCATAAGAACTGTGTGGATCCAATACTATAAATCTTCTGCCATCTTTAAGTTTCCAGAGACACTTGTTGATTGCACAAAGCTGTCTGAGGATCGAACTTTGCTGGTCTCCAATCACTATTATATACTATATTTTTATGAATGTACACTTATTCACTGAATTTGTAGTGTTGATTTTTGCACTGCGCTATATACCCTGATTAGGGTATTTATATTCACGTTTTTCTTTATTCATTTTTAGTTTCACATCACATTTATTTATTTCTTTGGGGACTAACTTGGTATTCGGTCTTCACCACTGTTGTAGCTGATCCACTACACACAGGCAGTTGGAACAGATTTAGGTTCCACACCTGGCTTTACATCTGGCAGGTCTACCAGATCTCCTGACCTTCTTACCTTATTAGCTATTTCAGCGGATTGAAGTCTCTCTACATTGTCAATCCTTATAAATATACAAAAATTTATTTTATATTTTTAATTGCAATTTTATATCAATTATATTATAATTTTAGATAGGGCATAGAATATTTATGTACTGCTACTAACCTCTATGAATGTTGAGTATTGTCATTAATAAATTAGTATCACATTACTAACTGTGTGGTCCAGATATAAGAGTGCCCATTCTTTTTATACTACAATTGTTTTTCTGGTGGTCGGGGTACGACATCTGACTGGTGCACCTTGCCATCCTGAATCAGGGGTGAGCCGTCCTTTTCTCTATTCTATCATAACCATATTTTTATCTGGAGGGGGTGAAACCTGGTGACAGAATCCCTTTAAGTTTGGCGTCTAAAGTTCGTATTCGGGTTATTGAAGAATCCCACGACGGAATTCGAAATCCATATCGGGATTCTTCGATAACCAGAAGACGAACTTAAGACACCAAACTTAAACCACAAGTTTGCTCAATACTAGCCATCAACATACAGTCCCATGTAAATAACATCACTACATCCCCCAGCCCCCTCCAACATGCCGTGCCATGTAAAAAAAACATCACTCCCTCCTACAGCCACCATCAACATACAGTCCCATGTAAATAACATCACTCCCTCCTACAGCCACCATCAACATACAGTCGCATATAAATAACATGACCCCTCCCCAGCTACCTCCAACACACAGTTTCATGTAAATAATATCCCTCCCTTCAGCCCTAATTTACAATCCCAGTTAAATAACCACAACTCCCAGCATTGCTCTGCCTCTCCCTTCACTTACCTCTCCTCATGTATCAGACATCACTACAGCTTCTTCATCTCTTCACTGCCGTCCTGTCCTGCACTGGTCACATGATAGTGACATCATCGCAGGTCTTTCCCAACCACTGTTTTGCTGGTCACATGACCTGTGATGTCACCACAGGTCCTTCAGCTCTTCCAGTGCATTAGATTCAATTGTATTGCCGTCCTGGGCAGTACAGTTGTATCTAGCTAGCAGGCAGGACATTCATTTGGGGCCTGGGACAAAACATCAGTGGCCCAGGCTCCTGTATATATATATATATATATATATATATATATATATATACACAGTGGATATAAAAAGTCTACACACCCCTTTTAAAATGTCAGGTTTCTGTGATGTAAAAAAATGAGACAAAGATAAATCATTTCAGAACTTTTTCCACCTGTTAATGTGACCTATAAACTGTACCACTCAATTGAAAAACAAAATTAAATCTTTTAGGTGAAGGGAAGAAGACAAGCAAAAAAAATAATAATGTGGTTGCATAAGTGTGCACAACCTTATAACTGGGGATGTAGCTGTGTTCAGAATTAAGCAATCACATTCAAAATCATGTTAAATAGGAGTCAGCATACACCTGCCATCATTTAAAGTGCCTCTGATTAACCCCAAATGATGTTCAGCTGCTCTAGTTGGTCTTTCCTGAAATGTTCTTAGTTGCATCCCACAGCAAAAGCCATGGTCCACAGAGAGCTTCCAAAACCTCACAGGGATCTCACTGTTTAAATGTATCAGTCAGGACAAGGGTACAATTTTTTTTCCAAGGCATTAGATATACCATGGAACACAGTGAAGACATCATCAAGTGGAGAAAATATGGCACAACAGTGACATTACCATGAACTAGACATCCCTCAAAAATTGATGAAAAGACAACAAGAAAACTGGTCTGGGAGGCTACCAAGAGGCCTACAGCAACATTAAATGAGCTGCGGGAATATCTGGCAAGTAGTGGCTGAGTGGTACATGTGACAGCAATCTCCCATATTATTCATATGTCTGGGCTATGGGGTAGAGTGGCAAGACGAAAGCCTTTTCTTACAAAGAAAAACATCCAAGCCAGACTACATTTTGCAAAAACACATCTGAAGTCTCCCAAAAGCATGTGGGAAAAGGTGTTATGGTTTCCAAGGTTGAACTTTTGGGACATAATTCCAAAAGATATGTTTGGTGCAAAAACAACACTGCACATCACTAAAAGAACACCATACCCACAGTGAAGCATGATGGTGGCAGCATCATGCTTTTGGGCTGTTTTTCATCAGCTATAACTGGGGCCTTAGTTAAGGTAGAGGCACTGGCGGACATACAGGGGTCGCAGTTGCCTGTGGACCCCCCCCCCCAGGCCGCTGGCAAGGGCCCCGCTGTAATCACATGTAATGGAGCGCTCTGATGGGGCCCGGCATGAAGTACAGTGGCAATTTCTGGCCCCATCAGGGCGCTCCATGCCTCCATTACATGTATAATATGGGAGGGGGGTGCGCACTCACTCACACACACCCGGGCCAGGCAGTTCCGTTTCCATAGTGAAGCAGGGAAACCTCTCTGCTCCCTGCTTCATTGATCTTCAGAGCTCAGGAGCTCCCCCTGCTGTCCCCACATCGCACTGCTGGCTTTGGGAGGAGAGCTTAAAGCACCGGGAATCTGCCTTCAGCACAGCCATCAGAGAGATGAGTGTGGGAGTCTGTCATCAGGGAAGAAGGTAAGTATGTTTTTTTTTCTAACGCTGCAGACTGGGGGCAAGGGGGGGGTAATGGGCACAATTAGAGTGAAGGGGCACAAAAGTAGGCATCTCTACTGAGGGCCACCTAATCTGCCATAACTAATTTAAGGGGGCACCTAATCTGGCATGAGGGGGACATATATGAAGGCATAACTATGAGGGGGCACATATGAAGGCATAACTACTGTTAGGGAGCACGTAATCTGGCATAACCACTGTGAGGGGCACATATCTGGGCATATCTACTTTGGGGGGGCACATAACCAGGCAAAAATACTGTGAAGGGGCACATAATCTGGCATTACTACTGTGAGGGGACACATAATCTGGCATAACCACTCTGAGGGGGCACATATCTGGGCATATCTACTTTTAGGGGGCACATGACTGGGCACAAATACTGTGAAGGGACACATAATCTGACATTACTACTGTGAGGGGGACATAATCTGGCATTACTACTGTGAGGGAGGCACATAGCTGGGCATAACTACTGTAAAGGGACACATATTTGGCATAACTACTGTGAGGGGGCACATATCTGGGCATAACTCCTGTGACAGGAACAAAGGTAGGGCATAACTACTGTGAGGGACAACAAGGTGGGCATAAGTACGGTTACACTTAGGGGAAATGTCCTAGATTACCCTGCTATACATTGGCATGGCTCAGTCTTACAGGCCAGCATAGCGCCCCCTGCTTGTGATTTCACAGGGGCAGTCACCATCCCTTCCTTATGTGATTATTTTTTTTGTATCACCCCAGGGACCTTGTTCTGGATCCAGCTGACGCCAGTGACACCCTGGATGAGGTAGGACCAGATTTTATTAGGACTAGGTGAGTGTAGCCTTGCATTGGGCTTAGGACTCTTTAACACAAGTGGATCCAGTGCGGATGGGTGACGGGGAGAAGGCCCCAGAGATCAGTTTCACAAGGGGGCCTCATGGATTGTGTGTACACCACTGGCTAGAGGGAATTATAAACAGTTCCAAATGCCAGTCAATATTGGCACAAAACCTTCAGGCTTCTGCTAGAAAGCTGAACATGAAGAGGAACTTTATCTTTCAGCATGACAACGATCCAAAGCATACATCCAAATCAACAAAGGAATTAAAGTTTTGGAATGGCCCAAACCGAGCCCAGACCTGAATCCGATTGAAAATCTGTGGGGTGATCTGAAGAGGGCTGTGCACAGGAGATACCCTCACATTCTGACAGATTTGGAGTGTTTTTGCAAAGAAGAATGCGCAAATCTTGCCAACTCAAAAGGTTCCATGCTGATAGACTCATACCCAAAAAGACTGAGTGATGTAATAAAATCAAAAGGTGCTTCAACAAAGTATTAGTTTAAGGTTGTGCACACTTATGCAACCATATTATTTTATTTTTATATTTTTTCTTCCCTCTACCTAAAAGATTTTAGTTTGTTTTTCAATTGAGTTGTACAGTTTATAGGTCACATTAAAGGTGGAAAAAGTTCTGAAATGATTTATCTTTATAAAAAAATTTTTACATCACAGAAACCTGACATTTTAACAGGGGTGTTTACACCAGCCTCACTGTGTGTGCCTTGCTCCAAGTCACCAATTATGAGGATTTGCTCTGGTAGGCAGGGTAAGTGGACACAGAACAGAGGCAAACAGAAACAGTTTGTAAAACAAAACTTTAATGTTTATTCACACAGGAGGAAAAAACTAAGCAACATTTTTCAATCTTAGGGCTGTTTCACACGAGCGGATGCCGTGCGTGGCATCCGCTCCGTGAAAGAGTGCCAAGACCCGATGCGAACTGCAGAGGCACGGAGCATTAACATGACTGATAATGCTCCAGGATAATGCTCCAGGATAGCATTTTTAGATGAGGGCAGAATGGTGTAAATAATAAAAGGCTCAAGACCAAGAAAAATCCAGCTTCCAAGATGCAAAAGGTGGAATCTTTATTGTGTGTTTAAAATCCAATACAAGACATCACAGGTTACAGCAATGCGTTTAAGACTGCAAGTAAATCGTCATGATGAAGGTCCCTGATTTACTTGCAGTCTGAAACGCGTTACTGTAACCTGTGATGTCTTGTATTGGATTTTAAACGCACAATAAAGATTCCACCTTTTGCATCTTGGAAGCTGGATTTTTCTTGGTCTTGAGCCTTTTATTATTTACACCATTCTGCCCTCATCTAAAAATTTTATCCTGACATCCATTTTAAGTATCAGTAGACATGAACAAATTTCTTAAAATTTGATATTGGTCCCAATTAGCTAAAGCATCCAGATTCTATTAAAAAGTGCTCTGATTTCCTGGAAAATCTCTCACTTTCCTTCTCACTTTGTCTATCCCACACTATTATTCTCCCAAATCGAATCACACAAAATTCTGATTCAAACAAATTTTTATTGATTTTTTTAAACATGCTGGTAAAATTTCTGAATTTAGGAATTGATTTACTCATCCCTAATTATCAGGTGTAAAAAAAAAAAAAAAAAAAGAATGGCTTTAAGTCTTATAGTTGAGATTTCAAACAGCAAATTTGGAATAATTTTATTCAAGTAATAAATTAACAAAACAAGAGGTCTGAAAATATACCTAGAGGATACATATAAAGTTAGCCAACACATCAGAAACAGAAACACTACAAGGATGGCTGTTAAATTCAGGAGTGAAGCAGGAGCGGTGACAAGAAAATATTTTTTCAAAATGAAAATGGTCACTATTTATGAACATTAAAGTCACATAGCAAATCTCTGCTATAGCTTTTATTTACAATAGTCAAAGATGATCATGCCCATATTTTAGACTTATAACTTGGTTGTCTATGACCTCAGCTCCAGCTAAAAATAAAAAAAAATATGTGAAAACTACTTTTGAAGAATTGTATCTCTGACACTAAACTTCAATTTGCCAAGAAGAAAATTATTTGCCCTGTGAATGACTTTTCAATTTATACACCTGCAATGATACCACAGAAATTTTCCAAAAACTATTTATCATATCCCTCCCATTTTCATATACTCTTCTTGACACAATAATATTTTTTTATTTTTTTTTCAATAAAACTGTAACTTAAACTAAAAAAGTACATTTTCCCAAAATCGTAACAATGATTTATGTTCAGAAAAATAGCAACTAGATAGAAAAAAAATACTGTTTGCATTAAAAATACATTACATATATAGTATATTATACATGAAAAAAAGAACTCATCATCACTATATCTACAAACTAAATCTAATGCTTGGATTTGGCTTTTCTTATTAAATCTGTTTTAGCAGTGCAGTTTGATAATTTGCAATGCCAACTATTCAGTCAAACAGCTGCAAACAGAATTGGAATCTAAAAAATGAATAAACCTGTAGCTCTATATTATGTATCCATCCGTAAATGTATGCCCCAGATGATTATGAAACTATGGAATTCATGAAGAGATTTTATTGTGCAATGCATTCAGTTGCCTGCTATCACAAGTCATTGCAAAAACCATATGTGATATTCAACCCTCTCTACCTCTTCTTCTGGTTGAGTCATGATCAAGTATTTTCAAATGGAAAAACTTTTGCCATCTATCCAATACTTTACAAATGATGAAGCCTCTTTGCAAAAAAAAGGGTGTTTTTTTAAATATTATTATTAACTCCTTAAGGACACAGCCTTATTTCACCTTAAAGACCAGGCAATTTGTTTGCAAATCTGACCAGTGTCATTTTAAGTGGTGATAACTTTAAAACGCTTTGATTTATCCAGGCCACATAGTAATATCTACAAAAAAAGTTATTACTTTAAATTCCCCATATGTCTACTTCATGTTAGGATCATTTTGGGAATGACATTTTATTTTTGGGGGATGTTACAAGGCTTAGAAGTTTAGAAGTAAATTTTGAAATTTCTCTGAAATTTTCAAAAGCCAACTTTAGAAGGACCAGTTAAGGTCTGAAGTAACTTTGTGAGGCTTACATAATAGAAGCCACCCAAAAATGAACACATTCTAGAAACTACACCCCTCAAGGTATTCAAAACTGATTTTACAAATGTTGTCAACCCTTTAGGTGTTCCACAAGAATTAATGGAAAATAGAGATGCAATTTCAAAATTTCACTTTTTTGGCAGATTTTTCACTTTAATATTTTTTTCCAGTTACAAAGCAAGGGTTAACAGCCAAATAAAACTCAATATTTATGGCCCTGATTCTGTAGTTTACAGAAACACCCCATATGTGGTCATAAGCTGTTGTACGGGCACACAGCAGGCCGCAGAAGGAAAAGAATGCCATACGGTTTTTGGAAGGCAGATTTTGCGGGACTGTTTTTTTTTACACCATGTCTCATTTGAAGCCCCCCTGATGCACCCCTACGAGATAGGGTGGAAGTTTTGTTGGTACTAGTTTAGGGTACATATGATTTTTGGTTGCTCTATATTACACTTTTTGTGAGGCAAGGTAACAAGAAATAGCTGTTTTGGAAAAAGTTTTTTTTTGTTATTTACAATATTCATCTGACCATGTGGTATTTTTAATTTAATTTAAATGTAAGTTTTACACAATGTTTTCATTTTAGAAACAAAAAAAATTATGTTTTAGTATCTTCATAGTCTGAGAGCCAGAGTTTTTTCAGTTTTTAGGCGATTATCTTAGGTAGGGTCTCATTTTTTGCCGGATGCGATGACGGTTTGATTGGCACTATTTTGGGGTGCATATGACTTTTTGATCACTTGCTATTACACTTTTTGTGATGGAAGATGACAAAAAATGACTTTTTTACACCGTTTTTATTTTTATTTTTTTACGGTGTTTACCTGAGGGGTTAGGTCATGTGATATTTTTATAGAGTAACTTATTATGGATGCGGCGATACCTAATATGTACCTAATGTGTATCATTTTTTAAACAAAAAAAAATCATGTTTTAGCGTTTCCATAGTCTGAGAGCCATCGTTTTTTCAGTTTTTGGGCGATTATTTTGGGTAGGGTATGATTTTTGCTGGATGGGATGACGGTTTGATTGGCACTATTTTGGGGTGCATATGAATTTTTGATCGCTTTCTATTACACTTTTTGTGATGTAAGGTGACAAAAAATGGTTCATTTAGCACAGTTTTTATTAAATTTTTTTACGGTGTTCATCTGAGGGGTTAGGTCATGTGATATTTATATAGAGCCGGTCGATACGGATGTGGCGATACCTAATATGTATACTTATTATTTATTTATGTAAGTTTTACACAATAACAGCTTTTTTAAAACAAAAAAAAAGATGTTTTAGTGTCTCCATATTCTGAGCCATAGTTATATAATTTTTTGGGCGATTGTCTTAGGTAGGGGCTCATTTTTTGCGGGATGAGGTGATGGTTAGATTGGTGCTATTTTAGTGTGCATATGCCTTTTTGATTGCTTGCTGTTGTACTTTTTGTGATGTAAGGTGACAAAAAAATTGTTTATTTAGCACAGTTTTTATTTTTTATTTTTTACAGTGTTCAGACCGGTCGATACGCACAAGGCGATACCTAATATATCAATTTTTTTCCCACTATTTTTTACCAATTTTTTTAAAATTTATTGGGGAAAATGACATTTTTGTTTATTTTTACTTGAAACTTTACATTTTGGGGGGGGGGGGATTTATTTTTTCACTTTATTTTTTTTCCCACTTTGGGACTTATCTGATCCTTTACAATGCATTCCAATACTTCTGTATTGGAATACATTGGCTGTATGAGTAATACAGTGAGTATTACTCATACAGCTTCCGGCCTGTGAGACCCAGGGGGCTGGATCTCACAGGCTCATCACCGGAAGGCAGCGCAATGCCTTCCTTAGGCATCAAGTTGCCTTCCATGCCATCGGGTCCCCTCTACAGCTGCATGGGGACTTGATGGCACCGCCGCCCGCTGCCACCGCAATAGGTAAAAGCCGCAAACCGCAGGTCTGAATTGACCTGTGGTTTGCAGCGATCGCCGACATGGGGGGGTCACTGGACCCCCCCGCACATTCTGTCGAGGTGCTTGCTCAATGATTTGAGCAGGCACCAGCTTTCGATCACCGCCTGCCGTGCGCCCTGTGTCCTTAAATACCAGGACATTAGGGTGTACCTGTACACCCTGTGTCCTGAAGAGGTTAATATTATTAATGTTTAGCCAATTAAAGCGCTCCAACTGGAATTTGGTTTAGAAAAACTTTGATTTGCAATGAATCCGAATTTCCTCACACTTTGTGTTTTTTCCTAAAATGGCACTGGTATGTGTGAAAGTAAGAAGCCCGGGAACACGAGAGCATCTATAATGATGTGCAGCTAGCCAATCCACAGAGAGCCATCCCCTGTGATGTTACATCCCTATAAAACCCTCATCCCACACGGTCTCCGACATTGTCCTGTGAGCTGAGCATAGGGAAAGACGTGGAATGCATGTGTTGCTAAAAACGATTAATAGAAGAATATTGGAGAGGGAGACTGCAGGGAGACTTATTCTGCATCAATTTTATTTACATTTAGTTTTTCCTACATCAGCCATAAATGTAATTCAGTGCCAATAAGATGAAAGCCTTTATTATCCCAGTGCCAGGGTGAAAACCAAAACTATCCAGTCTGCTCCTCTTATGGGGGCCAGGTCTTAATGATGACCTTCCTCATCTTTTGCTTGCTTTACTTACAAATCATCCTTCAAAGTTTCCATGTCCTAGAAAGGTAAGCAAGATGCAGAGAGAGAAGGAGCTGGATGTTCCTGATGACATATTGTCATCAATATTAGATGAAAAGGAGAAAAAGCAGATGGCAGAAGAAGGGCTTCCACCTGTAGGGCAGGGGAGCGCTGGGGTTGGAGAAGTGGGTATGCCAGAGATGATTAACTGTCAAATAACCTGCAGGTAATTTCAGCCAAGAACAGCAATAATATGCATATTGTGCCCTCAACCTAACTAGCCAAACTCCATATCAGCAACAGCCCCTGTTTAAAGGTGCGTTAAAGGTCTTCATTATTACATGAAAGGTATCTGCGAGCTAATTGGCCATGCGGTTCTTTACCACAGCATGGCCATACCCTAAGACAAAGTGGCCTGGGTATACCTGATTTATAGTGATTTGTGACAAATTAATTTGGAACAAATCAAAATTCTTGGCTAACTTTGGCGAAGTTGGCAAATCAAATTTTTCAAAACTTTGCCCATCTCTAATTAGTAATAATAATAATAATAATAATAATAATAATAATATGTTTTATTATATTTTGCCTTTATTTTTCACATTGTGTCCCTGCAAGGTCATACAAAACCTTTGTGGACATTTAACATTACAGTTTTTTTTTAATTTATTGCTGATTTCTTAACTGGAGCAAAGCTGTTTAGTCTCAGTGCAGAGCTGACCCGAGTCTAAGTTTGTGCAGTTACCCAGTCCCCAAAGATCAAATGATTACATTGCCATCTCCTGACCTGTATACATAGCACTCATTGTGCACTCTGTATGCAGCAAAGGAGAAAGCAGAGAAGGTTAAAGACAACCTCCAAGGGCTTTATGACATATTGTATGGTCTCAATAAGAGCTTTTCCATTCAGGGCCTGCACAGTAAACCGTGTATGTTCGGCAGACAGTTCCATGACAATAGTCAATTTTGGAGAAAGTCAATCTTCTTCTAGGACTGTCTCTCCCACAGGCCCTAGGCTTGAGAGTTTTCCATATTCTGAAGGCAAGTGAAAGCATAGTATCCCTTTTCCCCAAAGTACAGAAACAGATTTTTGTTGCACCTGTGTTGACTTTTCTCTATGGACAAGCTTACTCTGTTCATCTGCATGGATTCTGTTGTGATTATTGAGGAAGATGAAGGAGAAATCAGGTTCTAAAACATAAGTGCCAATCAAGGAGGTCTCATCACACTAACTGCCTCCTAGTTACGCTCCAGCAACCGAAGGTCAATGCCGGTAGCCAGTGAACTCAGGGCCTCTACAGTGGATGGTACTATATATCTCGACCCACCAGCTCATCCTTGATTTACCTTTACAATCCTTCCCAAAAGGCTGCCACAAAGGCTTCATTCTCCTGGGCCAGGTTAGAGGCCAAGGTTTGGAACTGGATTGTGTATTGGAAAACTGAGAGACTTCCCCGATGTAATTGTTGTAATAGGGGGGAGGAAGCAAAGGAGGTTATCCCAGGTTTCTCAAAAATGTTATGGAATGTCTTCAGGAATTCTTGCACCTTAAAGGGAACCTGTCATCTGGATTTTGGGTATAGAGCTGAGGACATAGGTTGCTAGATGGCCACTAGCACATCCGCAATACCCAGTCCCCATAGCTCTGTGTGCTTTTATTGTGTAAAAAAAAAAAAAAAAGATTTGATACATATGCAAATTACCCAGAGATGAATCAGAGCTTGAAATTATGACTCTTCTCTGGTCACACAAGTAAGATATGACTCTTTTATGTTAATTTGCATAAACGGCGGGAAGTACAAAAATGCATAATACTTATTGAATTTGTATGCAAATTAAATTAAAAGTGTAATTTATATGTTTAGGGTAACACAATGAACATTTAGAAACGCTCAGTGAGGGTAGCATAGTAGAGGTGACAGGTTCCCTTTAAACATGACTAGATTTCCCCTCTCCCATAATGAGTTTACCTAGGCTAGGGCCTCACCAGACAGATGAGAGATAAGTGTCACTTTGGTCTGGTCAGTAGGAAACTGGGGAGAAAGCAATTCAAAGTGGATTGTGCATTGGTTTATAGATCATTGGCACAATTGGGATCACCATTATAATGTGGAGAAGTTGACAGGACTGTCGGGAACCTCCTGTAGGTAAAATTTGAGCAGGTGACACAGGTGCTGCTGCTGCTGCTGATGGTTGCAGTACTGGTGCATTAAGGTGGGCGGGCAGATTGTGCAAATAGGATAGTATTTTCTCCTGGCGTTATAACTGCAGAGTCAGCTGTTGGAAAGCTTCCATTCACTTTGGATAAGCATGGCTTATGGCCTGTCCTTACTGTAATGGGCAGTGGGTGTGAACCTACTATGTCAGTTAACCAGTTTGTCTTTGGGCTAACCCTAAGAGTTGTCCTGACTGTTCCCTGGTATTCACCCTTTAACTTATGAACAAGGGTCTGAACTTTGCTGCAGGAAAGAAACCAGTTTGTAACCTCCTGGAATAGTCTCAGTGTAGTTCGTAGCGAACCCAGAGGCATCAGAAACTCATGTGCAAAGCTCCAAAGGGACAGGCAATACTCGTAGTCAGGAAACAGCCAGAGGACAGAGCAGGTGAAGTTTATGTGTATATGTGAAAGAGGTCTGAGGTCTGGGCAGGAAGCTGAGGATCAACACAGTAAACTGGTAGAGGTTTGGTACATGGATAGACAATTTCAAAAGCACACCTTCACTAGGTAAATTAGCTAGTCAGAAATTTAAAGTATTGCATTGCTATATCTGTTTTTGTAGATGAATTACTACATCAGACTGTGTATTTCAAAAGCATTTTACTACAAAAATTGCAGTTATAATTGTGTTATTGAACACATAGTTCAAATACATTTCCCAACAAACATTGAATTGTTATATCCCTGTTAGCAGACACATCTCTGCATCAGACTGTGTAATTCAAAAACATTTTACTGCAAAAATTGCAGTTATACCCGTGATATTTGTCATGGTAAATAAAAGTGAACCCTAAACTACCCTTCCCACTCACCCTAACTACTTTCATGATCCATCCTAGGCAGCAACCTACAACTGGTCAACAGTCCATTCCTAGATAAGTGTGGGGCCTATAAAGAAGCAATCTAGTGACAGATTGATGACCAAACACAGTAAAAAACAAAACAAACTAGCTGGTCAAACCAGGATAGATCAATATAAACCAAATCATAACCTATAAGACTGATTCAAAAAACTGAAAGCAGGACTCAAAACTAGAAGAGCAATCAGGGAAAACCAGAATCATAAACAATACCAAGCCAGAAGTCAGAACCAGGGGGCTGCATCAGGATCCAAATCATCAGCCAAGAGTTAAAGGTCACAGTCCAAGCAGGGTCAGAATGCCAGAAGAGTCAGAATAGAAGCTAAAGACTAGTGAAGATATCCTAGAAAAATACAGGCAACCTGTGGCTGCACTTCTTGGTCATGTGACCTGTTCAGCATTACATGATTGATGACGTCAGCGGGTCTTTGATTGGCTTGTGCTTCCTGAACCAAGAAGCCCGGCCTTCTTGTCCTGACATCAAAAGGCTGGAAGTGCTGCCTGCTGAAGAGCACGCCTGCTGGCAGAACAATTGTTATAACCATGTTACCCCAACACATTTCTATATCAGACCATGTAGTTCAAAGGCATTTTACTGCATAAATTGAACTTATACCTTGGCTATTGAAAGCATTGTTCAAAGGCATTTTACCTCAAACATTGAATTGTTATATTCACGTTTGCAGACTAATTACTGTATCAGACCATTTAGTTCAAATACATTTCACCCCAAATATTACATTGTTATACCTATGATATTGAATGCATAATAAAACAACATTTACCATAAACATTGCATTGCTATATCCACATTAGCGGACACATTACTGCATTAGAACGTGTAGTTCAAAGACATTTCACTGCAAAAATTACATTGTTATACTTATGCTATTGAAATCATAGTTTAAAGATATTTTACCACAAACGTTGCATTGTTATATTTGTGTTAGCAGACATGTTGTTGCATTGTACCATGTAATTTACTATAAAATTGCAGTTATAACTGTGCTATTGAGTGCGTAGTTCAAAGATATTCTATAGTAAGAATTGCATGTAGGCTAAACCATGGCTTCTAAATGGTGCCACATAAATGATTGAGCTAAAATAGGATTAGATTGTGGACTGGATGGCTTACTCTGACTCTTAGTCATAACAGTATGATAAATATGTCACTTCTGAGTATGACACTGTGCCTTTGAGCCATAGTCACATCATTCCTCCTTCTCCTCCTCCTTGTTATCCCAGAGAAGCCTTTCAGTCGCATCATCTCTGTCTTCAGTACCCTATCCTAGTGAGGTGCCTTCTTTTCTCCTAAGACGAGGCAACAAAACCCTATGAACTGTGGAAGAAACTTAAGATAATCCCCATGTTAATGACTTTCATGAGAACAGTAATAGTTTGGACTACCATGAGGAGGAGGTTCAGGGGAGGTGGGGGACTCCTTGCATAGCTGTGTTGTTATTGGAGGTAGTATTAGCGACAGTGGCATCCAGGGCAAATACAGAGTAGGGAATTGGAAGGGGACCAAGAAGGCCACAATAACAAATCATAGTCGTAGCCAGGTGCTGAGGAGTAGGTGACATCACAGGAGTAGAGTGGCCAATAAGGCTGCTATTAAGAGTAAAGGCAAAGTGTGGCCAAAGCCTTAAAAAGAACTGTCAGGGCTATTATGCTCAGCTAGGAAACTGGTGATGCTGCTGATACTGTAGACATAGGCTCAAAATGTTCCATACTGAAGCCAAGCTCAGCTGACACTAACTCTGTGTGAGCATCAACATTACAAGAAGACAAAAGCATTGTTATGTCAAATATCTGCAGGATTAATATAAGCCATGAGCGTTCAAACACATAAGTAAGCACCATGGCTCTATTACTTTGCTCCATCATCATCCATAAATAAGGGAGTGTGTGGCTATTGCTTATGTAATGACAGACATATGATTCACATGAAGCAATCTGATTACAGGATAGCCATGCTTTTAGACCCTTGCTAAAAAGGGAGAATGTTTTTCTGTTGTGAAAGAAAGGCCAAATTGCTTTATTACCAGGATACACTGTGTACACATCTTGCCTGCCACAGATGCCTGCCACTCATGTATATGAGGCCCCTCTCCATCCCCTGCAGTGTCACCTGCATCCCACCATTTCAGCTACCACAAGCAGTAGAACCCACAGTAGCCAGTTCAGCATCATCAGCACTTCTGCTACTACTACTAGGTCTGAACAGCCACACACACATCTACTGCCTTTTCTGTTCTGTGCTGCTACTGGTACCACTACAATTTTGGCCACTACTACCCTACCCTTTTCATATCCACAGTGTTCCTTTACTGATCCCAATTAAAAAGGATACATTTTCCAGGCTTTTTCCAGATAAGCTCTTTCTTCTCACAATTAACATGTCTGTGTATTAATAAGGGCAGGCATTCTGCTCTCACTGATGCATAACTTTTGGATGCTTGTGCAAAGCAAGCCACTGTTTCTTATCACAGTAGCACATGTGTGTACAAACTGGTGGGAGAGATCTGCCACTGTTATGGCATAATTTGCGAAGGCTTGGTCCCAAAATGTTACCGTTTTTTTTTTTCCATAACACCATGTGTGTTTAAACACCATCTGCCCCTGATTTTTGGAAGCTTTCTAATATAAAAAAGCATAAACCTAGGGGGCGGAGCCTGCGCCGGTCTGAGATGGCCGCTTGATTCTGAGCTCTGTGCTACAGACGGCTTACAGCACCAGCAATCTTGAGATTTCTACCTGAAAATGGTTAAAATCGGGAACCCTAAAGCAGGGGAGCACCCGAACATCACCAAAAGCCACGCTTCTGGAGGTGAAATGGGTAAATTCGTTAGAAAAGCGGCTGCCTCGCTTGTTGCCCGAGACTCCAAGATGGCGCCGACCCAATACCAGAAAGCCGGCCAGCAAGATAAATTGGATGAAGACAGCGACACTGAAGAGCCGCAAGGTAGGGGGGCCCTTCCGATTACCAGGACATACTTGATAAACACTTTGAATAAAGCCCTGGAGCTCCTGCTTTGTGAATTTGCTGCCCTGCACCAGGATGTCAGACAAGTGGGCGATCGTGTAGAAGCGCTTGAAAACAACCAGGCCCAGATACTGGACCATCAGAGGGCTACCTCCAGCTCATTCCGAAAATGCGGCACTTACCTGAACGATCTTCAAAATGCTCTAGAGGATCAGGAAAATAGAGGCCGCCGGAACAACCTGCGCATAAGAGGGATTCCTGAGTCAGTTTCGCCTGGAGATATTCCGGCTGCGATCATCTCCCTCTGTTCTTCGCTCCTAGGCCCAGAGTTTGCCCCTGAGATCGTGATAGAGAGGGCCCACAGGGCTAAGTTAGAGGAACCACCAAGAGACATTATTTGCAAATTCCTGAACTTTCAGGTTAAAGCAGCAGTCCAGGAGGCTGCTAGAAACAGACCTGATATCATGTTTGAGGGTGCTCATATCTCAATTTATCAAGATCTAGCCCCCTCCACCTTGAGGAAGCGCAAATCTCTCAAGCCACTAACGGAATGGCTGCGGGCTAACAGAATCCTCTACAAATGGAACTTTCCTTTTGGACTTTCCTTTTCACAAGGGGGCCGCCGCTTTAATATTACTTCCCACACTGATTTAGATGCCGTCTATGACCATCTGCAAATCTCTCCCCTGCCGATAGACAACTGGGACTTATTCCAAGACCTTTTTGCCCTACCTGATGTCCCAACGATTGCAGCCTTCACCCTGCAGCACACTCCCAAGGCTCACAAAGTGGGGAAGAAGAGCCGACAACTGACACCCAAGAGGCTAGCTCAAGATAATCTTGAACTTTCGACTCCAATCAACATGCAGGGAATTGTTCCTTTTTAGGACTCTATTGGATCTATTCAGATAATTTGCTTCATCCGTAAATGAGGTCTTTTGTTACTGTTTGTTTAGACCAGTTTATTTCTGCTAGTAGATCCAGGCTATAGCCGGGTGGAAGTCATGTTTATGATATGCCTTACTAATTACCACTATTGTCTTACATGCTCCACTCGCTTTCCCTCCCTCTTACATCTCCTCCTACCCTTTTAGGTTACCTATGGCTCCCTAAGCCATGGGCTTGCTTTGCTTAGCTTAAACTTGCTCTGTCCTCTTTCCTCACTAGGTTTCGATAGTTACCTTTCTGAGTATATTCCCCCTTCCAGGTAGCAATACTATGTGCTGAACGTCTTGTACACTGGTCCTTGACCAACTTTCCCCCATGCTTTACATAACTGGGTTAATTCATACACCAAGTTATTTTTTGGTTATTTGTTTTGTTCTCACTGTTTTTCCTGTCCCTTTGTTCTGTTCTAGGTACCTGGCACGGTTATCCTTGATTTCCTTATGGAACATGCAGGATACTGGAGATCCGACTTCTCCTTTGGACGGGGTGGAGCTATCTTTAATCACTACCCTAACACGCGTCCGGAGGAGTAAGTATTGGATTTAAGAGAAAAGTCCCTTTCAAACCCACTACTCACCTTCAAGACCCAGAGGGCAGATTCCTTATGGTTAAAGGTCATATTGGTTCCCAACTATACACATTTATAAATCTGTATGCTCCCAATACTAATCAGACTAAATGGCTCTCGTCCGTTGCTCAAAAAATCACCTCCTTTAAGGAGGGCATAGTTATCTTGGGAGGGGATCTCAACTTAGCCCTCGACCCTCAGTTAGACTTTGCCTCACATAAGACTTCCCGCTCAAGGCGTTCTTTAAAATCCATCTAAAACATTTTTTGGGACCTCCACTTAGAATACGTCTGGCGCACTTTACATCCCAATACCCTAGATTACACATTTTACTCACATGTCCATTCCTCGTACCATCGTATAGATTACATCTTCATCTCTAAGGAATACCTCCAATTATGCCCAAAGGCCAGTATTGGGTCTATTCATTTATCAGATCATGCTCCTATATATCTTATAGTCACCTCCCCAGCAAGGAAACCTAAAAGTTTTAATTGGAGACTAAACGAGTCCATTCTCGGTAATCCTGAATCCACTAAAAAAAAAAACTACCCTTTTGGACGAATACTTTAGCCTTAAAGGGCTTCTGTCAGCCCACTAAACCGTTTTTTTTTTTTGTTAATATTAATCCCTACACTGCAAGCTCCCTGTACATATGCTAAATATTCATTTTTGTTCAGTAGACTTTGTTAAAAATCAAGTTTTATAATATGTAAATTACCTTGCTACCAGCAAGTAGGGCGGCTACTTGCTGGTAGCAGCCGCATCCTCCTCTCATCATGACGCCCCCTCCGCCGTTTGATTGACAGGGCCAGGGAACGGGATCGTTCTCTGCTGGCCCTGTTTGAATTCAAAATATTGCGCCTGCGCCGTACCTGTCTTTAATCGGCGTAGGCGCACTGAGAGGCGGCCGCCTGACGTCACATCTACACCCGGCGCAGGCGCATTGAGGATGGAGCGGCCGAGAGAGTGGCCGCCTCTCAGTGCGCCTGCACCGATTAAAGAAAGGTACGGCGCAGGCGCGATATTTTGAATTCAAACAGGGCCAGCAGAGAACGATCCCGTTCCCTGGCCCTGTCAATCAAACGGCGGTGGGGGCGTCATGATGAGAGGAGGATGCGGCTGCTACCAGCAAGTAGCCACCCTACTTGCTGGTAGCAAGGTAATTTACATATTATAAAACTTGATTTTTAACAAAATCTACTGAACAAAAATGAATATTTAGCATATGTACAGGGAGCTTGCAGTGTAGGGATTAATATTAACAAAAAAAAGAAAACTGTTTAGTGGGCTGACAGAAGCCCTTTAACTCTTTACCCGAACTAACGCCCCAAACCGTATGGGACGCACACAAACCCTTCATCAGGGGTGAGTTCATTAGCATAGGTTTGCATTTGAAAAAACTTAGGGAGAGTAACATTAATAACCTCCTCTCTAAGATAAATAGACTAGAAGCGGTCCATAAAAAATCCCTCTCCGAACTTCAACTCCAAGAACTCTCTAAGGCTAGAGCCGAATTAAAATCCCTTCTTCAAAGTAACTCAGCAAAATATTACCTTAACTCCCAATACAAATTTTTTGCGCACGGGGACAAAGCCACCAAATTTATTATAAATAGAATAAAAACCAGAAAAGCAGCAAATTTTATACACCAACTCTCCTCTCCAAAAGGTGACCCATTCTTTGCCTCATCCAAAATAGCTGCTTAATTTAGAGATTTCTATTAAGCATTATATAACCTCCCTCCCTCCCTTTCTCCAACTGCCCATTCCTCATTAATAGACGCATTCTTGAATTCCACATCCTGCCCGACACTATCTGCAACTCAAAAACAGTCGCTGGAAGCTCCATTTACCATTGATGAGCTGTCCGCAGCCTTAGCTCAAATGCCCCAGGTGAAAAGTCCGGGGCCCAGACGGGCTTCCCGCCTCCTACTACAAAATCTTCAAGAAACAACTTCTGCCACACTTGCTCACTGTATGTAATCAAACTCTGCAAGGCGCCCCCTTATCCAGAGATATGACAACTGCCCATATAGCTTTGATCCCTAAAGAGGGGAAGGACTCTAAGTTGTGCGCTAACTACAGACCTATCTCTCTTCTTAATATTGATCTTAAGCTTTTAGCGAAACTATTGGCTAACCGCTTGGCAGTCCTTCTTCCTCTTTTGGTGCATATGGATCAGGTAGGCTTTGTTCGCAACAGGGAAGGTAGAGATAACACAGCCAGTCATCAATGCGCTCTGCCAGACACACTTCTTCCCCTCTGGTACTCCTCAGCACTGACGCTGAAAAAGCGTTTGACCGCATAAATTGGAATTATTTAAGTCATGTGTTAGAGTTCTTCGGCCTGCCTGGTCCATATATTAAGGCTATATTCGCAATGTACGGCCAGGCTACGGCTCACGTAATGGTCAATGGCGACTTATCTTCTCCCTTCCAAATTCACAACGGTACCCGGCAGGGATGCCCCCTGTCTCCCCTCTTATTCATTTTAGCAATGGAACCCCTCCTATCGAAGCTCCGGGCAGACACAGAGATTAAAGGTCTATCCCTAGGGGGTCGGAGCCACAAACTAGCCGCATTTGCGGATGATGTTATGATTATGACATCTAATCCTAGAGTGTCCCTTCCTCTAATCCAGGAGCATTTACAGAACTACAGTGCCGTCTCTGATTTTAAGATCAACGAGAGTAAATCTATCATAATTAGCACTGGCCTATCCCCACAACTTAAACTCTCCTTAATGGAAAATTCCCCATTTAATTGGTCCTCCCCAACCATTACTTATTTAGGAGTGAAACTTAGCCCAACCATCTCAAATCTCTTCTCACTAAATTTTGTCCCATTAAAATCCTTCCTTTTTTGCCGCTCTGGACAAAATTAACAAATCAGCCCCGACCCTTTCTTGGTTTGGTAGGAAGAACATTCTTTCTTCTCTTATCATCCCCCGTCTTACTTACCTCCAACAAGTCCTCCCAATTCCCATCCCAAAATCTTATTATGCTTCTCTAAAACAAAGATTTAGGTCATTCATATGGAATGGTAAGAAGGCCAGACTCTCCTATTCCTTACTGTCCCGTTCACGTGCATCAGGCGGGATTGGTCTCCCAGATCCCGAACTCTAAGGGAAAGCCATACTAATGTCCAGAGTCATTGATTGGATGAGGAACCCGGGCGACAAATCTTGGGTAACCTTAGAACAAAGCATCATTGGTATGCCAGCTCACGCTCTATGCCTAGGTTATCACACCCCTCCTCCTATTAACCTCCAACCCTATCCAATAATCAAAGCAACTTTGGATGCGTGGAAGTGGTGGAACGGTTCCCATTGTTCAGTACCCTTCCCATCTCCTCTTATCACAATCAGTGACATCCTTGGCTCTGCCTCCACTGGACCTCGCAACACTTCCTCTTCATCAGTTTGATCCTCTTCTGTGCCAATTTCCCAACTTTTAGAGCCCCAAGGCCTAGCGCCCTTGACTGAATCCATCACAACACTTCTGAACCCGCAGCCCTGCGACCTCACCCTCGTTCCACTCATTAAGTCCTTCATTCGCAGAAACAACCCAAATGGTGACCTCCTTCGTCCCCTTACATGGTTTGAAGCTTTAATAGCAAGTCTGAAACCCCCCAAAAAGCCCATCTCCCTTATCTACAGCAAGCTGAGATCTCCCCCCCTAATTACTAAACCAGCCTTCATCTGCTCCTGGGAAAGGGAAACAGGATTAGATCTCCCTCTTCAAATTCTCCCTTCTCTATTCGAAATCCCACATAAGTCGTCTAGGTGTGTTCGGGCCCAGGAAAAAGGCTATAAAATCTTGACACAATGGTACATCACACCGATTATATCAGCACGCTTCACTAGACCTACTTCTAACGAATGCTGGAGGTGTCAGGAGGATATAAGCACTTTCTTCCACATATGGTGGTTGTGCCCCCTATTAACAAATGGTGGAAAGAGATATATCAGATTTGTAATCAAATCTGTTCCTCAGTGGTGGCTATTTCACCATATGGGGCTTTACTTTCCTTCTTCGATGATAATGCTTCACCATCCCCTTCCTTTCTCTTCAAACAGCTTTTGTTGGCGGCTCGTCTCTTAATTCCCAAATTTTGGCTACAAACTAGCATACCCTCGATAGAGCATTGGAGACTTAAGGTTGACCAATTTTACCGTTTTGAGGAACTAGCTTCCTGGGAAACGCAAACACACCCGACGTTTTTGAAACGGTGGGCCCCCTGGACAAAATATAGATTCCTTCAAAACTAAGCCATCCAGCCCCAACTCCTTAGCTCTGTAGGTTTTGTTGTGGAAGTCTCAAAGCAGGACAAAACACGGCTCACTGGGTAGTCTTTCTCTCCCCCTTCTTCAGCCCCCTTAACTTGGGTTGGACGGGTGAACCAAACTGTCTTATGCTTACATGTACACTTTATGCGGATTACAGTCGATGAATGTGTTCATAAGTCCACTGACTCTAATCTAGTTCACTCCTATAAATGGGGCAATCATGCCTTGTTATGTAGTAACTTAATTGTGACTTACCAGTATTAACATGTTTACCATATACGCTGTGGTTTTCATCCTGTGGCTTGTAAAAGCCCTAGTGACCTTTGTCCCTAATCCTTCATGTACTAAATGTATTTGCCTCTTTATGTGTTTGGTACCGTTTTACACCTTTGGTGGTGTTTTTGTTTACACTGTATTTTTTCCAAATACGAAAAAATAAAATATTTTAAAACTTAAAAAAAACAAAAAACATAAACCTTGTGGTAGCATATTGTGCTTTCAACCATACTGTTTAACACAGTCAACCATACATTTACCCATAGCTATAAATATGTCAGTGTCACTGATAGTATTAGTTATTTCTGTCATTGCGCTCAAGAGCTTAAAAGGAGGGAGAAGAGAGAAATTTGTATAAAATAAAAAAATAAAGAGATAATAAAAAGATATTTAAGCAATCCAAGGACCTCAGATTGTCATATGCCAATTTTCAGGCCAATTGGAGCAACTTTGAATTGTGATTTAATTTAGCCATGAATTATTTTTTCCCAAAAAATTGACAATTTCAAGAAGTTCTCTCATTTCTAACTGAAAGTTTAATCTAAAGAATATTTTTTTTTCCAAAAATCAAAAGACTTAGCTATACACAGAAGACATATTTTTGACCAATACGCATATTGCACCTAATGGAACACATTCCTCGTTTTAGCACACTAACTATTGCCCATAAGCAGAGTTGTAAAATCTAGCAGGAATAATTAATTTGAATGCACAATAAATTGTCTAAACCCTTACGTTGATGTATTTTGCTATGAAAAACAAAATTTCTATATTACAGATGAGCAGAATGTCTAAGACTTTATTATGATATTTAGTTGAGCACTGTGTTCAGTGTGTCTATTGGCAGTTCAAACACATTTTATAGCATGTGGCACTATTTTGCTCTCAAAAACAGAAATCTTGAAGAAATTCCAATAGACTACATTATAATGAGGACTGTTGGGTGCCACTGTAAAATCTGAATGACACAGCATCAAGGCTTCCTTTATGAATTTATGCCATGACACAGATTTTAGCAGAGCCTAAACATTAATTATTTATCTTTTATGTGCTGGGTTTAGTTTGAATGCACCTAGTAATGTTTGTGTTAAGGCTTTGGATGTGGAGCCACATTGCCAACCACCAAGATTGGTTAACTGCTGGCCCACAGGGGTTATAAATAGTGTTGAGCAAATAGTAATTAACTAAGTGGACTTCAATATGAATTTCAGGAAAATTATATTCACCACAAAGCCGAATTTCCTAAAAATTCATGGTAGCGAATCAATTTCTCCTGAAATGGCGGTAACAAACAAAGTGCGCTAAATCATGCACGTGCTAATTGATGATGTTACTGTGCTGCGTTTTCTTCAATCATAATGGCCGCAACGGCCTCTCTGTGAGCAAATGGATGAGGTATGTATTTTTTTTAACCCCTGAAAGGCCTGAATGTGACTGTTAGATTCCACAATCAGCGTTGAACACGGCTTCTGAGGGGTTCAATGACAAGGTAGGGGTGTTTTGTGGGATCGCCTTTCTCCGTCATTGAGCCCGCTACATACAATGGAATGTGATTTGTGACATAGTAATTCATAACAAATCAAATTTATTTGTGAACTTTAATGAAGCAGCCAAATCAAATTATTGTCAACTTCACTCATCTCTAGTTGTAAGCACCAATGCAAGGAACCAATGGGTCAGGTAATAGTCATAGTCAGGAACAAGTAGAGGTCAGGGCAGGAAGCTCAGGGTCATTATGCTTTCTAAATTAGCAAGACCCTATTACAGGGATGGCAAACCTGCGGCTCTCCAGATTTTTTAAAAATACAATTCCCACCATGCCCTCCTGTTGGCTGATAGCTATAGGCAGTCTGGGGATGCTAGGAGTTGTAGTTTTGCAACAGCTAGAGAGTTGCAGGGTTGGCCATCCCTTGCCCTAGCAGACCATAGCAGATCCAAACAAAATGTGTTGATTAGGCAAGGGGTGAAACCAAGAGCCCAGCATATAAAGGAGAGTTGATAAGCTCATTAGTGAGCAGCTGGACAGCAACACACAGAACAAGGAGAGGAGGGTGTTAACCCTTCAGTGCTGAAACTGAGGTAAGATACACTGAATACTAGTCCCAATTCACACATAGGCAGCAAAAGCATACACTTATTTTTCTCTACAGCCCACATTTGTTTAATACGTATTAAATATCACATGAATTAAGGACAATGCAGAACCAAATGAAATATAGTTCAATAATTTAACACTGTTCTCTGATTACTTAGCATTTTTTTTTGTATTTTCACATTATTGACAAAACAGTTGGGGACTTCTTCTAATAATACATGCTTTGTACTTTTGTACATTTCCTTCACATGAGTCTTCATTGTACTGTGAATTTGAAATAACAAAACCACAGGTAATTGTTTGCTACAAAATGACCTTAATTTATGATCATTTTAAGCGTCTCCTTTATAATTCAGACAACTAACAATGGCAAAGTGTTATTTTTCTATTCTGTTTCTTATACTTTAAAGTTATAAGAAACTAAATTAGATGTACTGTAGTAATGTTTTGTGTTTTGCTCAAGATAGGAAACCGTTAACATATCTGACATATGAATTAGAAGATGTAAAAAAAACTCCTACATTAACTACTAGTGATGAGCTGCAGGGGTCACATTCGAATTTGTGATATTTTGCAAATATTTTGTAGAATATTCATCATATATTTTCAAATTCGTGTATTCGTTATATTCTACATCCTTTTCTTTTACGCAAAAATCGGCAAGGTAATGATCACGTAATATGTGAATATTACGCAATCAATACAGGCGTGGGTCAAAAACTAATATATAGCACTATATATATACAGCTCCTTCTAAAAAAATTAGCATATTGTCATAAAGTTCATTATTTTCTGTAATGTACTGATAAACATTAGACTTTCATATATTTTAGATTCATTACACACCAACTGAAGTAGTTCAAGCCTTTTATTGTTTTAATATTGATGATTTTGGCATACAGCTCATGAAAACCCAAATTTCCTATCTAAAAAAATTTGCATATTTCATCCGACCAATAAAAAAAAAGTGTTTTTAATACAAAAAAAGTCAACCTTCAAATAATTATGTTCAGTTATGCACTCAATACTTGGTCGGGAATCCTTTTGCAGAAATGACTGCTTCAATGCGGCGTGGCATGGAGGCAATCAGCCTGTGGCACTGCTGAGGTGTTATGGAGGCCCAGGATGCTTCGATAGCGGCCTTAAGCTCATCCAGAGTGTTGGGTCTTGCGTCTCTCAACTTTCTCTTCCCAATATCCCACAGATTCTCTATGGGGTTCAGGTCAGGAGAGTTGGCAGGCCAATTGAACACAGTAATACCATGGTCAGTAAGCCATTTACCAGTGGTTTTGGCACTGTGAGCAGGTGCCAGGTCGTGCTGAAAAATGAAATCTTCATCTCCATAAAGCTTTTCAGCAGATGGAAGCATGAAGTGCTCCAAAATCTCCTGATAGTTAGCTGCATTGACCCTGCCCTTGATAAAACACAGTGGACCAACACCAGCAGCTGACATGGCACACCAGACCATCACTGACTGTGGGTACTTGACACTGGACTTCAGGCATTTTGGCATTTCCCTCTCCCCAGTCTTCCTCCAGACTCTGGCACCTTGATTTCCGAATGACATGCAAAATTTGCTTTCATCCGAAAACTGTACTTTGGACCACTGAGCAACAGTCCAGTGCTGCTTCTCTGTAGCCCAGGTCAGGTGCTTCTGCCGCTGTTTCTGGTTCAAAAGTGGCTTGACCTGGGGAATGCGGCACCTGTAGCCTATTTCCTGCACACGCCTGTACACGGTAGCTCTGGATGTTTCTACTCCAGACTCAGTCCACTGCTTCCGCAGGTCTCCCAAGGTCTGGAATCGGTCCTTCTACACAATCTTCCTCAGGGTCCGGTCACCTCTTCTCGTTGTGCAGCGTTTTCTGCCACACTTTTTCCTTCCCACAGACTTCCCACTGAGGTGCCTTGATACAGCACTCTGGGAACAGCCTATTCGTTCAGAAATTTCTTTCTGTGTCTTACCCTCTTGCTTGAGGGTGTCAATGATGGCCTTCTGGACAGGAGTCAGGTCGGCAGTCTTACCCATGATTGCGGTTTTGAGTAATGACCAGGCTGGGAGTTTTTAAACCCTCAGGAATCTTTTGCAGGTGTTTAGAGTTAATTAGTTGATTCAGATGATTAGGTTAATAGCTCGTTTAGGGAACCTTTTCATGATATGCATATGCTAATTTTTTTAGATAGGAATTTGGGGTTTTCATTAGAGTTGAGCGAACACCTGGATGTTCGGGTTCGAGAAGTTCGGCCGAACTTCCCGGAAATGTTCGGGTTCGGGATCCGAACCCGATCCGAACTTCGTCCCGAACCCGAACCCCATTGAAGTCAATGCAGAACCCGAACTTTTCGGCACTAAAAAGGCTGTAAAACAGCCCAGGAAAGGGCTAGAGGGCTGCAAAAGGCAGCAACATGTAGGTAAATCCCCGGCAAACAAATGTGGATAGGGAAATGAATTAAAATAAAAATTAAATAAATAAAAATTAACCAAAATCAATTGGAGAGAGGTCCCATAGCAGAGAATCTGGCTTCCCGTCACCCACCACTGGAACAGTCCATTCTCAGATATTTAGGCCCCGGAACCCAGGCAGAGGAGAGAGGTCCCGTAACAGAGAATCTGTCTTCATGTCAGCAGAGAATTAGTCTGCAATGTCATAGCAGAGAATGAGGCTTCACGTCAGCCACCACTGCAACAGTCCATTGGCATATATTTAGGCCCAGCACACAGGCAGAGGAGAGAGGTCCCGTAACAGACAATCTGGCTTCATGTCAGCAGAGAATTAGTCTGCATGTCATAGCAGAGAATGAGGCTTCACGTCAGCCACCACTGCAACAGTCCATTGGCATATATTTAGGCCCAGCACACAGGCAGAGGATAGAGGTCCCGTAACAGACAATCTGGCTTCATGTCAGCAGAGAATTAGTCTGCATGTCATAGCAGAGAATGAGGCTTCACGTCAGCCACCACTGCAACAGTCCATTGGCATATATTTAGGCCCAGCACACAGGCAGAGGAGAGAGGTCCCGTAACAGACAATCTGGCTTCATGTCAGCAGAGAATTAGTTTGCATGTCATAGCAGAGAATGAGGCTTCACGTCAGCCACCACTGCAACAGTCCATTGGCATATATTTAGGCCCAGCACACACAGGCAGAGGAGAGAGGTCCCGTAACAGACAATCTGGCTTCATGTCAGCAGAGAATTAGTCTGCATGTCATAGCAGAGAATGAGGCTTCACGTCAGCCACCACTGCAACAGTCCATTGGCATATATTTAGGTCCCAGCACACACAGGCAGAGGAGAGAGGTCCCGTAACAGACAATCTGGCTTCATGTCAGCAGAGAATTAGTCTGCACGTCATAGCAGAGAATGAGGCTTCACGTCAGCCACCACTGCAACAGTCCATTGGCATATATTTAGGCCCAGCACACAGGCAGAGGAGAGAGGTCCCGTAACAGACAATCTGGCTTCATGTCAGCAGAGAATTAGTCTGCATGTCATAGCAGAGAATGAGGCTTCACGTCAGCCACCACTGCAACAGTCCATTGGCATATATTTAGGCCCAGCACACAGGCAGAGGAGAGAGGTCCCGTAACAGACAATCTGGCTTCATGTCAGCAGAGAATCAGTCTGCATGTCATAGCAGAGAATCAGGCTTCACGTCAGCCCACCACTGCAACAGTCCATTGTCATAAATTTAGGCCCAGCACCCAGGCAGAGGAGAGAGGTCCCGTAACAGACAATCTGGCTTCATGTCAGCAGAGAATCAGTCTGCATGTCATAGCAGAGAATCAGGCTTCACGTCACCCAACATTGGAAACAGTCCATTGGCATATATTTAGGCCCCGGCACCCAGACAGAGGAGAGGTTCATTCAACTTTGGGTAGCCTCGCAATATAATGGTAAAATGAAAATAAAAATAGGATTGAATGAGGAAGTGCCCTGGAGTCCAATAATATATGGTTAAGGGGAGGTAGTTAATGTCTAATCTGGACAAGGGACGGACAGATCCTGTGGGATCCATGCCTGGTTCATTTTTATGAACGTCAGCTTGTCCACATTGGCTGTAGACAGGCGGCTGCGTTTGTCTGTAATGACGCCCCCTGCCGTGCTGAATACACGTTCAGACAAAACGCTGGCCGCCGGGCAGGCCAGCACCTCCAAGGCATAAAAGGCTAGCTCTGGCTACTGTGGACAATTTAGAGACCCAGAAGTTGAATGGGGCCGAACCATCAGTCAGTACGTGGAGGGGTGTGCACATGTACTGTTCCACCATGTTAGTGAAATGTTGCCTCCTGCTAACACGTTGCGTATCAGGTGGTGGTGCAGTTAGCTGTGGCGTGTTGACAAAAGTTTTCCACATCTCTGCCATGCTAACCCTGCCCTCAAAGGAGCTGGCATTGACACAGCTACCTTGGCGACCTCTTGCTCCTCCTCTGCCTTGGCCTTGGGCTTCCACTTGTTCCCCTGTGACATTTGGGAATGCTCTCAGTAGCGCGTCTACCAACGTGCGCTTGTACTCGCGCATCTTCCTATCACGCTCCAGTGCAGGAAGTAAGGTGGGCACATTGTCTTTGTAGCGTGGATCCAGCAGGGTGGCAACCCAGTAGTCCGCACAGGTTAAAATGTGGGCAACTCTGCTGTCGTTGCGCAGTCACTGCAGCATGTAGTCGCTCATGTGTGCCAGGCTGCCCAGGGGTAAGGACAAGCTGTCCTCTGTGGGAGGCGTATCGTCATCGTGATGCCTTTCCCCCCAGCCACGCACCAGTGATGGACCCGAGCTGCGTTGGGTGCCACCCCGCTGTGCCCATGCTTCATCCTCATCCTCCTCCACCTCCTCCTCATCCTCGTCCTCCTCGTCCTCCAGTAGTGGGCCCTGTCTGGCCACATTTGTACCTGGCCTCTGCTGTTGCCAAAAACCTCCCTCTGAGTCACTTCGAAGAGACTGGCCTGAAAGTGCTACAAATGACCCCTCTTCCTCCTCCTCCTCCTCCTCCTCCTGGGCCACCTCCTCTTCCATCATCGCCCTAAGTGTTTTCTCAAGGAGGCATAGAAGTGATATTGTAACACTGATAACGGCGTCATCGCCACTGGCCATGTTGGTGAAGTACTGGAAACAGCGCAACAGAGCACACAGGTCTCGCATAAAGGCCCAGTCATTGGTAAAGAAGTGGTGCTGTTCCGCAGTGCGACTGACCCGTGCGTGCTGCAGCTGAAACTCCACTATGGCCTGCTGCTGCTCGCACAGTCTGTCCAGCATGTGCAAGGTGGAGTTCCACCTGGTGGGCACATCGCATATGAGGCGGTGAGCGGGAAGGCCGAAGTTACGCTGTAGCGCAGACAGGCGAGCAGCAGCAGGATGTGAACGCTGGAAGCGCGAACAGATGGCCCGCACTTTATGCAGCAGCTCTGACATGTCGGGGTAGTTGTGTATGAACTTCTGCACCACCAAATTCAGCACATGCGCCAAGCAAGGGATGTGCGTCAAATTGGCTAGTCCCAGAGCTGCAACGAGATTTCGCCCATTATCACACACCACCAGGCCGGGCTTGAGGCTCACCGGCAGCAACCACTCGTCGGTCTGTTGTTCTATACCCCGCCACAACTCCTGTGCGGTGTGGGGCCTGTCCCCCAAACATATGAGTTTCAGAATGGCCTGCTGACGTTTACCCCGGGCTGTGCTGAAGTTGGTGGTGAAGGTGTGTGGCTGACTGGATGAGCAGGTGGAAGAAGAGGAGGAGGAAGCCGAGAAGGAGGAGGTGGCAACAGGAGGCAAAGAATGTTGCCCTGCGATCCTTGGCGGCGGAAGGACGTGCGCCAAACAGCTCTCCGCCTGGGGCCCAGCTGCCACTACATTTACCCAGTGTGCAGTTAGGGAGATATAGCATCCCTGGCCGTGCTTACTGGTCCATGTATCTGTGGTTAGGTGGACCTTGCTACAGATGGCGTTGCGCAGTGCACACTTGATTTTATCGGATACTTGGTTGTGCAGGGAAGGCACGGCTCTCTTGGAGAAGTAGTGGCGGCTGGGAACAACATACTGTGGGACAGCAAGCGACATGAGCTGTTTGAACCTGTCTGTGTCCACCAGCCTAAATGACAGCATTTCATAGGCCAGTAGTTTAGAAATGCTGGCATTCAGGGCCAGGGATCGAGGGTGGCTAGGTGGGAATTTACGCTTTCTCTCAAATGTTTGTGAGATGGAGAGCTGAACGCTGCCGTGTGACATGGTTGAGACGCTTGGTGACGGAGGTGGTGGTGGTGGTGTTGGTGGTACATCCCCTGTTTGCTGGGCGGCAGGTGCCAACGTTCCTCCAGAGGCGGAGGAAGAGGCCGAGGCGGCAGCAGCAGAAGAGGCCGAGGCGGCAGCAGCAGAAGAGGTAGCAGGGGGAGCCTGAGTGACTTCCTTGGTTTTAAGGTGTTTACTCCACTGCAGTTCATGCTTTGCATGCAGGTGCCTGGTCATGCAGGTTGTGCTCAGGTTCAGAACGTTAATGCCTCGCTTCAGGCTCTGATGGCACAGCGTGCAAACCACTCGGGTCTTGTCGTCAGCACATTGTTTGAAGAAGTGCCATGCCAGGGAACTCCTTGAAGCTGCCTTTGGGGTGCTCGGTCCCAGATGGCGGCGGTCAGTAGCAGGCGGAGTCTCTTGGCGGCGGGTGTTCTGCTTTTGCCCACTGCTCCCTCTTTTGCTACGCTGTTGGCTCGGTCTCACCACTGCCTCTTCCTCCGAACTGTGAAAGTCAGTGGCACAACCTTCATTCCATGTGGGGTCTAGGACCTCATCGTCCCCTGCATCGTCTTCCACCCAGTCTTGATCCCTGACCTCCTGTTCAGTCTGCACACTGCAGAAAGACGCAGCAGTTGGCACCTGTGTTTCGTCTTCATCAGAGACATGCTGAGGTGGTATTCCCATGTCCTCATCATCAGGAAACATAAGTGGTTGTGCGTCAGTGCATTCTATGTCTTTCACCGCTGGGGAAGGGCTAGGTGGATGCACTTGGGAAACCCTGCCAGCGGAGTCTTCAAACAGCATAAGAGACTGCTGCATAACTTGAGGCTGAGACAGTTTCCCTGGTATGCATGGGGGTGATGTGACAGACTGATGGGGTTGGTTTTCAGGCGCCATCTGTGCGCTTTCTGCAGAAGACTGGGTGGGAGATAATGTGAACGTGCTGGATCCACTGTCGGCCACCCAATTGACTAATGCCTGTACCTGCTCAGGCCTTACCATCCTTAGAACGGCATTGGGCCCCACCATATATCGCTGTAAATTCTGGCGGCTACTGGGACCTGAGGTAGTTGGTACATTAGGACGTGTGGATGTGGCAGAACGGCCACGTCCTCTCCCAGCACCAGAGGGTCCACTAACACCACCACGACCATGTCCACGTCCGTGTCCCTTACTAGATGTTTTCCTCATTGTTATGGTTCACCACAACAACAAAAATATTATTTGGCCCAATGTATTGTATTCAAATTCAGCGGGATATAAATTTGAGGCCTAGTATTTAGGCGCTGGGTGACCGGTATGGATTTACTGACAGAATTAGACTTGGAAATGCACAGTAGCGTGTGTGTGAAGTTATTCTGAATGACCCTATGTGCACCTTGAATATTATATACCCTTTTAGGGATAGATTTCAAATAGCTCTGATATAGCAGAAACCACTAAATTATGAAATTGCTAAATTGGGAATTGTATTTCAACCCAGAACAAAAAATGTGCTTTGACGGACACTAAATAACTTTCCCAGCCACAACAGGAGAGCGGTAACGAGAGATTTAGCGGGATATAAATTTGAGGCCTAGTATTTAGGCGCTGGGTGACAGGTATGGGTTTAGTGACAGAATTAGACTTGGAAATGCACAGTAGCGGGTGTGTGAAGTTATTCTGAATGACCCTATGTGCACCTTCAATATGATCTACCCTTTTAGGGATAGATTTCAAATAGCTCTGATACAGCAGAAACCACTAAATTTTTAAATTGCTAAATATGGAATTGTATTTCAACCCAGAACAAAAAATGTGCTTTGACGGACACTAAATAACTTTCCCAGCCACAACAGGACAGCGGTAACGAGAGATTTAGCGGGATATAAATTTGAGGCCTAGTATTTAGGCGCTGGGTGACCGGTATGGATTTAGTGACAGAATTAGACTGGGATATGGCCAAAAAATAACCACACTATTGCTGGTTAAATGCACTTGGTGACGGGCGCAGCTTGCCCCTGATGTAGTATATGGCCAAAAAATGAACAGACTATTGCTGGTTAAATGCACTTGGTGTCACAGCTTGACCAACCACACTACTGAGGGTTAAATGCACTTGGTGACGGGCGCAGCTTGCCCCTGATGTAGTATATGGCCAAAAAATGAACAGACTATTGCTGGTTAAATGCACTTGGTGTGATAGCTTGACCAACCACACTACTGAGGGTTAAATGCACTTGGTGATGGGCGCAGCTTGCCCCTGATGTAGTATATGGCCAAAAAATAAACAGACTATTGCTGGTTAAATGCACTTGGTGTGACAGCTTCACCCTGATGTAGGCTTTAGCCAAAAAACAAATGCACCATTGAGGGTTAAATGCACTTGGTGACAGGCGCAGCTTGCCCCTGATGTAGTATATGGCCAAAAAATAAACAGACTATTGCTGGTTAAATGCACTTGGTGTGACAGCTTCACCCTGATGTAGGCTTTAGCCAAAAAACAAACGCACCATTGAGGGTTAAATGCACTTGGTGACAGGCGCAGCTTGCCCCTGATGTAGTATATGGCCAAAAAATAAACAGACTATTGCTGGTTAAATGCACTTGGTGTGACAGCTTCACCCTGATGTAGGCTTTAGCCAAAAAACAACCACACCATTGAGGGTTAAATGCACTTGGTCGCAGCTTGTGCTGGCGCACCACAAGACACAAAATGGCCGCCGATCACCCCAGAAAAATGTGACTGACAAACGGTCTGGGCAGCCTAAAAACAGTGAGCAATTGAGGATCAGCAGCTCAATGATCCACAGCTGCAGATCGATCAGTTAATCAAGTCCTTTGGAGGAGTTAATCTGCCTAATCTTCGCCCTACTGTCGCAGCCGCAACCTCTCCCTACGCTAATCAGAGCAGAGTGACGGGCGGCGCTATGTGACTCCAGCTTAAATAGAGGCTGGGTCACATGGTGCTCTGGCCAATCACAGCCATGCCAATAGTAGGCATGGCTGTGATGGCCTCTTGGGGCAAGTAGTATGACGCTTGTTGATTAGCTGCTTTGCAGCCTTTCAAAAAGCGCCAAGAAAGCGTCACAAAAGCGCCAAGAAAGCGACGAACACCGAACCCGAACCCGGACTTTTACGAAAATGTCCGGGTTCGGGTCCGTGTCACGGACACCCCAAAATTTGGTACGAACCCGAACTATACAGTTCGAGTTCGCTCATCCCTAGTTTTCATGAGCTGTATGCCAAAATCATCAATATTAAAACAATAAAAGGCTTGAACTACTTCAGTTGATGTGTAATGAATCAAAAATATATGAAAGTCTAATGTGTATCAGTACATTACAGAAAATAATGAACTTTATCACAATAAGCTAATTTTTTTAGAAGGACCTGTATATACTCGTCATTTTTTCCATCTGAACACGATTCCTCCCTGCTTCTTGCTTGTGGGCCAATGAGTCACAACTTAAGCAGTGAGGAATCATGAGTTCAGATGGAAAAAAATGATGAATATTCTAAAAAACAAATATATAGCACTTTATTGAATAGAGTGCTATATATTTGTTTTTTTAGAATATTCGTAATTTTTTTTCCATCTGAAGTGAACACATGATTCCTACCTGCTTCTTGCTTGTGGGCTAATGATGTCATTGGCCCAAAAGCAAGAAGCAGGGAGAAATCATATGTTCAGATGGAAAAAATTATGAATATTCAATATAACCAATATATAGCACTATATTCTAAATATTCGCAAATTCTCGAAGTGCAGATATTTGCGATTAAAATTCATTATTTGAATGTTTGCGCTCAACACTATTAACTACTAATGAATCAAGAAATGACATGGATAACAGAGGGTTCCAGATTACAAAGGCAATATGCCAAATGAGATGCTAATTTAAATATCTTACCCAACGATATGCAAATTAGCTTTCCTTCCAAAAGGAAAAGATAGCTAAGCCTCTCAGATGCCAGCAGATGTAAGGTGTGCTAATTTGCATATATTTTATAAAGATGAGCATTGCTTGGCCTACAGTACTCCTCACATGTACTCACACACTCTCTATAAAGATAAATAATACCCACTCCGACCCCAATCAAGGCCTCTCAGGCAGCTAAGCTAATTCTCTTTCCAGCTGTTTGCTGGTAGGAGATCCTCATTTTTATTTTCCTTTTGCAAAGAAGACTGGTTTGCATGTCTCTTCCAAGGGATTATTATGTGGATATGTTTACTTCCATTTGGAAGGAGGACTGATGTGCACATCTAATTTTCAGAGGAATGAGGTTATGGGCTGGTCTTATATAGAATTGATTCAGAAGTGAATTGAATTTGCTTTTATGAAATTTAGTAGACTGGGTGAGCTACTATACCAAAGATTGCAAGGACAAGAATGTATCCAGAAACAAAACAGCCATTTCTAAGTGCATACAATTTAATTAAGCTGTCAGCAGCTTGTGGTTTTATCCAGTACTTGAGTGTCATCCATAGTCAAAGGTATCCACAGATCCACAGATGGATAAACGAGTAACTATGACTACATCCAACTTGATTTATCTATAAAGATTTTATATGTTTAGTATGGTAAAGATGCTCATGGAATTATCACAACTTAAAGTAATTATTTTTATTAACACCTTCCCGACACATGACATTAGTACGTCATGGCGGCAAGTGACTTCCCGCATTTAGATGTACTATTACGTCATGGTGATCAGGCGGGCACTTCAGCGGTGCGTGCCGGATCACTGCAGGGGCCTGGCAGTCAATGATAGACGGGCCCTTGCTGTATCCACTGGCATTGCTGTAAAATCCGATGAAGGCAGATTAACCCCTTCTATGCTGCAGTCAGCGCTGACCGCGGCATAGAAGGGGTTTGCAGCGGGCGAGGGAGTCCATTGGGTCCCCGTGCTGCTGTGGCAGGGACCCAAAAGGTGACAAGGCAGCCCAATGGCGTGCAGAGGCTGCCTAATGCCTTGCACGGCATGGGGATCTGCTTTCTATGGGGGCAGAGGAGATCCAGCCCCAGCCTGGGTCGCCTAAGCAAACTGTTAGGTCCATTTCACACGGGTGAGTTTTCCACACTAAATCCGGACCCATTCATTTCTAAGGGGCTGTGCACATGAGCAGTGATTTTCATGCATCACTTGTGCATTGAATGAAAATCGCAGCATGCTCTATATTGTGCGTTTTTCACGCAACGTAGACCCCATAGAGGTGAATAGGGCTGCGTGAAAATCGCAAGCATCCACAAGCAAGTGCTGATGCGGTTCGATTTTCATGCATGGTTTCTAGGTGACGACCGGGATGGGGACCGATCATTTTTTTTCCCTCTTATAACATGGTTATAAGGGAAAATAATAGCATTCTTAATACAAAATGCTAAGTAAATTAGGGATCGGAGGGGTTATAACATTTTTTTAACTCACCTCATCATCTTGTTCGCGCTGCCCGGCTTGACTTCTTTCTTCTTCTTTGATGACCTGGGAGGAAAAGCACCTTTGGTGATGTCACTGCGCTCATCACATGGTCCATCCCCATGGTGATGGGCCATGTGATGGACCATGTGATGAGCGCAGTGATGTCACCAATGGTCCTTTTCCTCCCAGGTCATCAAAGAAGAAGAAGAAAGAAGATGAGCCAGGCAGCGCGAACAAGTGGATGAGACTGTGGATATAACCATGTTATAAGGATAAATATTAAACTCTACAGTATACCTAACCCAAACCCAAACTTCAGTGATGAAGTCTGGGTTGGGTCTGGGTACCACATTCAGTTTTTTCTCACGCACATGCAAAATGCATTGCACTCGCGTTGAAAAAACTGAAGAAAGCACTGCAATCACATACAAAACTCATCCCACCCGCAGGCAAAATCGCACGATTTTCCCGAGACCCACCCGCATCCTATCGGGCCCTCACACGCGATACCCTTGTGAAAGAGGCCTTAGTGTATTACTCAGTGTAATACACTAACAGGCAATGTATTACAATACATATGTATTGTAATACATTGCAGAGGGGATCAGACTGCCAAAAGTTGAAGTCCCAAAGTGGAACAGAAATAAAGTTTTTTTTTTTAAAGTTAATAAAATTGTGTTTTTAATTAAAAAAAAGTTCCAAGTAAAAAATTAAAAAAAGACCCTTTCTCCAGATTTTATAATAAAAAATTGGTATTGCCGGGTCCAGAACAACTGGCGTTATAAATATATCACATGATCCACCTCGTCTGATAAACACCGTAAAAAATAAAAAACGGTGTCAAAAAGCCATTTTTATCACCAAAAAGTGCAACACTAAGTGATCAAAAAGGCGTATGTCCACCCAAAATGGTACCAATAAAATCTTCACCTTATCCCACAAAAAATAAGCACCAACATAAAAGAATTGCCCATAAAAAAATAAATAAAGCTCTCATCATTTTTTGTTTCAAAATGCTATTATTGTATTCAAGTGAAATAAGTAAAAAAAAGTTGCCATATCGCGGCATCTGTAAAAAAACAGCTCTATAAAAATGTCACATGAAGAACGCCGTAAAAATAAAAATAAACAAACAGTACCAAAAAAGCTATTTTTTGTCACCAAGTGATAGAAAAGGCCTATATCCACCAAAATAGTACTGTCACAACCAGACAGCTGAGAAGCTCTGACAGAGGCCTTTCAGAACCTCCTCCTTGAGTTCTCTTGTTGTGTTGTTTTTCATAAGTCCTTATTGAAACCTTATGTTCAACCCATTGTACCCTCGCCTTTGCCTCCTCCTCCGATTATGGTTGATGGGAATCTTGAATTTCAGGTCTCTAGGATTGTGGATTCTCGTCTTGTCTGCGGTTCTCTTCAGTACCTTGTTCATTGGGAGGGGTATGGTCCTGAGGAGAGGATGTGGGTCGCAGTGACGGACATTAAGGCCTCTCGTCTCATCAGGGCTTTCCATAGGTCCCATCCTGAGAAGGTGGGTTCTGAGTGTCCGGAGTCCACTCGTAGAGTGAGGGGTACTGTCACAACCAGACAGCTGAGAAGCTCTGACAGAGGCCTTTCAGAACCTCCTCCTTGAGTTCTCTTGTTGTGCTGTTCAGTTGCTCATCTCGTTAGCCTCTCTCAGCTGTCATGTGTTGGACTAATTGCTTCCCTTAAAATTCCTCCCCAGAATGCTTTTCTGGGCGGCTTATACTTCTTCCTGGAGTGTGTGTGCATGCTGGTCTTGTTCTCCTGTCTGCTACAAAGCTAAGTGTTTGAACATTTATCTGTTATTTTCTGTTTGCTGGATCCCAGGTGACCCTGACTCCCTCCGTATCTTGTGTAGGGAGCCGGTGGTCGTGTCCCCTCACTATTGTAGGGTGCTCAGGGATTATATAGTCAAGGTACGTGGATATGCAAACTTCCACCATTCGGATCTTTGCATAGGCTGAGCAGCCAGGTCTTCTGCAGGGGTCTCCCTTTTGTTCCTTAGCTTTTGGATCCAGCGAGTCATTTATGCTTATTGCTTTGCCTTGTTTCCTGTACACCGTCCGTGACAAGT